>NC_052532.1:46143046-46446796 GCF_016699485.2 Gallus gallus
CTCCTGCTAATATTTCCCTCCATTCTCATATAAAATATTAATGTCGTACACAGTGATATTGGAAACATGTTGAAGAGCATAATTTCACAGAAGTTCCTTAACATTTACTTTATTTTAAAATAAATTTTAAATACTTCTTAAGTGATACCTTATTCACAACAGTGATACCAGTATTCACAACATTCTGACTACTGGTAGAGAACCTTTTCTCATTCCTTTTGTCCAATCTTGCCTTGACCTTTTGCATTCTCCAAAACCTAAGCAGAAGTTGTAATTCACATGCAATAAATAATCATTAATTTTGATGGTACAATTTTTTCTCCATAATACTTGCATTCTTCTTATGCGTTCACCTTTTTTTTCCAGTATTTTTTTAACTTCTGTCCAACTTTTAATTCACTTCTATTTACTTCTGTTCATAATTTTGGTTTTTTTTTTTTGTCATTCATGAAGTCTATATTGCCTATATTTTTCTGAATGGATAGAAGGAGGAATTGTGGAATTGTGGTAACTCTTGGGCTTCTGAAAACCTTTCTGTAAAAAATCTTTTTTTTCTCATAGCAGATGGGCAATTGGATGCTTGATTACTGAAAACAAAACAGGAAATCGGGAAAGGAATTAAGGTCTAGATATAAAAATGTGCCAGTGAAACAATGAATGTCATCATTACAGTAAAATTTAAAAAATAAGTGAAGTTGTCACTTGAAAATTACGCCTTGACACTTCTAGCCCAATAAAATGTTAAGCAGTTTAATATTTGCAAAAATAGCAATAGGGAAAAGGCTTAACAATCCCCATTACCTTGCATTTATAGGGAAGTCGTCTTCATGTAACTAGTTAGAATGAAATGTTCATCTTTAGCTTTGTAAGTACATACAGGCATATTTCATTCAAGTATGATTTTTTCCTCTATAGAATTGCTGTTCTTGTTACAAATACTAAATTATGACGCATGTGTGGAAGAATGAACTAGATGGTTTTTCTGCAGGATGATTGATTATTATTATTATTATTTACTTACGTGTGAAAACAAGTGTAGGGGAAAAATGAAAATACTATTTATTTGAAATGACTTGTAAGCTCTGGAAGATTTGAAGGTCAGTACTGCAGTATTGTACATGGCAGCAAACCAGCAGATTTTGGCAACACAGACAAAACACAGTGCCTCTAATGTTTTTTGTCTTTCTCCTGCTGGAACAGCAAGGCTCCGAAGGCCTGTGCTGACAGGTAATGAGAGCTAATAAGTGTGGGGGGAAGGGGTGGGTGGGAATAAAAGAATAAGGGAATATCCATATTCATTATTTAATCAAATAAAATTCTCTTGGAGGATTCTGGGAATTCTCCATCCTTGCTTCAAAAGCTTCTCTGTAATAGCTGTAAACAAATTACCTTTTGAATAACTTCTTAATCAGAGTAGAGTTGAGCTGTTCTCTACTTGATCTCTCCCTTTGGGTGGTCCCAGTCAGGGAGCAGCAGCCTTCCTCCTGATGGCTTGGCTTCAGAAAAGCTATACAGCATTATGCTGACAGCTGTAGACCTCTTTTTGTTAGGGATAACAAACATCCTGTGCTGAGGACAGCATCAAGCCCAGCTTGCAGTATGCCCAATTAGAGAAGCTAAAATCTCATTTGTTTCACCATGGGAGTCTCTGAAAGCACACCGTTTTGGCCTCATTACAGTATTTTTAACTTTACAAAAACAATTTCATTATGGAAATTAAAGAAGCTCATTTAGTCTTAGCATTTATGCTGAACTTAATAAATTCTACAAGTATAGCAGCTGCCCTAGTGTGCAGGCTTTTTCTTCTTAATCTCAGTAGAAAGTTATTTTAAAAAGTATTTGCAGATTGCTTTGTAAAGAAATCTTCCATTTTGTTATGCTGGTTATTTATTACTAAAATAAGCACATATCTATACTCCAGGTTAGGTCACTTTCCTTCACTGGTCATCCAAGCATTGACCAGCATTTGCTGCTCTGACACCTATGCACATCCTCTGAGTACTTGAGAAATATTTATATTTGTGATGCTCTAAAATACAGTTTATTTCTTATGAATGTTAGATCTTTGTTCAATAAAAATGACAAAAAGGAGAGTCGTACTTTTCTAGGATGGTATCAGAGAGGTAAGGATCTTGGTTCAAAGCAGTGCAGGAAAAGCCAACAAAGAATTTAAAAATAGCAATGGGTATGTATCTTGAGAGACTGTTTCTGTTCTCTGAAATTTGAAGACAAGAAGAGGAGAGGGAAAAAACTGTCCTTAATTTATCTTTGGATTTGAGACAATGGTGCAAAATCAAGAGTAGTGATTTACGATACTGGTTTATAAATTTCTTTGGTAAGAGAAATTTTACTATTTTTCCATAATGTGTTGCAGAAAGGAAAGTGAAATAGAGATGCTGAATACATTTGGAATCTGTACAAATGTTTACTGATGAGAAAGTTGAGAGACCACAGAGAACTTTGTATTTTTTTGTCATTTTTGCATTCAAAAAGTATTGCTAACATGCTGCAAAATAGAGCAAATTTGCTATGGAGTGTTAATGTAAATTATTTAGTTTGTTATAAAGTAGGGAGTCTAAAAGGACAAATGTTAGATGACAGGCTGAATTCTTGAGTTCTATTAATTTTTAACTACCTTTTTTGTTTTTGAGTCTTCCCAATGGAAATAAGAGAGCTAAATCTACAGCTATGGTATTCTTTGTGATGTTTTATCTTCATTACAGTAGTATTATAGGACATAACCAGTGTAAAATGTCAACAAATCTCAGTTCAGATACTCTAACTAGAACTGATTTATTATAGCTTTTCACAAACTGGGACATTGTGTAAAATAAGCAAAGATGTGGGGCAAGAGTTGTGAGAATTTGAGTAGTTACGTGCTTTTGAGCAGGATGAGTGGGTCAGCAGGAGTTTGAGATTGAGTGAGAACTATGGATCAGAGTAACTAGTGGAGAGGAGGATACGTATGCATGCATGTATCATGAGGCTGCAGACATTCTCAATATATTTCTGTAGGGCTGATCAAGTGATGTTGCCAAAGACATCTGCAGGAAGGTCTGGAGAGGGGCTAATGTGAAAGCTTATGTGCATGTGTGTTGTTTCTCTTTTTTCTTTCCCAGGCTATGGGTAAGGCAGCTGGAAGAGTTTTTAGTATTATTTTTGATAAGAACCTCTGTTGTACTTTTCCTCGTAAGTTGATGAAGAGCTGTCAGAAGATACTATCTGTTAGTGCCCATTAATGCAAGCTAGGGGTTGGATGCCTTGAAGTACAGGTGAAAAGGCTATTTATCCCATTAACTATATGTGAAACATTTCAGTCCCTCTGAAACATTTCTTAAAAGTGAAATAAATCAATAAAAGAAGGTTGCCATAACTGCGCAGTTGAAAACAAACTACACTGATTGTAAGCATCTGCTTTTATATATTTTTCTCGCTTGGAATATGCCCCAGTGGCTTGTTCTTTGTTAGAACATTCCCGTTTGCTTAATAACCTATAAATATGTTGAGCTCAAGTCAACAAAGGTGTTTTCAACATACACAGCATTATAAATAAACCAAATCTTTTCCTATGTCTCTTAGGGGCAACAGTAGGAGAAAGGTAATCAGTATCAGTGAGGCTTCTGAGACTTCTCTGGTCTCAGGTGCCAAATTCTTCTTCCTTGCTGCCAGTGCTGGCACTGTCACTGCTGTTCCATATATTTTTTTCTTGCCTTTGTATGCAGAGGCTGGAAGGAAATAAGAGTGAATGAGACAGAGGCAACTCATTCCACTACTACTTCATCTTTCCTCTGGTGTCATTGGAGTGATCCCATCAGTTTCCTCAAATTCTCTGTCTTAAGATTTATTTAGACTGGTGAGATGTGTCTGCATCTAGCTTAACTAGCCAAGTCATTTTTCAGAGAAGTAGTATCTGTCTTGCTAGCTTCAAAAGTGGTGTTCAGCAGCCGTAATCATTTGTTTCTTCTGTACCTTGCTTTTCCAGCTAAGCTGTGGCATTTTCCATAGTTAGAATATGTGCTATTTTAATTTTGTGTAGCTAAAATTAAGTGATGCAAAAAGCCATAAAAATGCTCTATTTTCATTAGAACTGCATTTCAGTTCCTCAAAGGTGTTTTTCTTTTCCTGGAAGCCCCAAATCCTTATGTTATTGAGAGCTGAGATGATGGTTTCATCATTTTCATATTTTTTTGCTCTTCTGCAATGTGTTATGAATTAGAAGCTAGTCTTTCCACCAGCTCTTTAAATAAGTGAGCATAAGTAAAAATATTAAAATAGAGGATTGTTACAAATGATTAGCCAACAGTTGTCATGGACCTGGTATCCTTTTAAAAAAATAAAAAGATTCCAGATGCATATTCTTAATCTCTCTTCGGTTCTTCTTTTGTGATATTCAAAACATGGCCCTGAGTGACTTGATTGCAGTATCGAAGTTGGCCTGAAGTTGAGTAAGAACTTGGTCAAGGTGACCTCCGTTCCAATCCTAATTGGGCTATGATTCAAAGTCTCAGCAGGGAAAGTCTAATAGGTGCTGAACATCCAGTTTCAGGGTCTAGTTTAACTCTTTGCTGAAGATTCGTACCCTTTCCCATTCCCCTTTCCCTTCCCCCTTTCCCTATCCCTGCCATGTTAAGGCACCAGCAAGGTGTATCTTCACCATCTGCAGACTAGGAGACTGATCTAGATGAAAAATGTATTTTTAATAGGCTGAGATTTAGTTGTATTATTTGTTTCTGAACTTCTGAGACAAAACTTAGCAGAACTGCAAAAACATGTGAGGGCATGGGTGTATTGGGAACAAACTGAACTAGGAAATTTGTAATATTTTGATTTTACTATATACGTAATAAAACAAGTAATACAAGGAGACAGTAGACTTTCATTTATTCATACGAATCTAAAGAAGAGAATAGCATTCCTGTTGAGCCTGAATAACGACAGTCTTCAGTCATTCAGTGCCCTCTGAGACATCCTTTTGTTCACTATGTCAAATGTTGTTTTATGTGTTAGAAAACATCAAGACTCCATCTTGAACAAACTATATAAAAATGAAGTTTCTCTGTCTTTCCTTAGAAGCCAATTAAAGTGTAAAACAGAAATAATACAGTTCGGTTATAGATCAAGCAGTTGCGCAGATGTACCCTTGAACTGTACTCAGTCCATTTCATGCTATTATTAACTACTGAAACAATATGTTTACTTCCTTTATAAATCAAACAAATTTTGTTTTTATTGCAGAGAGTGGGAGGTGAGGTAATAGTGGAGTGGGAGGATAATTTAGAAGAGAGGTACCTGCAACATGCAGATACAATGCTCCTGAGAGTTGGGATATGTTATATTCCTTATGACGAGTTGTTTGTAATGATGGTTAATAGCATCCCACAAGAGGAAACAGACTAAGTATGCTGAAATCCAGTGAAAGGTAAGATATAAAGTTCAGGATCATTTATATCAAATGAGAATCTTAATAGGAGGGCAATCAACAATTTGGACAGTCAGGAGCTCAGTCCATAACCCTTCAATTTCTTTACAGACAGCAGTCTGATCTGGCTATTTTCTAGCAGAACCGTATGTTTGGTGGTTATCAGAAACAGAAAGAGAGGTAATATAGAAAAAGAGCTGGAGAAGAGATAGTAATTCTAGCTGGTAATGAAGCAGTGTGTTACAGCTGGAATTTCTTTTCCACATGGCATATAACAAAATGAAGAAAAATGCGGAGTAAACATTTAACCTCCATCTTCTTTTTCCTCCTAATTAGGAAGTCCTGTTGTGGTATAATACAGTTGTCATCCTTTAACCCAGCTCTATATATACAGTAAATGAGGTTTCACTAGTGCCACTGTTTCTTCTGTATTAGTTAATTCATCTTCAGGAAAGAAAACCATCTACTCAGGACAGACTCCAAAATATACCCATTTGCATCTGATCTGATACAGTGGATAACTACCTGTCACACAGTCTAGAACTGAACGAGCTGCTGTTTGAGGCCAAGGGGTTATCCACCAAAGGAAGCTTTGAAGATTTGAAAAGATAGATTTTGGCAAAACAGAGTAAATGAGAATAAAAGAGCTCTGCCCTATGAAAAAATTTTGCAAGAAATTTTGTATAGGAATCTGGTAGGAAACCTGCCTAACCAAGCACATGCTGACTTTGGGAAATAGCTTTTACATACAGTTCTCTACTTGATTACTCTTTGTGTGTGTGTGTGTGTGTGTACAGACCTGGCATCTAATGGCAGTACTAAAAAATATAAATACATATTAAGCTATATCAATTTTACCACAGTAGATTTTGGTTAGAACACCCCAAAATGTATAAATTTCATATCATATATAGTATCAGCAGATCCAATTTCTTATCAGTGAAAGGACACTGACCAGAAAATGTAACCATCTTTTGTACAAGACAGTGAAGTCTTGTGTAAATAGAAGTAAACAAGTTCACTAGGAGCTTTGACCCAAACGGATCATTAGTTGCAGCCCACAGATTCTTTTTCAAATCATTAACTGCATCTCACAGTATCTTGAGAAGAAAGAAGTGGAGGCCACTGCTTAATGAGACTTTCCCTAAAATAGATCAGACAGCCTAGCTTCTTAAAATGGGCCAATTTAGCACTTTAGAAAATGATTTAATTTAATTCAACCACTAGAGCTTTGTAAATGTGGACATATGTATGCATGTGCTACATGCAATAGAAAAATTGTCAAATGTGTTACGTACTCCATTTACTGTTGGCACCCAGATATCCCACCTTTACATTGCTCATTAATCTGTTGTGGATTTTAACACTTCAAACACATATTTCTAAAAAGCACAAACATTTAACGTATTTTCTCTATCAAAACAATTTTTTAAAGAAATACTATTAATGATATTAATTGTTTTTTTAACATCCAGCAATGAGTATCTGATGGTTTGTGTATTTTACCGTGCTGTTGAGCATGGACAGCCACAGAAACGTGAATACTGTGACTTCCTCCACCCTGCTGTCAGATCCAGGCTGGTAGTTTGTTCTGAGCTCATGATGAGCTTCTCGTCTGCACCTCTTGGCCTACAAGGTTTAAAAATGAATAATTTGTTCTACTTATATAATTAGAAATACAGTGAAGAAGGTGTATTCAGTGCTTGTTTTTATATTAATGTTGATAATTTGCCATATTAATTAAACAGGCAGCGTTAAAGCACTGTTGTAAGAGTTCTGATTTTTTTTTCCTCCCAGATGCATGCTGATACAAACTCATAATCCCATACATTTTCCTGACTTTCTCAGGATTAATTTTTAAGAAAAATCTTTGAAAAAATGGATTTATTTATTTATTAAACAATAAAGCCCCAGTGAAATTAACATAAACTCAAAGGAGAAATTAGGGAAAATACTGACTTTCATTATTAGTTAATGGATAAACTTGCAGGAAAGCAAGACTCATGTTGTTTTGGGAAGGTGAGAAGGTGGAGTAGTCAGAGACACCCAACCTGGCATGTCCCATGGTTCTGATAAAGGGAAAGTTTATTATTCGTGTAAATGTTGGGGTCTTGGGGAAGGAACAGGGAGAAGGACCATGTGGGGATGTGAGTCCTGTCAGTGTGGTTCCTGCTGTGCCTGGGAAGCTGTGCACAACGACAGGGCAGTTGCAGGTGCAGAAGCTGCTATAGGGCAGTGGGTTGACCATGGTCTCATGGCTCCATGGGGCAGCATATGCTCTTTTTCCTGTACGCTGGGCTGACAGTGCAGGCTCCAGCTTCTGCTAGAAGCTTCTGAATGCAGCTTTGTGCAGACTGTGATCCGCGCAGCAGAAAAGCTACAAATAAGCTTTCATTCCTGTTCTACTGCTCATTAGTTACCTCTCCCTTCCCTTCTCTTCTTTTCTTTTCCCAGACAAAATAGAAATTGCCTCAGAGAAAGCAAATTCTATACTCAAATGTCACATCTCCGTTTCCAGGGGAGGCCAAAGTAGATGTTTAGGTGGACGAAATTAGCAGAGCAAACTTAGAGTAATTCCTATTTCTTTAGCCTTTGTCCTTCGAGAAATCAGATAGGGGGATATCTTTGTAACTGTTGCCTTGAGAAGAAAAACATGAGAGAGAGGCTGACTTTGTTTGTTTTCTTATGTAATTTAAATTCTGCCTTGATGCTTGAGTCATTGGATAGTCTTTTAAATCATCAGTTCTTTGGGGCAGCATTTATCATATGTGAAGCTCATTTCTGGTTGTAATTTGATTAATTGCCTACTACCAATAAAGGTGATGGTAAGAAATTTTGAATGCCTGTGCCTTTAGTTTCCCATTCCACTATTAGATATTTTTTCCCTCCTGTATTTTTGAACGGCCTGATTAGATTTAAGTAAGATGTTATTACTGATTGTTCAGTTGTGTAATTTCAACTCACATTTATTTGATGTCTTTTGTGTGATATTATCAAACCTCATGTACAATTATTAAACCTATAATTTAACATTAGAGAGAAACATAATACAATGATAGAGTGTAGAAGTCTTACATTCTATCATTGTTTTATATTTCAGCTTGAATTAACAGCATTGTAAACCTGGAAATATTGTGTCATTTTTTTTTCTTTCTAATTTTCTTGGCTGATTGAAAAGTTTACCTTGAATGGCATTTCTCTATGAATGTCTTGTATGGTAACTCTGGAAGCACTGGTAAAATCTGAAAACTTTAAGGGCTGTTCAGGCATTTCAAACAAAATGAATGTTGTTCATTTTGGCAGTGACTGGAGGAGCAGCTGCATCATCACCTCCACTATTTGTTCATTTGTGAAGAACCCAAACCAATCAGTGGGTTACCTTGAAAGAATGATTACCATCTTGCTTAAAAGCATCACCATCCCCTTTCTGTCTTTACAGTACCAACTCAGGTAAGGATTTCTTTCTCTGTCTGCAAGAAAATAACGATTGGGCCCTAAAGAGACAATATATGCATAACTCCTCACAGGATGATGTAAAAAGGGGGGAGGCTTTTGGTCTGACAGGTGGGTAAGGACAGAATGGATTGGGTGGAGAAGGAAACTGGGAGGATTTGGGTCTTCCTCAGTACAGCAAGAGAAAAGCAATGGTAAGTGTGGCTAGGAGCAAAAAGGCTCCTGAGTGGTTTTCAGGTGGAAAGGAGAGAGTATGCCCTGC
Organism: Gallus gallus; assembly: GCF_016699485.2. NCBI lineage: Eukaryota > Metazoa > Chordata > Aves > Galliformes > Phasianidae > Gallus > Gallus gallus. The sequence continues at coordinate 46,152,181 of NC_052532.1, forward strand.
AGAGCATAAGGAAGCAGAGAAATCCTTGAGCACATGAACTAACATCATCTAGTTTTATTCTGAACAAAGAGTAGGACTTAATGTGTGAAACAGAATCATAGAATCATTGAATGGCCTGGGTTGAAAAGGACCATAATGATCATCTAGTTTCAACCCCCCTGCCACGAGCGGGGTTGCCAACCACTAGACCAGGCTGCCCAGAGCCATGTCTAGCCTGATTTTGAATGCCTCCAGGGATGGGGCATCCACAACCTCTTTGGGCAACCTGTTCCAGTGCCTCTGAGTGAAAAACTTCCTCCTAATATCTAACATAAACCTCCCCTGTCTCAGTTTAAAACCATTCCCCCTTGTCGTATCACTATTCACCCTCATAAACAGCCATTGCCCCTCCTGTTTATATGTTCCCTTCAAATACTGAAAGGCCACAATGAGGTCTCCCCAGAGCCTTCTCTTCTCCAAGCTAAACAAGCCCAGTTTCCTCAGCCTTTCTTTATAGTAGAGGTGCTCCAGCCCTCTGATCATCTTAGTGGCCCTCCTCTGAGCTCGTTCCAAGAGCTCTGCGTCTTTCTTGTACTGGGGGCACCAGGCCTGGACACAGTACTCCAGATGGGGCTTCACAAGAGCTGAGTATAGCAGTAGAGCTCTCCCTGCTGGCCTCTCCTCTTTTAATGCTACCCAGGATATAGCTGGCCTTCCGGGTGCAAGCGCACACTGCTGGCTCATGTCCAGCTTCAGGGGCAGGAGAAAGATGGTAGACTTCATTTGGAGTGGCACAACTTCTTGGCTTTTGAGGCAGTTTAGGTGTTTGAAGTAAAGGTGTTTGGCTATTACTTAAAGACATGGGTCTGGAGATCTCTTGCTCTTTGCTGTAAGAATAAATGCTGCTGCTGAGAGCCAGCAATGGCTGTGCTGGTTGGTGGAGGCCTGCTGAGTTACTGGTTGTCTTTATTTATCTGTATTTTTAGCCCTGGGAGATTTGGCAAGACGACTGAGTGGAAGACTTTTCTCTGACTAGAACCTCACTTGTGTTGTAGTGACAAGTAAGGTCATTCCCTTAGAATTTGATAACATTGCTTAACTCAGAAATATTTTTTAGCCTTTTTAGAAGCTGGGCTCTTTTCTTATTTTACCTGCTTCTGCTCTTACAAAAGTCTCGTGGCTCTGACTGTTACTTGGGGCCTGTGATGTTTGGGAGCATAGGGTTTGTCTGACAGCAAACAGGCATTTTTACTTTTTGCTGTATGTTAGAGCTTCATAGCTGTATTATATTATGAAGCACGGGCCTATACTTCAACATCTTTGGGTTTGCATTTTTTTTTTTCATCTGAAAACTGTCAGTAGCCCTTACTTGCTATTGATTTTTTCTACATCTTTTAAAACGTTAAGTGGGTCTCACAGAGGGTTGTTTTTTTAACATTTTGGAAAATAGTTTAACCAGTACAAGATGACGTAACTTTATGGTAAGTGTCGTGAGTCAAGCTAGAGCTTACAAGGAAGAGAACACAGAAATATTTCTTGATTTTTTTTTTTTTTGGATTAAAATTGTTTTAGTGTCATTTTGAAGGATCAGCCAACTTTAAAGAAATGTGTGCAGGCTCTTCCAAATCATTATAATGTAACCTAAAATTTATTTGTAGAATATCTTTGTACTCTAAAATTAAAAGGGGTAATTGAAGCTTGCAGACAGGAATCAGGAAAACACTAACTCTAGGTGCTGCTGGTGGCTGTGTGTACAGGATCATTTTTAATGATCTGGACCTTACAAGTAGTTGGAAAATTTTCTCTTTTACTTCACTGAAAAGAACAGCTTGATGCAATTGTAAAATGTATCTGTTGCTGCAAGGGCACATTTACACAGCCAGAATGGGAAGACTGATAGTTTTACTGTTAGCAAAGCTGGCCTCTGGAGGGTTTTATTAGTGGAATTTTATCTTTCCTTTTTTTACTTTAAGAGCTGAAATGGGGAAAAAAATCTCCTGAGACAGAGCCCACTCATTGTGTTTCTAAACACCTAAAATACTTCAGGAACTTCTTCAGAAAACCAGTGAAGTTTAAGCTTCTGTGCAGTGTTGTTTGAGAGTACTGAATACTGTTGCCTTTTTACTGAATGCATTATGAATTATCATGCTATTCTCTGCCATTTGTTTTATGGATGCTATTTTATTTCTTGCCTAGTAGTAGTTACGACTTACGCATTGAAGTAAACAGTTTGTTGGGTACCCAGTCTTTACAGGCTGGGAAACCACCATGACCTGGCACAGGGAAGGAGGCACCTATAAGGAGAAGAGGATTTGTATTAAGGAAAAAGAGACTTTGGTTTTGCACATTTTGTATAAAATCTTTTTTTTTTTTTTCTGATATATTTTAAAATAAAAAAATATTACAGTATGGTATTTTTGCCAAACTTTTTTGGCAAGATATATTCCTGTGATGTGATACAAGAAATAACCCATAGGTCCCATATTCACATAGCACATTTTCCCTTATGTAGGAAGCCCACAAGTAACTGTACACTCATTGAAGCTCAGTGCTGCTTCTGTTCAGTAGAAAAAGGTGCAGAGAGTTCTTGCATTTCCTATGCCAGAAGATTAATTTTCAGGTATACTATGAAACCGGAAGAGAAGTGCTGTGAAGTCTACGATTTTTGAAGTGTTTCTAGGTCATACTCTTTAAAATATGTATTTTATTCTGCAAATGATGTTTTTCTCTCTCACCGGATATTCTTTCCTGTCCTTCATATACTAAAACTTTGTTATTCCCCACCCACTGTCCTTTAATGGCTACTTCCTCAAATGTGCAACAGGTAGCGTTATGTCAGAAGGCCCCAGACTCTGCCTACCATAGGTGGCCTCACAAGTTTTTACTTTTTGCATTTATTCAGGGAAAAGTTATGTTTTTTTTTTTTTTTAATGTAATATTGTTTACATTTATATATGAACATATATGTGGTTTCCTGGAGATTCAGAAGTACTGTCTAACTGTAAATATTTGGATGAAGACATTGTCTGTGTGTTGTCTGCACTTCATTCAATTTTAAAGCAGATATGTGAGCTGTAGGTGACAAAGAGTGACTATTTCCAGATCCACTGATTCCTTATACTTTGCTCCAGACCCCATTTGTATAAATACCTGTCTGAGAGGAGTAAAGTAAAGCCAGGCTCTTCTTGGTGGTTCTGAATCACAGGACAGGAAGTAGTGGTACAAATTCAAATACAGGAAATTCCTTGTAAGCATAAGAGGAAACTTGATTACCTCGAGAATGGTCAAAAATTAAACCAAGCTGCCCAGGGATGTTATGGCATTTCCATCTTTGCAAACATGTACACCACAGCTGGGCATGGCCCGGAGCAGCCTTCTGTTGTTGGCCTTTGAGCAGGAGGAGTGGTCACCTTCAGGCATCCCTTCCAACCACAGTTATGCTTTGTGTGATTCTTCTTTTTTATTTTACTTTGAAAAAAAATGTCTGTATTTCTTCTCTGATTCACATATTTCAACACAGTCTTTTCAGACAGACTCAACAGAGTTCTCTGTGCATACTGAAGAGCTGCATTGCTAAGGGAACTAACGGTGCTTGGAGGATAGCGTAGTTAAAAGTTGTTGTTCATTGATAAATATAGCAGCTTGCATATTTAGCTGTAATTTTTGGAAGCTTGGGAGTTGTAACTAACCATTCAGATGTCCATCCCAGATGTTATGATACAAGCATGGCTAAAACTTTCATGTTAATATTTTGTACAGATTATATCTTTTTTCACCCTCTCTTAAGGATTTGCTGGACTGTTTTCATCTATTAGCCAGCAGGAGAATTTTTAAAAGTCAATTCTATCCATTCAGCTAAAGAACAGACTCCTGTCAACAGTCTACATTTCTTTCCAGACAGTCTCTATTTCGGCTATCTTTAAGGAAAGTGCAACTTCACTTTTAAATCCACTATCAAAAAAGGAAGGCAACATGATTGTATCTTCAAATGTCTAATTTATAACATGGGTTGTATCAAACTAATGCAATTGATGTTTAATATCGTGCAGAAAGAACTTTTTGAATGATAGGTAGTGTTTATTGCATAAGTTTGTTACCCTCAGTAGTACTGGAAAGATTTGACACATCATGTATTATAATCTTGGTGAAGCCAAGTATTTCAGAAGACTTCAGAATTATAATAGTTTGCTAGGTAAACTGTGTAATTGTAACAGAACTTATGTAACAAGGTATTTTCTGTTGTGTGAGGGAGAGAAATGTAATTTACTGTGTATTCACGAGCCCCCAGGTCACTCTATGCACCCTGAGTTTGCTCTCTCTCATTCAGCCTTCTGCTGTTCATATAGATAACAAAGGGGTTTGAATGAGGCCTGTGAAGTTTCTGTCCTTAGTGTAATCAGTGAGTCTATTTCACTTTGGAAAATGGTATAGCTGTTCTATATCATGTATACATACTAAAAATGTTTTGCTTTGGTTCTTTCACGCTTCCTTACTGAGCACGCCATGTAAAAGTCCCTGCTCAGTCCTTATAGACGTCTTAAAATTTGAAATGCTGGATATGCTTTGTGCATTTCTCTCAATCAATAGAAACAAATATTGTCTGGAAAATCTGAATCAGAATATATGGAGATGACTTATAAAGAGCAGAGCTTGTGATGCTTTGTGGAGCAAAGAATAATTTAGAAATAAAGTGGGGGAATGGGCATTCCACTGCAACCCCTTGCTATTGCCAATTAACACTACCCTTGTCCAAAATACTAATAGTTTTCTGTGCTTATGCAATGAAGTGCTTTTTTTTCTCTTCAAAGACACAGGGTGTTTTGAGTTTCTCGTCCTTCGTGTTCTAACTACATGAATGTCTGAAGAAGCCAACTCTGTTTATAATTCAAAAATCTTTCTCCATTATTAAATGTATGGAGTTTTCAGACTTTTGATAAATTTTTAAATGATTCATGAATTTGTAAATGGAGTAATTCCAATATGAAACCATGTACACAATGTTGCATGTCATTCAGTGTCATAGGAGTGAATTGATCTTCCTTCCTACCATGTGAAGACCACCTTTTCGTCCAGAAAATATACATCGTTTCTTACTTTTTCTTTGACTTCTTCCAAAATATGACAAGAGAATAGCATACAAAAGAAAATGTATATGGTTTGTTTGTTTGGTAATTACCTTCTAGCTTACTTCAAACTTTCCCTTTCTTTGTGAGGACACTATCCTAATTCTCCGGACTGTGTCTGTTACATGCTTTCAAATCAATTGTAAATGGGAATAAAGAATCAATTACAATCATAATTTATGCAGGAATAAATGTTAATCAATTCTTTTAGTATCTCAGAGCTAAGTAGAGAAACAAGCCCTCAGTGCAATCCAGCATACCAAAGTAGGTTTGAACTTTCTAGGCTAAATCAATTTAGGATGACTTTTAAAAAGTAAACCAAGTTCCTGAAATAGTATTTCTCCTTCTCCTACTCATGTCCTTTCTGAGGAGGAGGAAAAAAAAGGTGTATTCCCTTCTCTTGATTAATTTTCCTTGCTCAGCTTCTTTCTTCCTTCCTTCCTTTCTTCCTTTCTTCCTTCCTTCCTTTCTTCCTTTCTTCCTTCCTTTCTTTCTTTCTTTCTTTCTTTCTTTCTTTCTTTCTTTCTTTCTTTCTTTCTTTCTTTCTTTCTTTCTTTCTTTCTTTCTTTCTTTCTTTCTTTCTTTCTTTCTTTCTTTCTCTCTTTCTCTCTTTCTCTCTTTCTCTCTTTCTCTCTTTCTCTCTTTCTCTCTTTCTCTCTTTCTCTCTTTCTCTCTTTCTCTCTTTCTTTCTCTCTCTCTTTCTCTCTCTCTTTCTCTCTCTCTTTCTCTCTTTCTCTCTTTCTTTCTTTCTCTCTTTCTTTCTTTCTCTCTTTCTTTCTTTCTTTCTTTCTTTCTTTCTTTCTTTCTTTCTTTCTTTCTTTCTTTCTTTCTTTCTTTCTTTCTTTCTTTCTTTCTTTCCTTCCTTCCTTCCTTCCTTCCTTCCTTCCTTCCTTCTTTCTTTCTTTCTTTCTTTCTTTCTTTCTTTCTTTCTTTCTTTCTTTCTTTCTTTCTTTCTTTCTTTCTTTCTTTCTTTCTTTCTTTCTTTCTTTCTTTCTTTCTTTCTTTCTTCTCTTTCTCTCTTCTCTTTCTCTCTTTCTCTCTTTCTTTCTTCCTTTTCCTCTGGGAAAGTAGAGAGCAATGACTGAGAATGTCTACAGGTTGATACAGAGTTTGCAAAGTTGGTATAATGGGAGGAAACAACCTGTGCTTATCAGGAAAGACCTAATGCATCCCTTCAGTAATGCAGATAAATGCACACAGAACTCTTTGCATATTAAGAAATCCAAAATATGGCATCTGACATTTTCCATCTTCATGCAAGTCCACAGTTCTGTTTTTTGCCTTATTCCCTTTACAGAGAAGCACAAGGATTTTGAAAATATTGGCTATAAAAATTCTGGATTTATTCTTGAAGCGCTTGAAGTCTGCACTCCACAGACATTTAAGAATTTCAGACTTTATTTTAATCTCTCAGCTGACTTGTACTGCTTTAGATACACTAGACATATTTTTGTTTTTGCCTTTGAGGAGCAGAGCCAATGCATCCTTGTTCTTTACAGAGCTGGTACTGTAGAATGCTGAATTCCAGCCACCTCTTCTTGGTGTCTCATTATCTCCAATTTGCCGTTCAGAACCTTTGGCATCTTAGGACCTGTAATTTCTTTCTTTTTTGCTGAAGATTGATCAGTGGACTTTCAAGATGTATGTGGAGAAGTAGGAATTCACATGCATAATCAGCTAAGCCCTTTTACCTGACAATATCAGGTGAAGGGAGAGTGGAAGAAGTCAATCTTGTCTTAGAGAAAATTTTGTGTTATAACCTAAGGTGGCTGCAATAACAGTCTTTAGATGAGATCTTTGTTTTCCTAATGTTGATGCTCTTGAAGGTGATGGGAGAGCTTTGTATAGCTGAGGTTAAGGAGAATTTATCCAAACTGAGACCACAGTCAGTGAAACATCTAGTCAAAGCAGTCACTTCCTGCTACCAATGGGATGTGAGTACAGTGGCACAAACAGAGCCAGCAAACTGCAGCCCTGGCAGAGATGTGTCAAAGCTTGCATGGAAGTGACTCATAAAGCTTTTCCCTTCACCGGTGATGAGCTTCATAAATGGTTAAAGGGACAGAATTTCTGTGAAGCAGAGATGTAGGGTGCCTTGGCCTGCCGTGACTTACTAGAGAATATAGCTGTAATCTCTGCAGTGCCCTCGATGATGGCACAAATGCCCAGAGACTTTTGAGCTGATATGGCTGTTGAGAGAACTGAGTATAAGACTGTGAGGAAGAAGGGCTGGGATGATGCAGAGGTGGAGCCTGTTCTTTTTGGGTTTTCTCTGACAGAAGGATTAAGGGTTTCTGGAGCCTGAAATTGCATGTAAAAGTGGGAACGTGCCTGGTAAGAGGGGGAATGAGTTTTCCTTTGTAAACTCACCAGAGATAGAGGACATGGCTGAACTGTCAATTGACTCTTAACAGCTGAAAAAGCCTAATTTATCAAGCTGTTGCAATATTGACAGCCTCTTCTGCTTTGCCTTTGCTGCTAGCCTTTCAGTGCTCAGTTTCTCCTCTTTGTGTCTTTTACGTTTTCTCTCACTGTCTAATTTGTGAGGAAACCTCTTACGGTCATCTCAAACAAGATGCCTGTGAAGACCTGACAGCGGGGCCACATTAAGCCAAGAGGTAAGATGCAACTTGGAAAGCTGTGCTGTGTGTAAGGTTTTATTTTATAAACTATCACTTTCCTTTGCCCATCTCTTTTTCTTTTGCCTGTTCCTTTCTGCCCCACAGAAAGGCTGCAAGGTCTTTAAACAAACTTATTTCTGTTTTATGTCTGTCCAAGAGACGTGTGGCTTGGGCTGCTGAGTGCTCTTGTGCTTGTGGTGAATTAGGAACAGCACATCAAAGAGGTGTGGGGCACACTGTTCTCACACTTGCTACACAGGGCTTATTACCAAACATAGTGCATTTTCTGGATGCATACACTATCATCAGGCACTCTGACAAAAAGTCTTAGAATCACAAAATGTCTTGGGTTGGAAGGAACCTCAAAGATCATCCAGTTCCAATCCCCTGCTGTGGGCAGGGTTGTCAGCTGCTAGATCGAGTACAAGATCAGACTGCCCAGGGCCCCATCCAGCCTGGTCTTGAGCATCTTCAGGGGCAAGGCATCCACAAACTCTCTGCGTAGACTGTTCCTACACATCACCACCCTCTCAGCGAAAAACTTGCCCCTTATATCTAATCTAAATCTTCCCTCCTTTAGTTTAACACCATTCCCCCTTGTCCTAAGTCAAGTGAGAGTCTTACAGGGTGGCTGGTTCCAAACAAGCACTCACCCAGGAGGCATTGGGTGATTCTGAGGCTCACTGAGGAGCTGCATGGAGAGCGAGTGACTCACAGGAGCTATATTGCTGTGATGTCTCCTGCTGCCTCCAAAGGCCAAGAGCTGGAAGTTGGTACCTTTGGAGGACAGCAGGAAGACATTCCCTTCCCTAAGCATGCATCTTAAAAGCAGTAAGACCCAACCAACCAAAAAAAAATCCCTGAATTCAATATGTTACATTTTTAACATAGTCAACATGAACATAAAAAAAACCAAAAAACCCACCATGAATTAAAATGAAGGCATAGAATATCTATGAAGTTTCTGAAGAATCTTCTAAAATGGCTGTATTTTAAGTAAGCGATAAACTTTAGCAGTGTAGTTCGAAAAAAATCCTGCATCATAAGCTAAACAACTGAAATCTGTGCGTTGGCAGATGCAACTGAAAATTATGTTCATTATGCAAGAACAAAGCCTTTGTTCCGGTACCCCACCAAATGCCTTTGACATACTTATCTGTTTCTGCTTCAGTTAAAATTGTCAGGGAACAGTAGGGCAGGCTGGTCCCTAAGGGACAGGGAGCTGAGGGTGGCCCCAGAACAGGTTGTGCCCTCACCAATGGGGCATTCCCATGGGATCTGCACTTGGTGAGCAAAGCAGGCTCTATGGACAGCCCCAGACAAGGTGATTGATCACCCAGGTCCTGGGGACATCTAGGGGACCCAGCATGAAACAAAATGAGACAAGGACAGGCTGAGGGGGCCTCATCAGGAGACAGGCTCAAGATCCATCCAAGAGGAAGAACCAGAAGTAGGGCTGGAGAGCGCTGATGGCCCCATGGGGGCTGTGAGGTGGTCCTGGGCCATGGGCAGGGTGAGGGGAGGCAGCTCAGGGACTGTGAGACCTATTTAGTGGTTCTCATGGTGCCCTGACAAAACTCAGCAAAAACTCTCAGCCCCTGTGTTTGTGTTCTAAAGCTTGATAGTGTCAGTGTTTTTGACAGTCAGTATACATTCATGTGCTGTAGGGGTACTTCAGATGAACATGCCAATTCTGCTTTTTCCTTTTTTGACCACCATGCAGAGCCTTTCCTCTGCTGAAGTTCATCAGCCACTGGTCCCAGTGGACCTTTTAAAAAGAAACTGTTTTGCATACTTACTATTTCCATATTTTCTCCGAAACATTTGTCATGTGAATATTCCCCCTCCCAGAACTCTGATTAGTTACATGAGCAGAAGTGACTTTGGTATTAATGATGCTATTATATACTACACTGAGTCCATTAATAAATTAATAATGCTGTCTTGTTTGTTTATAAATGAGACTCACCAAAGGCTGTTTCAAATGAAAAATACCACTGATTGCTTGTAATTTAATCTAGTGATTTTTTTATTTTTTTATTTTTTGCATATGAGGCAAAGTCAATTAGCCCTAACTGGGAGAGTTCTAGTCCCCAACTAGATTTCAAACTTATTACAAATAATTTAGTTAAAAATAGCAACCTGGAAATGTTAAGAACAACAACAAACAAACAAAAAAGCTACCAGAATTCTTTTGGTTTTGAAAGCCATTTTTTAATAGTTGTTACTGTTTTGAAATGTATCTGTCTTTATACTTCTGTTCTGTACATGAAGAGTACACTAATTTTTAAGTGTATTCATAAATCTCAAATATATTTGGATTTTGTTGACTTGTTCTAGCACCAAAATCTGGAATTCTCGGGTTATACGAGACGCGATGTTGCTGGGCAGCACAATTCATTCACAGAAGCCTGTAAACTGCAAGGTTGTGCAAGCCTTTATTTTTTTTTTCTTTTTGTCAGCTTTTGCATTGTTGTTTGGTTTAATGTAGTGCTGCTGTCAGTATTTTACCAGTAGTCTGATAGGATCTCATGACCAGTGTTTTGCCTTTTTAAAAACCATCTCATTGCTGCAGTAAAGAATTCGAACCTCTATATCAGCCATCATTGCTGTTGGCATCCTTTTATTATTATTAATGTGCTCTTGGGAAAGGAATATTGAACAGTAATTAGAAGCAAGTAAAGCACTGGAATAAGCTTGAGAAGGTCAGTTTCTAGGCAAGAGGCCTTTGATATGTTATCTTTATTTATTTTTATTTCTAATAATTATTAATATAGTAACATGCATTAATTTATATTGTCAAATGGAGTTTAAAATGCTTCTATAGATCACACTGTTAAAAAACTGAGTAATTATTTGGAAACCACACCTCAGCAACACTGCTGGTGCTCAGTTTAATTCTTAACTGCTTTGTTTTAATATTGTTACATGTTTTTGCTTAAAGTGATAAAAGTATTTGGAATATTTTTTCATGTAGTTGTAGAAAAAAAGTAATTGTATTTTGTAAATTGTGTGCCAAGAATTTAGATTAAATGTAATTTTTTTAAAGATAGGAAATGCTTTCAGAAGAAAAAACATTTAAGTACCGAATGATATTGTAGGACATCAGATAGTGTTTAGAGTATTTTTGTATCTTGTGCAGGTAGGTGTATTGTTACAGCAACAAAGACCAGGAGAGCTGGTACAAAGCTGTAGGAACATGAAGAGATCATGTAAGATTTCTTTTTTAGCTCTGAATGATATCAAAATAATGAACTAGCTTTGATATAAAAGCATTTGGTGGTTTATTGCTTTGTTTACTTAATAGGCCTTCTTTGATGTATTCTTCTACAGACAACTTGTATGCTAGAGGGTCGGACAATATAAAATACTTTTAATTTTTTCACTATTGAATCTTAAAGGTAGACTTTTCCTTCTAGTAGCAATCCCCATATGTATGCATTATGCAGCTCTTTGTAAGATACTCTTGTTTTTTTTTTAATGTAATTTTTCTCTCTCTTGAGGTTGCACATTCCTTCCCCATTCCACTCAGGAAGTCCTCACCGATCTCTGTGGATATGTGGAATAATAAACTGTAAAAATTTTTGTTTTAGATCTTTGAAGTCTAATTATCTCACAAAGGCATTTTTAATTACCTGGTTTTCAGAAAATTATAGGAAGGGAAAAGTGTTCAGGACAAGAAGTTCTATGTGCTGAGAAGGCAGTGTTGAAAAATTATTCTTCAGCTGAATGTTTTTTGTCAAAACTCTTAGGTTTTTTGTCAGTGTGATATATGTTCTCCGAGTTGTGCCTTAATAGATTTTTAACAAATGTGAAGTAGAAGGCAAAGAGCAATCTTTTCCCTTCCCTTCCCTTCCCTTCCCTTCCCTTCCCTTCCCTTCCCTTCCCTTCCCTTCCCTTCCCTTCCCTTCCCTTCCCTTCCCTTCCCTTCCCTTCCCTTCCCTTCCCTTCCCTTCCCTTCCCTTCCCTTCCCTTCCCTTCCCTTCCCTTCCCTTCCCTTCCCTTCCCTTCCCTTCCCTTCCCTTCCCTTCCCTTCCCTTCCCTTCCCTTCCCTTCCCTTCCCTTCCCTTCCCTTCCCTTCCCTTCCCTTCCCTTCCCTTCCCTTCCCTTCCCTTCCCTTCCCTTCCCTTCCTTCGCGTCTTCATATTTGTAACTTGCATGTTTGTGTTTGCATTGTCCAGGTGATGGTAGCACTTTTTGTTGGCAAATAGCAACAATTATCGTTTATTATCACTGCTGAGCCTTGAATAAATGCTTTCAATTAGGATTTGACAATTGGAAAATATTATATGGTTACTCTGTTGAAGATTAAGGCAGTAGTCTTCATTAACTACTTAACAGCAAAAATAAGCACAAACAAAAGTATTATTTAAAGGCAGTATGTGTTCTACATCTAATTTATAAATCAAAAGTAGATGTTACGAGATCTCAGAAGAAACATTCTTTTATATTAAACTCTTAAGTATCATTTTGCTAAGAAGCCTGAGAACTCCCAACTACCAAAACATCTAATTTAGCACAGCTTTTCTTTTCCAGCACCTTGGGGAATCTGAGATGACTGTGTAAATTGAAACAGTAAGTCTACAGGAGATCATTTTTCTTTAGGAGTGTAACCAAGGGAGGTGCAGAAAAAATTCCTTGAACAGGTAACATTTTGGGAGGTCACTTTATAATGACCTCTCGATTTATCTCTCTCTCCAGAAAGTAGCTTGTAGTAAAAAATATTTCTTGCAGAACAGGCCATTTCTCTTGGCCATGTTGCTCTAACTTTTTTCCTGACCCGTGGCAGAGACAGTGAGAAGAAACTGTGGAGGAGAGAAATAACAATACTTATCTTCATATGCTTTAATTCACAGATGACAGGAAAGTGGTGGATAGTCGAGTTTTCACTGCTGTAGAGGATGTATGTGAGGTATATGCATTCCACAACTGTATTTCCTGTAGATGTACGTGGGGAAATTTATTTGCTGTTTGGGCTTCATAGCTGAATGACGCACTAGCTGGCTTCCACTTTATGGAATAAACCCTGTATGCTGTTCTTTAATGTGTATAAATTTTGAGTCTGCGGAATCAAAATAGACATATCCATACAAGCAACAGAAGAGACGTATCTGAATACGTTTTTTCAGGATTAGTTGGGAATAAAACTCTTTCACCAGTCTGTTAGGATTATTCTTAATTGTCTATGTGTGATTTAGGTATAAGGATAATCCTTATTTGAAGTTTTGCACTGTTCAGTAGTGCTTACTTTTCATTTTTGTGATAACCTTTTCAGGCAGGTGTCTTTGCAGGAACCTTCCACTCAAATTTTTTGCTTTAATAAAATTACCAGTTGTAATTATTTTAAAGCTATGGACCATGTTTAGCCTTCATTGATGTAAGAGTAATCAGACCTTCTGCTAGGTGGAAAATGCAAGTTTAACTGTGATTTGAAAATTTTCTGTTATGAATTTAGGGAATTGCATTGCTTAAAGGTGCTGTGTGGGAATTATCCATATTATCTCAAGTGATGCACTGGGATCTTATATGTATGTTAGTTACTTTAGTAATGAATTAAAATGGCTCATGAGAGGTGCAATAGTTTGGTCTTTTTAAACATGACCTCTCCTCTAACTAGAAACTTTAAAAGTATTCGAATCCATTCAGCTGGGAAATGAAAATCACTCCTTTTTATTGATATAAAAATACCTTTTGCTGCCTGAGATCAGAAGATATGAGAGGTGGTAGCTGGGATGTGCATGTTCAGGAAAGCTGAGAACAGTAAAATTGTTCTGTTGCAGCACTGTTGCACAGTGTCTGTACCAGATTAACCAGAGCTGCATGTTCTCCCACTGAGGCTCTCTGACTCTGGAATATTTGCAAATCAGACCCTTCTGTGAATGCAAATGAGACTATGCAACTTGGATCCACGAGTAGGAAATGTGAAGATACCTGCTTATGTCAGGAAGGCTGAATAACTGGCTTTCAGGAGCACGCACAATGCTGTCGTAGTGACAGAACATAAAAATAAAATGAAAATAATTATAAGCTCTTTCAAGTCTGAAGTGGCTGGATGCACAATCCCACTTCCAGTAGGTCATCCCAAAGCCCAGGCTGTCAGGTGAGCTTATGGTTACAGAGACAGGCTAAGAAAGATTCGCCTTCCCTGATTCTTTTTGTTCTCACCTGAAATGTCAGCTCTCCTTCTCCATATAGCCCTCCCCAGCTTGGCTCTGCGCTGGCACTGCAGTAGATAAGCAGCTCTGAAAACTGCTTCTTGGCTGCTCAGGTGCTTGACTGCGTATTTAAATAACTCATCTTAAGCAGCTACTTTTAAAACAAATGAAATTCAAGTGAGAGCCATAAGTGATGTTTGGGAGAGAACCACAGGTATCCTTGGTGTTAATTTTGCAGTGTGTAAGGTGTGTATGCCTGGAGCAGGTCATGAGGACATCAAGACATTACAGAATGCTGCATCTTAGAAATATACACTCCTTCTTTCTTCCCCCTGATTTTCTAAACACTTATAAAATAGAACAAAAACTATCTCTAATAAAAGGAAGAGCCCATTATTCTTCCTAATTGGCTTTTCAGTTAAATTTATAGTACAAAAATAAATAAATAAATAAAATAAAAAATTGAGCCTGAAGCTCAATGGTACCATCATTTTCCTCATGGTTGCTTCGTTTTGAGCACATCTCAGTACAATGTAGGTAAGAACAAATACTTTCGTTTTGAAGCTTGTGGGAATATCTCCTTTTCCTTTTCTCTCTACCAGTTCCAGCAGAGTGAACTTGATATATATTCCCAAGGAATTAAATTCACTGAGAACTGTGGAGTTTACTCTGGAAGAACTTCAGAACATTTTTTCCCATCTTTTTCTAATGAAAAAACACTTTTTTTTTTTTCCTTCAGTTCATAGGCTCTAAGGATCAAAGGCAGCCTTTTGTTAAAATGGGAGATTGTCCTGATGTTTTTAAGCAGATTTTTTTTTCTTCCCTTGCTGTGTTGCTGGCTGACTGCACCTTAACTAAACCCCTCTAGCTAAGCAATGTCTGTTTTATACTTTTGCTTAATGTGTTTATAGCCCTTAGAGTATTTTGGACTCCTCCAGGACAAAACAACCAAGCATTTTTAAAAACATAATATTCACCATTTGCATTCCCAATAGAATTGTCAGATAAATCCAGTATGTTGTAGTCCTCTATGTGTTATGATTTTACTATATTGAAGACTGGAATTGTGTAATCCTTATTGCATAGAACCACACATCAGGAGTTTGTACTGTATTTGAAAGTAGGATTTTTTTCATCATATCTATTTTAAATTGTTTTAGCATAGATAATAGAACTATTTACGAGTTTGTCCTCTTGATTCCTGGCCTTTTGACATTTAGTAGTAATATACCAGTGAGTTTTCTTCATTTTTTTTTCTTAATAGTAATTAATTTACCTTTATTCTGGGGTTGCTGGGGAGCAGAGAGGGCTGGATATTGCAAAGGAAAGTTGAGCTGAGAGTCGAGTGTGGAATCATTGCTGTTGGGGAGCAGAGCAGTGACCAGCCCAGCAAGGAGCCAGGCTGTTGAGCAGTAAGCTGGAGTGCCTGGGAAGCAGTACATTTAATTCCTTCTCAGGAATGACTTCCTCGTTCCTGAATCACAGAATCACAAAATGGTTAGTGTTGGAAGGGACCTCTTGAGACCATCCAGTCAGGGAAGCTCAAGGAAAGCTGACTGGAGAAGAATGCTCAGGACTATGTCCAGATGGCTTTTGAATATTTTCAAGAGATGAGATGAGATAAATTGAAAAGCTGAATTGGGTCCTGAAGTGTTGGCATCCATGAGCTAATTAGCCAATTCCATCTACCAGACTGGGTACCTCCATCCAGCACAGGCCAACAGTCCCACCTTCCCATAAACAAAGCAGGAATTACTGAGCAAAAGATGCATAGTGGGTGACACTGTATTTTTTCTTGGCCTAATTATTTATTTATTCTCCTCCCTTTGGACCTTCCTTACCCTGTTAGGGAACACTAATATAAGATTTTATGTGCAAGGATGAGGTACCTGAGCCACTAAAAGAAATCCAAACCAAACAAAAAGAGGCACTGATGGTTTTGTGCTGTGAGATTGTAGAGGTGATGGGGAATTGGGCTGGGAACATAGCTGCCATGGAATTTAAGTGACTTTTCTTATCCTGTACTGCATTGTATAACATTTATAATTCTTCACATAACAAATGTACCAGTTCTATTTAATAAACCTTCTAGTTATGTCCAGATCCCCCTTCAGCTGTGGAAAGGTATTTTAATTTTTATCCTTTTAACAGACTTAGATTTCAGTAAAACATATCAAGTGTCTCTTATAAAATTAACCTAAGGTGGATGAGAATTGTTTGTTAGTTTTGTTTTACCAGCTGTCCTGATGAAGCCTGGTATGACTTTTCATTCCATCCCCCCCTCCCCACCCCCCGCCCTTCTCTCTTTCAGGACAGATGGGGAATAGTGATGTGTCAGGACAACAAAAGCATAGGTACTGAGAGGAGGAAGGATTAATACACTTTTCTTTTCTTTTCTTTTCCTAGCATCTATTTAACTCTAGTGCCTGAATGAATTTGGAAAAGATTGTCTTTTGCTGAAAGCTCAAACCTACCTGCTGCTTTCATTGTTGTGTGACTTATAGTCTGAAAACCCTGAAACTGAGATGTGACATTGATATTGCAAATGTTGAAAAAACAATACCCAAGCAGAATAAAGACTTTATTTCTTAAAGAACCATGTTGAGCAAAATTTGGGTTTAATAAAGAAAGACAGAAATGTACAATTTTAATTTAGAAAATAGAAAGGATTGATATTCATTTAAACAAAACCATGATCGCTTTGGAGGCAAGTCTGCTTTTGCAAACTGTTTTTCTGTTATGACAGTGAACTTCTTAAAAATGAAATGTTTCTCAGATGGCATTCATGCAAATATCTGGTAATGACTTATGAAGCTATTTCGATTGTAGTGGTTAGCTAACCAAAAACTAATAATTATGTAGAAGTGACAGATAAAATTTGCACTGATGGCCACTGATGCTGGTACAGCTTTAAAATAAAAGAATGTTTGAATGGTATTATTCCACACTGTGAAATGGAATCCTGATATCTTGTTTGTGTGTTTGTTTAATTATACTTAGATTAAATTCAAAGCAGCCAGCTGATCTTAGCAGCTGGTAAATATTTACTGCTCATTTGCCAAATTCCTCAGAGCATAAATTTTTGCCTTTTCTGTGTGCTAATACTTAATGGAGAAGAACTGATTCCTCAAAATTCTCACTTTAGGAAGTAGAGAGGGTAGTGGGGGGAGCCCGGACATTTTTATGTACTCCTCTCTCATGACAAATATATATGAAAATGCTGGAGATGTTTGAGAGCTGGATGCTGTCTATGTTGTTCATAAAACACGTCTACCTCAAAAACGCACCAAGATTTGTGCTAACAGGCTGTTGTTACTAGTGTTCTTGGTGGAGTATACCTGTGCCCATATTTCTTATGGCTTTATTTAGCTTCATCCAAAGGACTTAGTGTTTAAGAATTAATAGGAATATTAGAAAAGCTGTGCAGGTTGGGTTTGTGTACTGAAGCAGTAGGCTTCAGACTACAGTGAAAGCCACCTGACATTTGCTTTAGAAAGAGCAGAGGAAAGACATTTACTTTTTGAATGGTACATCAACTGTTGGGTATGTGGGTATGTGGATGTATCTGTTCTTTTGAACAACAGAGCTTTATCAACCAGTAAAATGTATTAGCTGCACAGAAAGTGACCAGGAATATGCTTTGGGCTGTTGTGCCACACAACTCCCAGTATGCATCTCCCACGAAGAAAAGGGGTGTCTGGGAGGGATGCGGCCTGATGGAACAATTTTAGGAGAGAATGTAATTGATCAATAACGACCAGTATACTGTACAGCTGATCAACATATCTTGTTACATCTGTGCTCAAACAAGAGACCAGTGCTGACAACTCCAGAAGTTCAGATATCATTACACAGAACTGAGCAGCCATGAAAGTGTATGGTGTGCTGCACTTTTGTCAGCCTTGCCTTGACCTGCAGTCATCCTGACTGGCTGTCTATGAGGGTACCATGACCGCTGTTGGCTGTTGTATTCAGTTAAATTAAAGGGGATTTTGCTAGACGATCCAACCGACTTTATATATTTGTAAAATCCTGCCTGATGGTGCAGAGGCTGTAAGCTCTCGAGATTTGCAATTAAATAAGGCCACATGACTTGCTCAAAAGATGCCTCTGTCCACTCCTTCAGCAATGAATAAGAAATAACTCTAAACATTTAAGAAGTCTTAAGGAAGTTACACAGCAATTTCCTTTTTTTTTTCCCCCCACAGAGTAAAATTGATATACTTTCTTCAAGTACTTTCTTCAAGCAGATTGTGATCTGCTTGGCTCCTGAACAGAAGAAATATTTCATGAACTCGAAATCTATTGGCTTAAAGAGAAAACAATAATATAAAAGGCAAAGAAAAAAGCCCCCAATAGCTTCAACGTAGTTGTTATTACTGCATCTATTTTTACCAGCCCTTTTATTGTTTTATTGCATTTTTCATTTCTTTCCCCAATTACTTTCTGTAATTGAAAGTTCTGAGCTTTGGAACTTGATTAGGTGTTTTTCATGAAGGAATCAACTTATTTATAGTCAAGTTGTAAATGCTATGAAGTATAGAAATCCTACATAGAGTATACTTGTAATACTCCAGACCAAGAAGCCTAGACACTCATCTGAAAATTTAACAGTGTTCCTCCTCTCCCTTTTGTTAGTATGAGATGCTGTTTTTGATAGTGCTGGTTGATAATGTAAGAAGTCTATCCTCCAAAACAAAGAGATTTGGAACTTGAGAGTGTTTCTTGAAATTCTACAGAATGTATTTAAGTGGGATAGATCATTTGGCATCTTGCAGTTGTACATTCAAAGAGAAAGGCAAACAGTTCTCAGACATTAGAATATGATAAATAATGAACAGAGGAGGTAGCTGATCTTTCTTTCCTCTGGTACTTTCCTCAACAAGGCAAGCACAGGATATTTTGAATTATTCATGAACTCTTACATGTTAGTGACTGAGCCCAACCCCTCAACTTACAAACTTTTTTGGTTTCTGTTACTGCAAGCTTCTCCTTTCATAATGAGATTATTTAGTTCAGCTAGAGCTTGCTTTTAATTCTAGATGGATATGGCAATTTACTATCTCAGAGGAATGGTCATAAGGAAATGAAGGGTTACTGCCATGGCTTTATATTTCATAGAAGAGTGCATTGCATTATGTGCAATGCCTCTGAGAACATGAAATTTCAGATCGTGCCTCTCAAAACATTTCTATAAAGAGTCTTTCACTGAAGTATTCATTCAGTAGTGTTTGTTTTTTTTTTTTTCCCCTTTTTCCTTCTGCTATTTCTTTCATAATCATATGTTAATGCTGGTCCTGCTCTCCTGACTGGCACTTCAGTGCCTCAAGACATTTGGGTATGGGTTGTAACACTAGCAAATTGCCACATATGAGGAAATTGCCTATTTGCTACCAACAGTATATCAGAGAGGCAGCAGGAGGTCCTCGCTGCCTTTCATATGTGCTCTAAAGTTAATGCTTTTATTAGCAGAGAACTGTGAAGAAGAATATCCTTTTTTATTCCCAGGCTACTTGCTGTAAGCTTTTTTTTTTTTTGTCAAGTTTTGCAGTGTTTTTTGACAGGGAATCTCAACATTCAGTGATAACCAATTAATTAGCCTCTGTTTAAAAAGTAGCTTTGGAGTTAGGGTACCATATTTCACAGCCTATCTGTATTAATGTTGCTGCAAACACAGTGTTTTCATAAATGTAAGCAATATGTCATCATGAAAAACCAGGTGTGTTGATTCGCCTGAAGTAAAACACCTTTTGCTTAAATATTAAGTTGTTGTTGTGCATTGTTGAATTCTTATTGTTATGACTAGTCAATACCCATGAGTTTATTGTTATAGCTGTTTTATTCTTTTATATGTCTCGCTGAAAAAAAAATTCTTTACCAGTGTTATGCTTAAAAATATCTACAGAAAAAAATCCATCACAAAAAGATGCACCAAAATTCCCAGGACCTGGATAAATAATTTAAATTGCTTCAAGTTTTTGCACAATTTGTGTCATGTTACTGCCTCAGACAAGGATGAGCGTGCCAGGGGTCAACCTAAAGCACTTGATCTATATAAAAATTACAGATAAACAGTGGCCAATGATTTATGATACAAATTAATTTCTCTTATGAAATTTAGGTGTTTACTAGAGAGGAACTATATGATTATGTTGTACTAATTAGTTTCCAAGTGACAGAAAGAATATTGTGCTAAGGAGATGAATAACAGAATTCAGCAAGAATACTTAGCTAATGGAGGGAAAAAGGACTTGCACTTGTCAAATCCTGTTGTTAGCATTGCAAGTCAGGAGATCACAGGGATCAGAAGGGAAAAAGTCATGGTCAGAAACGGTGGAGTGATAGTACAGATAAAAAGCACATTAAAATAGAAACTTTCTAAAGATCCAGCTTGAGAAAGAGGGAGCAATATTAACAGAAAAAGAAAACATCAAAAGATAAGGAGAAAATGGAAACGTCTGGAAAGTCTCTTGTTAATCCATAGCAAGGTAGAAACCTAGAGTAATGAATTTGTTACCTACATCTTAGAATCTTTATATAATCATTAATTAAAGATTAAGACTTATTTGAAATCAAATAGCATACAATAAATCGGAGCATCGCCACTGTCAAATGTTTTGCAGATGCATTTGTCTTTTAAGCAGAAGTTTTCTGAGTGTACACAACAGAGTCCTTCTGCCAAAGAATAATGGTTAACTCTATTTCTGGAAATATGAGAAAATGTTAACACGGCATGTGAAGGCCTTTGGATATTACTAATGTAGAAAGAAAAGTCTATATAAAACAAAAGACTTTGTTTAATATCATGGAGAGTGGGAGCATAAAGATTATGAAAATCCTTGCTTAAATTTTAAAATGTTAGATGATCTGTACTCTGGAAGCACCTGTGTGCAATAAGAAGCTATGGGTATAAAGAGAAATATCTTTTTCCTCTTTGGATTATTGTGAAAGGAACAAACAGAGATGTAGTGTGCATAGTAGCTCTCATGGACCTCGAGCACTGTGGAGAATGGCAGATGCTGTATTGTTAAAGAAGAAAAGAACAGGGAAAATAGCACCTGTGTTAAATGTTGGAGTGCAAGTTTAGGTGTCAAAGCAGGGTCCCCTGTAATGTGTGGGCAAGCACTCTGCTTGATTACCACTTTATCCAACCAAAATATCAGAGAAGGTAAACACGCACTTCCCCACTAAGTTGGTATTGCCGACTTTATACAACTCCATGTTTATGTCCCCTTCTTGCTTGTCTGCCAATGCCTGCTTAATGTTTGGATGTTATGATTTTTTGTCTTTGGCAAACAGTAGGCACTGATGTGCAACTGATGGCTTCAGAAAGATGCAGAAGGCCATTTTGCAGACAATATTCTTTCATTCACATAAGCAGTGTCTTTGGGGATAGCCACAGAATAAATTACAAATCTCCTCACTTGATTTACTAGCAGGAACCTGTGCTACATGACTCTGCTGATACAAGTCAAGGCAGGCTTTTCTCACAGCTACATGGATGGAAATCTTAAGAGATACTGTTGTTTCTGGATAATGCTGTGATTCCAGCACGTTAGCTGTTGCCTTGCACCAGTCTTGCAAGTTTTTGAACAGAGAGCCTCAAGTGACTGAATTGTGCGCTGGGTGCTTTGATTTGTTTGTTAACATTTGTGATGCTACTACTGCCGGTGCCCCAGAATTATAATCTGCCTGGAATAAACAGTGAGACAACTCTACTGCCTTCCTTCAGCATCCTCTCCTCAGCTGCAATAATGCAAACAGGAGGCATCTATCCACTGGAATCATAATTTGGGACCAGCACAGGCAGAAGTAAGAAATACATGTAGCCAGAAATGCCCACTTGAAATGTGTTTGTGAGCTAAAAATGCTTCTGTTCAAACAGGACAAACAAGTCCTCTCTGAAAACATCTTAAATCAGATTGTTGGCTTGAATTAGTGTGGAGCTAATTCAGAGAGTGATCCCCAGGAATCCTAGCAACAACCCAGTTACCTGCGGTATCGGTTTGATGCAATTACACAGATGTGGGCTGAGTGCAGCTCTGCAATATCTCTATTCATAGGTGATTTTTTCTCCATAATACTTGCATTCTTCTTATGCATTCACCTTTTTTTTTCCAGTATTTTTTTAACTTCTGTCCAAATTTTAATTCACTTCTATTTACTTCTGTTCATAATTTTGTTTTTTTTTTTTTTTGTCATTCATGAAGTCTATATTGCCTATATTTTTCTGAATGGATAGAAGGAGGAATTGTGGAATTGTGGTAACTCTTGGGCTTCTGAAAACCTTTCTGTAAAAAATCTTTTTTTTCTCATAGCAGATGGGCAATTGGATGCTTGATTACTGAAAACAAAACAGGAAATCGGGAAAGGAATTAAGGTCTAGATATAAAAATGTGCCAGTGAAACAATGAATGTCATCATTACAGTAAAATTTAAAAAATAAGTGAAGTTGTCACTTGAAAATTACGCCTTGACACTTCTAGCACAATAAAATGTTAAGCAGTTTAATATTTGCAAAAATAGCAATAGGGAAAAGGCTTAACAATCCCCATTACCTTGCATTTATAGGGAAGTCGTCTTCATATAACTAGTTAGAATGAAATGTTCATCTTTAGCTTTGTAAGTACATACAGGCATATTTCATTCAAGTATGATTTTTTCCTCTATAGAATTGCTGTTCTTGTTACAAATACTAAATTATGACGCATGTGTGGAAGAATGAACTAGATGGTTTTTCTGCAGGATGATTGATTATTATTATTATTATTTACTTACGTGTGAAAACAAGTGTAGGGGAAAAATGAAAATACTATTTATTTGAAATGACTTGTAAGCTCTGGAAGATTTGAAGGTCAGTACTGCAGTATTGTACATGGCAGCAAACCAGCAGATTTTGGCAACACAGACAAAACACAGTGCCTCTAATGTTTTTTGTCTTTCTCCTGCTGGAACAGCAAGGCTCCGAAGGCCTGTGCTGACAGGTAATGAGAGCTAATAAGTGTGGGGGGAAGGGGTGGGTGGGAATAAAAGAATAAGGGAATATCCATATTCATTATTTAATCAAATAAAATTCTCTTGGAGGATTCTGGGAATTCTCCATCCTTGCTTCAAAAGCTTCTCTGTAATAGCTGTA
Organism: Gallus gallus; assembly: GCF_016699485.2. Taxonomy (NCBI): domain Eukaryota; kingdom Metazoa; phylum Chordata; class Aves; order Galliformes; family Phasianidae; genus Gallus; species Gallus gallus. The sequence continues at coordinate 46,175,195 of NC_052532.1, forward strand.
AACAAATTACCTTTTGAATAACTTCTTAATCAGAGTAGAGTTGAGCTGTTCTCTACTTGATCTCTCCCTTTGGGTGGTCCCAGTCAGGGAGCAGCAGCCTTCCTCCTGATGGCTTGGCTTCAGAAAAGCTATACAGCATTATGCTGACAGCTGTAGACCTCTTTTTGTTAGGGATAACAAACATCCTGTGCTGAGGACAGCATCAAGCCCAGCTTGCAGTATGCCCAATTAGAGAAGCTAAAATCTCATTTGTTTCACCATGGGAGTCTCTGAAAGCACACCGTTTTGGCCTCATTACAGTATTTTTAACTTTACAAAAACAATTTCATTATGGAAATTAAAGAAGCTCATTTAGTCTTAGCATTTATGCTGAACTTAATAAATTCTACAAGTATAGCAGCTGCCCTAGTGTGCAGGCTTTTTCTTCTTAATCTCAGTAGAAAGTTATTTTAAAAAGTATTTGCAGATTGCTTTGTAAAGAAATCTTCCATTTTGTTATGCTGGTTATTTATTACTAAAATAAGCACATATCTATACTCCAGGTTAGGTCACTTTCCTTCACTGGTCATCCAAGCATTGACCAGCATTTGCTGCTCTGACACCTATGCACATCTTCTGAGTACTTGAGAAATATTTATATTTGTGATGCTCTAAAATACAGTTTATTTCTTATGAATGTTAGATCTTTGTTCAATAAAAATGACAAAAAGGAGAGTCGTACTTTTCTAGGATGGTATCAGAGAGGTAAGGATCTTGATTCAAAGCAGTGCAGGAAAAGCCAACAAAGAATTTAAAAATAGCAATGGGTATGTATCTTGAGAGACTGTTTCTGTTCTCTGAAATTTGAAGACAAGAAGAGGAGAGGGAAAAAACTGTCCTTAATTTATCTTTGGATTTGAGACAATGGTGCAAAATCAAGAGTAGTGATTTACGATACTGGTTTATAAATTTCTTTGGTAAGAGAAATTTTACTATTTTTCCATAATGTGTTGCAGAAAGGAAAGTGAAATAGAGATGCTGAATACATTTGGAATCTGTACAAATGTTTACTGATGAGAAAGTTGAGAGACCACAGAGAACTTTGTATTTTTTTGTCATTTTTGCATTCAAAAAGTATTGCTAACATGCTGCAAAATAGAGCAAATTTGCTATGGAGTGTTAATGTAAATTATTTAGTTTGTTATAAAGTAGGGAGTCTAAAAGGACAAATGTTAGATGACAGGCTGAATTCTTGAGTTCTATTAATTTTTAACTACCTTTTTTGTTTTTGAGTCTTCCCAATGGAAATAAGAGAGCTAAATCTACAGCTATGGTATTCTTTGTGATGTTTTATCTTCATTACAGTAGTATTATAGGACATAACCAGTGTAAAATGTCAACAAATCTCAGTTCAGATACTCTAACTAGAACTGATTTATTATAGCTTTTCACAAACTGGGACATTGTGTAAAATAAGCAAAGATGTGGGGCAAGAGTTGTGAGAATTTGAGTAGTTACGTGCTTTTGAGCAGGATGAGTGGGTCAGCAGGAGTTTGAGATTGAGTGAGAACTATGGATCAGAGTAACTAGTGGAGAGGAGGATACGTATGCATGCATGTATCATGAGGCTGCAGACATTCTCAATATATTTCTGTAGGGCTGATCAAGTGATGTTGCCAAAGACATCTGCAGGAAGGTCTGGAGAGGGGCTAATGTGAAAGCTTATGTGCATGTGTGTTGTTTCTCTTTTTTCTTTCCCAGGCTATGGGTAAGGCAGCTGGAAGAGTTTTTAGTATTATTTTTGATAAGAACCTCTGTTGTACTTTTCCTCGTAAGTTGATGAAGAGCTGTCAGAAGATACTATCTGTTAGTGCCCATTAATGCAAGCTAGGGGTTGGATGCCTTGAAGTACAGGTGAAAAGGCTATTTATCCCATTAACTATATGTGAAACATTTCAGTCCCTCTGAAACATTTCTTAAAAGTGAAATAAATCAATAAAAGAAGGTTGCCATAACTGCGCAGTTGAAAACAAACTACACTGATTGTAAGCATCTGCTTTTATATATTTTTCTCGCTTGGAATATGCCCCAGTGGCTTGTTCTTTGTTAGAACATTCCCGTTTGCTTAATAACCTATAAATATGTTGAGCTCAAGTCAACAAAGGTGTTTTCAACATACACAGCATTATAAATAAACCAAATCTTTTCCTATGTCTCTTAGGGGCAACAGTAGGAGAAAGGTAATCAGTATCAGTGAGGCTTCTGAGACTTTTCTGGTCTCAGGTGCCAAATTCTTCTTCCTTGCTGCCAGTGCTGGCACTGTCACTGCTGTTCCATATATTTTTTTCTTGCCTTTGTATGCAGAGGCTGGAAGGAAATAAGAGTGAATGAGACAGAGGCAACTCATTCCACTACTACTTCATCTTTCCTCTGGTGTCATTGGAGTGATCCCATCAGTTTCCTCAAATTCTCTGTCTTAAGATTTATTTAGACTGGTGAGATGTGTCTGCATCTAGCTTAACTAGCCAAGTCATTTTTCAGAGAAGTAGTATCTGTCTTGCTAGCTTCAAAAGTGGTGTTCAGCAGCCGTAATCATTTGTTTCTTCTGTACCTTGCTTTTCCAGCTAAGCTGTGGCATTTTCCATAGTTAGAATATGTGCTATTTTAATTTTGTGTAGCTAAAATTAAGTGATGCAAAAAGCCATAAAAATGCTCTATTTTCATTAGAACTGCATTTCAGTTCCTCAAAGGTGTTTTTCTTTTCCTGGAAGCCCCAAATCCTTATGTTATTGAGAGCTGAGATGATGGTTTCATCATTTTCATATTTTTTTGCTCTTCTGCAATGTGTTATGAATTAGAAGCTAGTCTTTCCACCAGCTCTTTAAATAAGTGAGCATAAGTAAAAGTATTAAAATAGAGGATTGTTACAAATGATTAGCCAACAGTTGTCATGGACCTGGTATCCTTTTAAAAAAATAAAAAGATTCCAGATGCATATTCTTAATCTCTCTTCGGTTCTTCTTTTGTGATATTCAAAACATGGCCCTGAGTGACTTGATTGCAGTATCGAAGTTGGCCTGAAGTTGAGTAAGAACTTGGTCAAGGTGACCTCCGTTCCAATCCTAATTGGGCTATGATTCAAAGTCTCAGCAGGGAAAGTCTAATAGGTGCTGAACATCCAGTTTCAGGGTCTAGTTTAACTCTTTGCTGAAGATTCGTACCCTTTCCCATTCCCCTTTCCCTTCCCCCTTTCCCTATCCCTGCCATGTTAAGGCACCAGCAAGGTGTATCTTCACCATCTGCAGACTAGGAGACTGATCTAGATGAAAAATGTATTTTTAATAGGCTGAGATTTAGTTGTATTATTTGTTTCTGAACTTCTGAGACAAAACTTAGCAGAACTGCAAAAACATGTGAGGGCATGGGTGTATTGGGAACAAACTGAACTAGGAAATTTGTAATATTTTGATTTTACTATATACGTAATAAAACAAGTAATACAAGGAGACAGTAGACTTTCATTTATTCATACGAATCTAAAGAAGAGAATAGCATTCCTGTTGAGCCTGAATAACGACAGTCTTCAGTCATTCAGTGCCCTCTGAGACATCCTTTTGTTCACTCTGTCAAATGTTGTTTTATGTGTTAGAAAACATCAAGACTCCATCTTGAACAAACTATATAAAAATGAAGTTTCTCTGTCTTTCCTTAGAAGCCAATTAAAGTGTAAAACAGAAATAATACAGTTCGGTTATAGATCAAGCAGTTGCGCAGATGTACCCTTGAACTGTACTCAGTCCATTTCATGCTATTATTAACTACTGAAACAATATGTTTACTTCCTTTATAAATCAAACAAATTTTGTTTTTATTGCAGAGAGTGGGAGGTGAGGTAATAGTGGAGTGGGAGGATAATTTAGAAGAGAGGTACCTGCAACATGCAGATACAATGCTCCTGAGAGTTGGGATATGTTATATTCCTTATGACGAGTTGTTTGTAATGATGGTTAATAGCATCCCACAAGAGGAAACAGACTAAGTATGCTGAAATCCAGTGAAAGGTAAGATATAAAGTTCAGGATCATTTATATCAAATGAGAATCTTAATAGGAGGGCAATCAACAATTTGGACAGTCAGGAGCTCAGTCCATAACCCTTCAATTTCTTTACAGACAGCAGTCTGATCTGGCTATTTTCTAGCAGAACCGTATGTTTGGTGGTTATCAGAAACAGAAAGAGAGGTAATATAGAAAAAGAGCTGGAGAAGAGATAGTAATTCTAGCTGGTAATGAAGCAGTGTGTTACAGCTGGAATTTCTTTTCCACATGGCATATAACAAAATGAAGAAAAATGCGGAGTAAACATTTAACCTCCATCTTCTTTTTCCTCCTAATTAGGAAGTCCTGTTGTGGTATAATACAGTTGTCATCCTTTAACCCAGCTCTATATATACAGTAAATGAGGTTTCACTAGTGCCACTGTTTCTTCTGTATTAGTTAATTCATCTTCAGGAAAGAAAACCATCTACTCAGGACAGACTCCTAAATATACCCATTTGCATCTGATCTGATACAGTGGATAACTACCTGTCACACAGTCTAGAACTGAACGAGCTGCTGTTTGAGGCCAAGGGGTTATCCACCAAAGGAAGCTTTGAAGATTTGAAAAGATAGATTTTGGCAAAACAGAGTAAATGAGAATAAAAGAGCTCTGCCCTATGAAAAAATTTTGCAAGAAATTTTGTATAGGAATCTGGTAGGAAACCTGCCTAACCAAGCACATGCTGACTTTGGGAAATAGCTTTTACATACAGTTCTCTACTTGATTACTCTTTGTGTGTGTGTGTGTGTGTGTACAGACCTGGCATCTAATGGCAGTACTAAAAAATATAAATACATATTAAGCTATATCAATTTTACCACAGTAGATTTTGGTTAGAACACCCCAAAATGTATAAATTTCATATCATATATAGTATCAGCAGATCCAATTTCTTATCAGTGAAAGGACACTGACCAGAAAATGTAACCATCTTTTGTACAAGACAGTGAAGTCTTGTGTAAATAGAAGTAAACAAGTTCACTAGGAGCTTTGACCCAAACGGATCATTAGTTGCAGCCCACAGATTCTTTTTCAAATCATTAACTGCATCTCACAGTATCTTGAGAAGAAAGAAGTGGAGGCCACTGCTTAATGAGACTTTCCCTAAAATAGATCAGACAGCCTAGCTTCTTAAAATGGGCCAATTTAGCACTTTAGAAAATGATTTAATTTAATTCAACCACTAGAGCTTTGTAAATGTGGACATATGTATGCATGTGCTACATGCAATAGAAAAATTGTCAAATGTGTTACGTACTCCATTTACTGTTGGCACCCAGATATCCCACCTTTACATTGCTCATTAATCTGTTGTGGATTTTAACACTTCAAACACATATTTCTAAAAAGCACAAACATTTAACGTATTTTCTCTATCAAAACAATTTTTTAAAGAAATACTATTAATGATATTAATTGTTTTTTTAACATCCAGCAATGAGTATCTGATGGTTTGTGTATTTTACCATGCTGTTGAGCATGGACAGCCACAGAAACGTGAATACTGTGACTTCCTCCACCCTGCTGTCAGATCCAGGCTGGTAGTTTGTTCTGAGCTCATGATGAGCTTCTCGTCTGCACCTCTTGGCCTACAAGGTTTAAAAATGAATAATTTGTTCTACTTATATAATTAGAAATACAGTGAAGAAGGTGTATTCAGTGCTTGTTTTTATATTAATGTTGATAATTTGCCATATTAATTAAACAGGCAGCGTTAAAGCACTGTTGTAAGAGTTCTGATTTTTTTTTCCTCCCAGATGCATGCTGATACAAACTCATAATCCCATACATTTTCCTGACTTTCTCAGGATTAATTTTTAAGAAAAATCTTTGAAAAAATGGATTTATTTATTTATTAAACAATAAAGCCCCAGTGAAATTAACATAAACTCAAAGGAGAAATTAGGGAAAATACTGACTTTCATTATTAGTTAATGGATAAACTTGCAGGAAAGCAAGACTCATGTTGTTTTGGGAAGGTGAGAAGGTGGAGTAGTCAGAGACACCCAGCCTGGCACGTCCCACGGTACTGATAAAGGGAAAGTTTATTATTCGTGTAAATGTTGGGGTCTTGGGGAAGGAATAGGGAGAAGGACCATGTGGGGATGTGAGTCCTGTCAGTGTGGTTCCTGCTGTGCCTGGGAAGCTGTGCACAACGACAGGGCAGTTGCAGGTGCAGAAGCTGCTATAGGGCAGTGGGTTGACCATGGTCTCATGGCTCCATGGGGCAGCATATGCTCTTTTTCCTGTACGCTGGGCTGACAGTGCAGGCTCCAGCTTCTGCTAGAAGCTTCTGAATGCAGCTTTGTGCAGACTGTGATCCGCGCAGCAGAAAAGCTACAAATAAGCTTTCATTCCTGTTCTACTGCTCATTAGTTACCTCTCCCTTCCCTTCTCTTCTTTTCTTTTCCCAGACAAAATAGAAATTGCCCCAGAGAAAGCAAATTCTATACTCAAATGTCACATCTCCGTTTCCAGGGGAGGCCAAAGTAGATGTTTAGGTGGACGAAATTAGCAGAACAAACTTAGAGTAATTCCTATTTCTTTAGCCTTTGTCCTTCGAGAAATCAGATAGGGGGATATCTTTGTAACTGTTGCCTTGAGAAGAAAAACATGAGAGAGAGGCTGACTTTGTTTGTTTTCTTATGTAATTTAAATTCTGCCTTGATGCTTGAGTCATTGGATAGTCTTTTAAATCATCAGTTCTTTGGGGCAGCATTTATCATATGTGAAGCTCATTTCTGGTTGTAATTTGATTAATTGCCTACTACCAATAAAGGTGATGGTAAGAAATTTTGAATGCCTGTGCCTTTAGTTTCCCATTCCACTATTAGATATTTTTTCCCTCCTGTATTTTTGAACGGCCTGATTAGATTTAAGTAAGATGTTATTACTGATTGTTCAGTTGTGTAATTTCAACTCACATTTATTTGATGTCTTTTGTGTGATATTATCAAACCTCATGTACAATTATTAAACCTATAATTTAACATTAGAGAGAAACATAATACAATGATAGAGTGTAGAAGTCTTACATTCTATCATTGTTTTATATTTCAGCTTGAATTAACAGCATTGTAAACCTGGAAATATTGTGTCATTTTTTTTTCTTTCTAATTTTCTTGGCTGATTGAAAAGTTTACCTTGAATGGCATTTCTCTATGAATGTCTTGTATGGTAACTCTGGAAGCACTGGTAAAATCTGAAAACTTTAAGGGCTGTTCAGGCATTTCAAACAAAATGAATGTTGTTCATTTTGGCAGTGACTGGAGGAGCAGCTGCATCATCACCTCCACTATTTGTTCATTTGTGAAGAACCCAAACCAATCAGTGGGTTATCTTGAAAGAATGATTACCATCTTGCTTAAAAGCATCACCATCCCCTTTCTGTCTTTACAGTACCAACTCAGGTAAGGATTTCTTTCTCTGTCTGCAAGAAAATAACGATTGGGCCCTAAAGAGACAATATATGCATAACTCCTCACAGGATGATGTAAAAAGGGGGGAGGCTTTTGGTCTGACAGGTGGGTAAGGACAGAATGGATTGGGTGGAGAAGGAAACTGGGAGGATTTGGGTCTTCCTCAGTACAGCAAGAGAAAAGCAATGGTAAGTGTGGCTAGGAGCAAAAAGGCTCCTGAGTGGTTTTCAGGTGGAAAGGAGAGAGTATGCCCTGCAGAGCATAAGGAAGCAGAGAAATCCTTGAGCACATGAACTAACATCATCTAGTTTTATTCTGAACAAAGAGTAGGACTTAATGTGTGAAATAGAATCATAGAATCATTGAATGGCCTGGGTTGAAAAGGACCATAATGATCATCTAGTTTCAAGCCCCCTGCCACGAGCGGGGTTGCCAACCACTAGACCAGGCTGCCCAGAGCCATGTCTAGCCTGATTTTGAATGCCTCCAGGGATGGGGCATCCACAACCTCTTTGGGCAACCTGTTCCAGTGCCTCTGAGTGAAAAACTTCCTCCTAATATCTAACGTAAACCTCCCCTGTCTCAGTTTAAAACCATTCCCCCTTGTCCTATCACTATTCACCCTCATAAACAGCCATTGCCCCTCCTGTTTATATGCTCCCTTCAAATACTGAAAGGCCACAATGAGGTCTCCCCAGAGCCTTCTCTTCTCCAAGCTAAACAAGCCCAGTTTCCTCAGCCTTTCTTTATAGTAGAGGTGCTCCAGCCCTCTGATCATCTTAGTGGCCCTCCTCTGAACTCATTCCAAGAGCTCTGCGTCTTTCTTGTACTGTGGGCACCAGGCCTGGACACAGTACTCCAGATGGGGCTTCACAAGAGCTGAGTATAGCAGTAGAGCTCTCCCTGCTGGCCTCTCCTCTTTTAATGCTACCCAGGATATAGCTGGCCTTCCGGGTGCAAGCGCACACTGCTGGCTCATGTCCAGCTTCAGGGGCAGGAGAAAGATGGTAGACTTCATTTGGAGTGGCACAACTTCTTGGCTTTTGAGGCAGTTTAGGTGTTTGAAGTAAAGATGTTTGGCTATTACTTAAAGACATGGGTCTGGAGATCTCTTGCTCTTTGCTGTAAGAATAAATGCTGCTGCTGAGAGCCAGCAATGGCTGTGCTGGTTGGTGGAGGCCTGCTGAGTTACTGGTTGTCTTTATTTATCTGTATTTTTAGCCCTGGGAGACTTGGCAAGACGACTGAGTGGAAGACTTTTCTCTGACTAGAACCTCACTTGTGTTGTAGTGACAAGTAAGGTCATTCCCTTAGAATTTGATAACATTGCTTAACTCAGAAATATTTTTTAGCCTTTTTAGAAGTTGGGCTCTTTTCTTATTTTATCTGCTTCTGCTCTTACAAAAGTCTCGTGGCTCTGACTGTTACTTGGGGCCTGTGATGTTTGGGAGCATAGGGTTTGTCTGACAGCAAACAGGCATTTTTACTTTTTGCTGTATGTTAGAGCTTCATAGCTGTATTATATTATGAAGCATGGGCCTATACTTCAACATCTTTGGGTTTGCATTTTTTTTTTTCATCTGAAAACTGTCAGTAGCCCTTACTTGCTATTGATTTTTTCTACATCTTTTAAAACGTTAAGTGGGTCTCACAGAGGGTTGTTTTTTTAACATTTTGGAAAATAGTTTAACCAGTACAAGATGACGTAACTTTATGGTAAGTGTCATGAGTGAAGCTAGAGCTTACAAGGAAGAGAACACAGAAATATTTCTTGATTTTTTTTTTTTTTTTTGGATTAAAATTGTTTTAGTGTCATTTTGAAGGATCAGCCAACTTTAAAGAAATGTGTGCAGGCTCTTCCAAATCATTATAATGTAACCTAAAATTTATTTGTAGAATATCTTTGTACTCTAAAATTAAAAGGGGTAATTGAAGCTTGCAGACAGGAATCAGGAAAACACTAACTCTAGGTGCTGCTGGTGGCTGTGTGTACAGGATCATTTTTAATGATCTGGACCTTACAAGTAGTTGGAAAATTTTCTCTTTTACTTCACTGAAAAGAACAGCTTGATGCAATTGTAAAATGTATCTGTTGCTGCAAGGGCACATTTACACAGCCAGAATGGGAAGACTGATAGTTTTACTGTTAGCAAAGCTGGCCTCTGGAGGGTTTTATTAGTGGAATTTTATCTTTCCTTTTTTTACTTTAAGAGCTGAAATGGGGAAAAAAATCTCCTGAGACAGAGCCCACTCATTGTGTTTCTAAACACCTAAAATACTTCAGGAACTTCTTCAGAAAACCAGTGAAGTTTAAGCTTCTGTGCAGTGTTGTTTGAGAGTACTGAATACTGTCGCCTTTTTACTGAATGCATTATGAATTATCATGCTATTCTCTGCCATTTGTTTTATGGATGCGATTTTATTTCTTGCCTAGTGGTAGTTACGACTTATGCATCGAAGTAAACAGTTTGTTGGGTACCCAGTCTTTACAGGCTGGGAAACCACCATGACCTGGCACAGGGAAGGAGGCACCTATAAGGAGAAGAGGATTTGTATTAAGGAAAAGCAGACTTTGGTCTTGCACATTTTCTATAAAATCTTTTTTTTTTTTCTGATATATTTTAAAATACAAAAATATTACAGTATGGTATTTTTGCCAAACTTTTTTGGCAAGATATATTCCTGTGATGTGATACAAGAAATAACCCATAGGTCCCATATTCACATAGCACATTTTCCCTTATGTAGGAAGCCCACAAGTAACTGTACACTCATTGAAGCTCAGTGCTGCTTCTGTTCAGTAGAAAAAGGTGCAGAGAGTTCTTGCATTTCCTATGCCAGAAGATTAATTTTCAGGTATACTATGAAACTGGAAGAGAAGTGCTGTGAAGTCTACGATTTTTGAAGTGTTTCTAGGTCATACTCTTTAAAATATGTATTTTATTCTGCAAATGATGTTTTTCTCTCTCACCGGATATTCTTTCCTGTCCTTCATATACTAAAACTTTGTTATTCCCCACCCACTGTCCTTTAATGGCTACTTCCTCAAATGTGCAACAGGTAGCGTTATGTCAGAAGGCCCCAGACTCTGCCTACCATAGGTGGCCTCACAAGTTTTTACTTTTTGCATTTATTCAGGGAAAAGTTATGTTTTTTTTTTTTTTAATGTAATATTGTTTACATTTATGTATGAACATATATGTGGTTTCCTGGAGATTCAGAAGTACTGTCTAACTGTAAATATTTGGATGAAGACATTGTCTGCGTGTTGTCTGCACTTCATTCAATTTTAATGCAGATATGTGAGCTGTAGGTGACAAAGAGTGACTATTTCCAGATCCACTGATTCCTTATACTTTGCTCCAGCCCCCATTTGTATAAATACCTGTCTGAGAGGAGTAAAGTAAAGCCAGGCTCTTCTCGGTGGTTCTGAATCACAGGACAGGAAGTAGTGGTACAAATTCAAATACAGGAAATTCCTTTTAAGCATAAGAGGAAACTTGATTACCTCGAGAATGGTCAAAAATTAAACCAAGCTTCCCAGGGATGTTATGGCATTTCCATCTTTGCAAACATGTACACCACAGCTGGGCATGGCCCAGAGCAGCCTTCTGTTGTTGGCCTTTGAGCAGGAGGAGTGGTCACCTTCAGGCATCCCTTCCAACCACAGTTATGCTTTGTGTGATTCTTCTTTTTTATTTTACTTTGAAAAAAAAGTATGTATTTCTTCTCTGATTCACATATTTCAACACAGTCTTTTCAGATAGACTCAACAGAGTTCTCAGTGCATACTGAAGAGCTGCATTGCTAAGGGAACTAACGGTGCTTGGAGGATAGGGTAGTGAAATGTTATTGTTCATTGATAAATATAGCAGCTTGCATATTTAACTGTAATTTTTGGAAGCTTGGGAGTTGTAACTAACCATTCAGATGTCCATCCCAGATGTTATGATACAAGCATGGCTAAAACTTTCATGTTAATATTTTGTACAGATTATATCTTTTTTCACCCTCTCTTAAGTATTTGCTGGACTGTTTTCATCTATTAGCCAGCAGGAGAATTTTTAAAAGTCAATTCTATCCATTCAGCTAAAGAACAGACTCCTGTCAACAGTCTACATTTCTTTCCAGACAGTCTCTATTTCGGCTATCTTTAAGGAAAGTGCAACTTCACTTTTTAATCCACTATCAAAAAAGGAAGGCAACATGATTGTATCTTCAAATGTCTAATTTATAACATGGGTTGTATCAAACTAATGCAATTGATGTTTAATATCGTGCAGAAAGAACTTTTTGAATGATAGGTAGTGTTTATTGCATAAGTTTGTTACCCTCAGTAGTACTGGAAAGATTTGACACATCATGTATTATAATCTTGGTGAAGCCAAGTATTTCAGAAGACTTCAGAATTATAATAGTTTGCTAGGTAAACTGTGTAATTGTAACAGAACTTATGTAACAAGGTATTTTCTGTTGTGTGAGGGAGAGAAATGTAATTTACTGTGTATTCACGAGCCCCCAGGTCACTCTATGCACCCTGAGTTTGCTCTCTCTCATTCAGCCTTCTGCTGTTCATATAGATAACAAAGGGGTTTGAATGAGGCCTGTGAAGTTTCTGTCCTTAGTGTAATCAGTGAGTCTATTTCACTTTGGAAAATGGTATAGCTGTTCTATATCATGTATACATACTAAAAATGTTTTGCTTTGGTTCTTTCACGCTTCCTTACTGAGCACGCCATGTAAAAGTCCCTGCTCAGTCCTTATAGACGTCTTAAAATTTGAAATGCTGGATATGCTTTGTGCATTTCTCTCAATCAATAGAAACAAATATTGTCTGGAAAATCTGAATCAGAATATATGGAGATGACTTATAAAGAGCAGAGCTTGTGATGCTTTGTGGAGCAAAGAATAATTTGGAAATAAAGTGGGGGAATGGGCATTCCACTGCAACCCCTTGCTATTGCCAATTAACACTACCCTTGTCCAAAATACTAATAGTTTTCTGTGCTTATGCAATGAAGTGCTTTTTTTTCTCTTCAAAGACACAGGGTGTTTTGAGTTTCTCGTCCTTCGTGTTCTAACTACATGAATGTCTGAAGAAGCCAACTCTGTTTATAATTCAAAAATCTTTCTCCATTATTAAATGTATGGAGTTTTCAGACTTTTGATAAATTTTTAAATGATTCATGAATTTGTAAATGGAGTAATTCCAATATGAAACCATGTACACAATGTTGCATGTCATTCAGTGTCATAGGAGTGAATTGATCTTCCTTCCTACCATGTGAAGACCATCTTTTCGTCCAGAAAATATACATCGTTTCTTACTTTTTCTTTGACTTCTTCCAAAATATGACAAGAGAATAGCATACAAAAGAAAATGTATATGGTTTGTTTGTTTGGTAATTACCTTCTAGCTTACTTCAAACTTTCCCTTTCTTTGTGAGGACACTATCCTAATTCTCCGGACTGTGTCTGTTACATGCTTTCAAATCAATTGTAAATGGGAATAAAGAATCAATTACAATCATAATTTATGCAGGAATAAATGTTAATCAATTCTTTTAGTATCTCAGAGCTAAGTAGAGAAACAAGCCCTCAGTGCAATCCAGCATACCAAAGTAGGTTTGAACTTTCTAGGCTAAATCAATTTAGGATGACTTTTAAAAAGTAAACCAAGTTCCTGAAATAGTATTTCTCCTTCTCCTACTCATGTCCTTTCTGAGGAGGAGGAAAAAAAAGGTGTATTCCCTTCTCTTGATTAATTTTCCTTGCTCAGCTTCTTTCTTTCTTCCTTCCTTCCTTCCTTCCTTCCTTCCTTCCTTCCTTCCTTCCTTCCTTCCTTCCTTCCTTCCTTCCTTCCTTCCTTCCTTCCTTCCTTCCTTCCTTCCTTCCTTCCTTCCTTCCTTCCTTCCTTCCTTCCTTCCTTCCTTCCTTCCTTCCTTCCTTCCTTCCTTCCTTCCTTCCTTCCTTCCTTCCTTCCTTCCTTCCTTCCTTCCTTCCTTCCTTCCTTCCTTCCTTCCTTCCTTCCTTCCTTCCTTCCTTCCTTCCTTCCTTCCTTCCTTTCTTTCTTTCTCTCTTTCTTTCTCTCTTTCTTTCTCTCTTTCTTTCTCTCTTTCTCTCTTTCTCTCTTTCTCTCTTTCTTCTCTTTCTCTCTTTCTCTCTTTCTCTCTTTCTCTCTTTCTCTCTTTCTTTCTCTCTTTCTCTCTTTCTTTCTTTCTTTCTTTCTTTCTTTCTTTCTTTCTTTCTTTCTTTCTTTCTTTCTTTCTTTCTTTCTTTCTTTCTTTCTTTCTTTCTTTCTTTCTTTCTTTCTTTCTTTCTTTCTTTCTTTCTTTCTTTCTTTCTTTCTTCTCTTTCTCTCTTTCTTTCTTCCTTTTCCTCTGGGAAAGTAGAGAGCAATGACTGAGAATGTCTACAGGTTGATACAGAGTTTGCAAAGTTGGTATAATGGGAGGAAACAACCTGTGCTTATCAGGAAAGACCTAATGCATCCCTTCAGTAATGCAGATAAATGCACACAGAACTCTTTGCATATTAAGAAATCCAAAATATGGCATCTGACATTTTCCATCTTCATGCAAGTCCACAGTTCTGTTTTTTGCCTTATTCCCTTTACAGAGAAGCACAAGGATTTTGAAAATATTGGCTATAAAAATTCTGGATTTATTCTTGAAGCGCTTGAAGTCTGCACTCCACAGACATTTAAGAATTTCAGACTTTATTTTAATCTCTCAGCTGACTTGTACTGCTTTAGATACACTAGACATATTTTTGTTTTTGCCTTTGAGGAGCAGAGCCAATGCATCCTTGTTCTTTACAGAGCTGGTACTGTAGAATGCTGAATTCCAGCCACCTCTTCTTGGTGTCTCATTATCTCCAATTTGCCGTTCAGAACCTTTGGCATCTTAGGACCTGTAATTTCTTTCTTTTTTGCTGAAGATTGATCAGTGGACTTTCAAGATGTATGTGGAGAAGTAGGAATACACATGCATAATCAGCTAAGCCCTTTTACCTGACAATATCAGGTGAAGGGAGAGTGGAAGAAGTCAATCTTGTCTTAGAGAAAATTTTGTGTTATAACCTAAGGTGGCTGCAATAACAGTCTTTAGATGAGATCTTTGTTTTCCTAATGTTGATGCTCTTGAAGGTGATGGGAGAGCTTTGTATAGCTGAGGTTAAGGAGAATTTATCCAAACTGAGACCACAGTCAGTGAAACATCTAGTCAAAGCAGTCACTTCCTGCTACCAATGGGATGTGAGTACAGTGGCACAAACAGAGCCAGCAAACTGCAGCCCTGGCAGAGATGTGTCAAAGCTTGCATGGAAGTGACTCATAAAGCTTTTCCCTTCACCGGTGATGAGCTTCATAAATGGTTAAAGGGACAGAATTTCTGTGAAGCAGAGATGTAGGGTGCCTTGGCCTGCCGTGACTTACTAGAGAATATAGCTGTAATCTCTGCAGTGCCCTCGATGATGGCACAAATGCCCAGAGACTTATGAGCTGATATGGCTGTTGAGAGAACTGAGTATAAGACTGTGAGGAAGAAGGGCTGGGATGATGCAGAGGTGGAGCCTGTTCTTTTTGGGTTTTCTCTGACAGAAGGATTAAGGGTTTCTGGAGCCTGAAATTGCATGTAAAAGTGGGAACATGCCTGGTAAGAGGGGGAATGAGTTTTCCTTTGTAAACTCACCAGAGATAGAGGACATGGCTGAACTGTCAATTGACTCTTAACAGCTGAAAAAGCCTAATTTATCAAGCTGTTGCAATATTGACAGCCTCTTCTGCTTTGCCTTTGCTGCTAGCCTTTCAGTGCTCAGTTTCTCCTCTTTGTGTCTTTTACGTTTTCTCTCACTGTCTAATTTGTGAGGAAACCTCTTACGGTCATCTCAAACAAGATGCCTGTGAAGACCTGACAGCGGGGCCACATTAAGCCAAGAGGTAAGATGCAACTTGGAAAGCTGTGCTGTGTGTAAGGTTTTATTTTATAAACTATCACTTTCCTTTGCCCATCTCTTTTTCTTTTGCCTGTTCCTTTCTGCCCCACAGAAAGGCTGCAAGGTCTTTAAACAAACTTATTTCTGTTTTATGTCTGTCCAAGAGACGTGTGGCTTGGGCTGCTGAGTGCTCTTGTGCTTGTGGTGAATTAGGAACAGCACATCAAAGAGGTGTGGGGCACACTGTTCTCACACTTGCTACACAGGGCTTATTACCAAACATAGTGCATTTTCTGGATGCATACACTATCATCAGGCACTCTGACAAAAAGTCTTAGAATCACAAAATGTCTTGGGTTGGAAGGAACCTCAAAGATCATCCAGTTCCAATCCCCTGCTGTGGGCAGGGTTGTCAGCTGCTAGATCGAGTACAAGATCAGACTGCCCAGGGCCCCATCCAGCCTGGTCTTGAGCATCTTCAGGGGCAAGGCATCCACAAACTCTCTGCGTAGACTGTTCCTACACATCACCACCCTCTCAGCGAAAAACTTGCCCCTTATATCTAATCTAAATCTTCCCTCCTTTAGTTTAACACCATTCCCCCTTGTCCTAAGTCAAGTGAGAGTCTTACAGGGTGGCTGGTTCCAAACAAGCGCTCACCCAGGAGGCATTGGGTGATTCTGAGGCTCACTGAGGAGCTGCATGGAGAGCGAGTGACTCACAGGAGCTATATTGCTGTGATGTCTCCTGCTGCCTCCAAAGGCCAAGAGCTGGGAGTTGGTACCTTTGGAGGACAGCAGGAAGACATTCCCTTCCCTAAGCATGCATCTTAAAAGCAGTAAGACCCAACCAACCAAAAAAATCCCTGAATTCAACATGTTACATTTTTAACAAAGTCAACATGAACATAAAAAAAACAACAACAAAAAAAAAACCCCACCATGAATTAAAATGAAGACATAGAATATCTGTGAAGTTTCTGAAGAATCTTCTAAAATGGCTGTATTTTAAGTAAGCAATAAACTTTAGCAATGTAGTTCGAAAAAAATCCTGCATCATAAGCTAAACAACTGAAATCTGTGCGTTGGCAGATGCAACTGAAAATTATGTTCACTATGCAAGAACAAAGCCTTTGTTCTGGTACCCCACCAAATGCCTTTGACATCCTTATCTGTTTATGCTTCAGTTAAAATTGTCAGGGAACAGTAGGGCAGGCTGGTCCCTAAGGGACAGGGAGCTGAGGGTGGCCCCAGAACAGGTTGTGCCCTCACCAATGGGGCATTCCCATGGGATCTGCACTTGGTGAGCAAAGCAGGCTCAATGGACAGCCCCAGACAAGGTGATTGATCACCCAGGTCCTGGGGACATCTAGGGGACCCAGCATGAAACAAAATGAGACAAGGACAGGCTGAGGGGGCCTCATCAGGAGACAGGCTCAAGATCCATCCAAGAGGAAGAACCAGAAGTAGGGCTGGAGAGCGCTGATGGCCCCATGGGGGCTGTGAGGTGGTCCTGGGCCATGGGCAGGGTGAGGGGAGGCAGCTCAGGGACTGTGAGACCTATTTAGTGGTTCTCATGGTGCCCTGACAGAACTCAGCAAAAACTCTCAGCCCCTGTGTTTGTGTTCTAAAGCTTGATAGTGTCAGTGTTTTTGACAGTCAGTATACATTCATGTGCTGTAGGGGTACTTCAGATGAACATGCCAATTCTGCTTTTTCCTTTTTTGACCACCATGCAGAGCCTTTCCTCTGCTGAAGTTCATCAGCCACTGGTCCCAGTGGACCTTTTAAAAAGAAACTGTTTTGCATACTTACTATTTCCATATTTTCTCCGAAACATTTGTCATGTGAATATTCCCCCTCCCAGAACTCTGATTAGTTACATGAGCAGAAGTGACTTTGGTATTAATGATGCTATTATATACTACACTGAGTCCATTAATAAATTAATAATGCTGTCTTGTTTGTTTATAAATGAGACTCACCAAAGGCTGTTTCAAATGAAAAATACCACTGATTGCTTGTAATTTAATCTAGTGATTTTTTTATTTTTTTATTTTTTGCATATGAGGCAAAGTCAATTAGCCCTAACTGGGAGAGTTCTAGTCCCCAACTAGATTTCAAACTTATTACAAATAATTTAGTTAAAAATAGCAACCTGGAAATGTTAAGAACAACAACAAACAAACAAAAAAGCTACCAGAATTCTTTTGGTTTTGAAAGCCATTTTTTAATAGTTGTTACTGTTTTGAAATGTATCTGTCTTTATACTTCTGTTCTGTACATGAAGAGTACACTAATTTTTAAGTGTATTCATAAATCTCAAATATATTTGGATTTTGTTGACTTGTTCTAGCACCAAAATCTGGAATTCTCGGGTTATACGAGACGCGATGTTGCTGGGCAGCACAATTCATTCACAGAAGCCTGTAAACTGCAAGGTTGTGCAAGCCTTTATTTTTTTTTTCTTTTTGTCAGCTTTTGCATTGTTGTTTGGTTTAATGTAGTGCTGCTGTCAGTATTTTACCAGTAGTCTGATAGGATCTCATGACCAGTGTTTTGCCTTTTTAAAAACCATCTCATTGCTGCAGTAAAGAATTCGAACCTCTATATCAGCCATCATTGCTGTTGGCATCCTTTTATTATTATTAATGTGCTCTTGGGAAAGGAATATTGAACAGTAATTAGAAGCAAGTAAAGCACTGGAATAAGCTTGAGAAGGTCAGTTTCTAGGCAAGAGGCCTTTGATATGTTATCTTTATTTATTTTTATTTCTAATAATTATTAATATAGTAACATGCATTAATTTATATTGTCAAATGGAGTTTAAAATGCTTCTATAGATCACACTGTTAAAAAACTGAGTAATTATTTGGAAACCACACCTCAGCAACACTGCTGGTGCTCAGTTTAATTCTTAACTGCTTTGTTTTAATATTGTTACATGTTTTTGCTTAAAGTGATAAAAGTATTTGGAATATTTTTTCATGTAGTTGTAGAAAAAAAGTAATTGTATTTTGTAAATTGTGTGCCAAGAATTTAGATTAAATGTAATTTTTTTAAAGATAGGAAATGCTTTCAGAAGAAAAAACATTTAAGTACCGAATGATATTGTAGGACATCAGATAGTGTTTAGAGTATTTTTGTATCTTGTGCAGGTAGGTGTATTGTTACAGCAACAAAGACCAGGAGAGCTGGTACAAAGCTGTAGGAACATGAAGAGATCATGTAAGATTTCTTTTTTAGCTCTGAATGATATCAAAATAATGAACTAGCTTTGATATAAAAGCATTTGGTGGTTTATTGCTTTGTTTACTTAATAGGCCTTCTTTGATGTATTCTTCTACAGACAACTTGTATGCTAGAGGGTCGGACAATATAAAATACTTTTAATTTTTTCACTATTGAATCTTAAAGGTAGACTTTTCCTTCTAGTAGCAATCCCCATATGTATGCATTATGCAGCTCTTTGTAAGATACTCTTGTTTTTTTTTTTATGTAATTTTTCTCTCTCTTGAGGTTGCACATTCCTTCCCCATTCCACTCAGGAAGTCCTCACCGATCTCTGTGGATATGTGGAATAATAAACTGTAAAAATTTTTGTTTTAGATCTTTGAAGTCTAATTATCTCACAAAGGCATTTTTAATTACCTGGTTTTCAGAAAATTATAGGAAGGGAAAAGTGTTCTGGACAAGAAGTTCTATGTGCTGAGAAGGCAGTGTTGAAAAATTATTCTTCAGCTGAATGTTTTTTGTCAAAACTCTTAGGTTTTTTGTCAGTGTGATATATGTTCTCCGAGTTGTGCCTTAATAGATTTTTAACAAATGTGAAGTAGAAGGCAAAGAGCAGTCTTTTCCCTTCCCTTCCCTTCCCTTCCCTTCCCTTCCCTTCCCTTCCCTTCCCTTCCCTTCCCTTCCCTTCCCTTCCCTTCCCTTCCCTTCCCTTCCCTTCCCTTCCCTTCCCTTCCCTTCCCTTCCCTTCCCTTCCCTTCCCTTCCCTTCCCTTCCCTTCCCTTCCCTTCCCTTCCCTTCCCTTCCCTTCCCTTCCCTTCCCTTCCCTTCCCTTCCTTCGCGTCTTCATATTTGTAACTTGCATGTTTGTGTTTGCATTGTCCAGGTGATGGTAGCACTTTTTGTTGGCAGATAGCAACAATTATCGTTTATTATCACTGCTGAGCCTTGAATAAATGCTTTCAATTAGGATTTGACAATTGGAAAATATTATATGGTTACTCTGTTGAAGATTAAGGCAGTAGTCTTCATTAACTACTTAACAGCAAAAATAAGCACAAACAAAAGTATTATTTAAAGGCAGTATGTGTTCTACATCTAATTTATAAATCAAAAGTAGATGTTACGAGATCTCAGAAGAAACATTCTTTTATATTAAACTCTTAAGTATCATTTTGCTAAGAAGCCTGAGAACTCCCAACTACCAAAACATCTAATTTAGCACAGCTTTTCTTTTCCAGCACCTTGGGGAATCTGAGATGACTGTGTAAATTGAAACAGTAAGTCTACAGGAGATCATTTTTCTTTAGGAGTGTAACCAAGGGAGGTGCAGAAAAAATTCCTTGAACAGGTAACATTTTGGGAGGTCACTTTATAATGACCTCTCGATTTATCTCTCTCTCCAGAAAGTAGCTTGTAGTAAAAAATATTTCTTGCAGAACAGGCCATTTTTCTTGGCCATGTTGCTCTAACTTTTTTCCTGACCCGTGGCAGAGACAGTGAGAAGAAACTGTGGAGGAGAGAAATAACAATACTTATCTTCATATGCTTTAATTCACAGATGACAGGAAAGTAGTGGATAGTCGAGTTTTCACTGCTGTAGAGGATGTATGTGAGGTATATGCATTCCACAACTGTATTTCCTGTAGATGTACGTGGGGAAATTTATTTGCTGTTTGGGCTTCATAGCTGAATGACGCACTAGCTGGCTTCCACTTTATGGAATAAACCCTGTATGCTGTTCTTTAATGTGTATAAATTTTGAGTCTGCGGAATCAAAATAGACATATCCATACAAGCAACAGAAGAGACGTATCTGAATACGTTTTTTCAGGATTAGTTGGGAATAAAACTCTTTCACCAGTCTGTTAGGATTATTCTTAATTGTCTATGTGTGATTTAGGTATAAGGATAATCCTTATTTGAAGTTTTGCACTGTTCAGTAGTGCTTACTTTTCATTTTTGTGATAACCTTTTCAGGCAGGTGTCTTTGCAGGAACCTTCCACTCAAATTTTTTGCTTTAATAAAATTACCAGTCGTAATTATTTTAAAGCTATGGACCATGTTTAGCCTTCATTGATGTAAGAGTAATCAGACCTTCTGCTAGGTGGAAAATGCAAGTTTAACTGTGATTTGAAAATTTTCTGTTATGAATTTAGGGAATTGCATTGCTTAAAGGTGCTGTGTGGGAATTATCCATATTATCTCAAGTGATGCACTGGGATCTTATATGTATGTTAGTTACTTTAGTAATGAATTAAAATGGCTCATGAGAGGTGCAATAGTTTGGTCTTTTTAAACATGACCTCTCCTCTAACTAGAAACTTTAAAAGTATTCGAATCCATTCAGCTGGGAAATGAAAATCACTCCTTTTTATTGATATAAAAATACCTTTTGCTGCCTGAGATCAGAAGATATGAGAGGTGGTAGCTGGGATGTGCATGTTCAGGAAAGCTGAGAACAGTAAAATTGTTCTGTTGCAGCACTGTTGCACAGTGTCTGTACCAGATTAACCAGAGCTGCATGTTCTCCCACTGAGGCTCTCTGACTCTGGAATATTTGCAAATCAGACCCTTCTGTGAATGCAAATGAGACTATGCAACTTGGATCCACGAGTAGGAAATGTGAAGATACCTGCTTATGTCAGGAAGGCTGAATAACTGGCTTTCAGGAGCACGCACAATGCTGTCTTAGTGACAGAACATAAAAATAAAATGAAAATAATTATAAGCTCTTTCAAGTCTGAAGTGGCTGGATGCACAATCCCACTTCCAGTAGGTCATCCCAAAGCCCAGGCTGTCAGGTGAGCTTATGGTTACAGAGACAGGCTAAGAAAGATTCGCCTTCCCTGATTCTTTTTGTTCTCACCTGAAATGTCAGCTCTCCTTCTCCATATAGCCCTCCCCAGCTTGGCTCTGCGCTGGCACTGCAGAAGATAAGCAGCTCTGAAAACTGCTTCTTGGCTGCTCAGGTGCTTGACTGCGTATTTAAATAACTCATCTTAAGCAGCTACTTTTAAAACAAATGAAATTCAAGTGAGAGCCATAAGTGATGTTTGGGAGAGAACCACAGGTATCCTTGGTGTTAATTTTGCAGTGTGTAAGGTGTGTATGCCTGAAGCAGGTCATGAGGACATCAAGACATTACAGAATGCTGCATCTTAGAAATATACACTCCTTCTTTCTTCCCCCTGATTTTCTAAACACTTATAAAATAGAACAAAAACTATCTCTAATAAAAGGAAGAGCCCATTATTCTTCCTAATTGGCTTTTCAGTTAAATTTATAGTACAAAAATAAATAAATAAATAAAATAAAAAATTGAGCCTGAAGCTCAATGGTACCATCATTTTCCTCATGGTTGCTTCGTTTTGAGCACATCTCAGTACAATGTAGGTAAGAACAAATACTTTCGTTTTGAAGCTTGTGGGAATATCTCCTTTTCCTTTTCTCTCTACCAGTTCCAGCAGAGTGAACTTGATATATATTCCCAAGGAATTAAATTCACTGAGAACTGTGGAGTTTATTCTGGAAGAACTTCAGAACATTTTTTCCCATCTTTTTCTTTTTCTAATGAAAAAACACTTTTTTTTTTTTTCCTTCAGTTCATAGGCTCTAAGGATCAAAGGCAGCCTTTTGTTAAAATGGGAGATTGTCCTGATGTTTTTAAGCAGATTTTTTTTTCTTCCCTTGCTGTGTTGCTGGCTGACTGCACCTTAACTAAACCCCTCTAGCTAAGCAATGTCTGTTTTATACTTTTGCTTAATGTGTTTATAGCCCTTAGAGTATTTTGGACTCCTCCAGGACAAAACAACCAAGCATTTTTAAAAACATAATATTCACCATTTGCATTCCCAATAGAATTGTCAGATAAATCCAGTATGTTGTAGTCCTCTATGTGTTATGATTTTACTATATTGAAGACTGGAATTGTGTAATCCTTATTGCATAGAACCACACATCAGGAGTTTGTACTGTATTTGAAGGTAGGATTTTTTTCATCATATCTATTTTAAATTGTTTTAGCATAGATAATAGAACTATTTACGAGTTTGTCCTCTTGATTCCTGGCCTTTTGACATTTAGTAGTAATATACCAGTGAGTTTTCTTCATTTTTTTTTCTTAATAGTAATTAATTTACCTTTATTCTGGGGTTGCTGGGGAGCAGAGAGGGCTGGATATTGCAAAGGAAAGTTGAGCTGAGAGTCGAGTGGAATCATTGCTGTTGGGGAGCAGAGCAGTGACCAGCCCAGCAAGGAGCCAGGCTGTTGAGCAGTAAGCTGGAGTGCTTGGGAAGCAGTACATTTAATTCCTTCTCAGGAATGACTTCCTCGTTCCTGAATCACAGAATCACAAAATGGTTAGTGTTGGAAGGGACCTCTTGAGACCATCCAGTCAGGGAAGCTCAAGGAAAGCTGACTGGGGAAGAATGCTCAGGACTATGTCCAGATGGCTTTTGAATATTTTCAAGAGATGAGATGAGATAAATTGAAAAGCTGAATTGGGTCCTGAAGTGTTGGCATCCATGAGCTAATTAGCCAATTCCATCTACCAGACTGGGTACCTCCATCCAGCACAGGCCAACAGTCCCACCTTCCCGTAAACAAAGCAGGAATTACTGAGCAAAAGATGCATAGTGGGTGACACTGTATTTTTTCTTGGCCTAATTATTTATTTATTCTCCTCCCTTTGGACCTCCCTTACCCTGTTAGGGAACACTAATATAAGATTTTATGTGCAAGGATGAGGTATCTGAGCCACTAAAAGAAATCCAAACCAAACAAAAAGAGGCACTGATGGTTTTGTGCTGTGAGATTGTAGAGGTGATGGGGAATTGGGCTGGGAACATAGCTGCCATGGAATTTAAGTGACTTTTCTTATCCTGTACTGCATTGTATAACATTTATAATTCTTCACATAACAAATGTACCAGTTCTATTTAATAAACCTTCTAGTTATGTCCAGATCCCCCTTCAGCTGTGGAAAGGTATTTTAATTTTTATCCTTTTAACAGACTTAGATTTCAGTAAAACATATCAAGTGTCTCTTATAAAATTAACCTAAGGTGGATGAGAATTGTTTGTTAGTTTTGTTTTACCAGCTGTCCTGATGAAGCCTGGTATGACTTTTCATTCCACCCCCCCCTCCCCACCCCCCCACCCTTCTCTCTTTCAGGACAGATGGGGAATAGTGATGTGTCAGGACAACAAAACCTTAGGTACTGAGAGGAGGAAGGATTAATACACCATGCTTTGCTTTTCTTTTCCTAGCATCTATTTAACTCTAGTGCCTGAATGAATTTGGAAAAGATTGTCTTTTGCTGAAAGCTCAAACCTACCTGCTGCTTTCATTGTTGTGTGACTTATAGTCTGAAAACCCTGAAACTGAGATGTGACATTGATATTTCAAATGTTGAAAAAACAATACCCAAGCAGAATAAAGACTTTATTTCTTTATTTCTTAAAGAACCATGTTGAGCAAAATTTGGATTTAATAAAGAAAGACAGAAATGTACAATTTTAATTTAGAAAATAGAAAGGATTGATATTCATTTAAACAAAACCATGATCTCTTTGGAGGCAAGTCTGCTTTTGTAAACTGTTTTTCTGTTATGACAGTGAACTTCTTAAAAATGAAATGTTTCTCAGATGGCATTCATGCAAATATCTGGTAATGACTTATGAAGCTATTTCGATTGTAGTGGTTAGCTAACCAAAAACTAATAATTATGTAGAAGTGACAGATAAAATTTGCACTGATGGCCACTGATGCTGGTACAGCTTTAAAATAAAAGAATGTTTGAATGGTATTATTCCACACTGTGAAATGGAATCCTGATATCTTGTTTGTGTGTTTGTTTAATTATACTTAGATTAAATTCAAAGCAGCCAGCTGATCTTAGCAGCTGGTAAATATTTACTGCTCATTTGCCAAATTCCTCAGAGCATAAATTTTTGCCTTTTCTGTGTGCTAATACTTAATGGAGAAGAACTGATTCCTCAAAATTCTCACTTTAGGAAGTAGAGAGGGTAGTGGGGGGAGTCCGGACATTTTTATGTACTCCTCTCTCATGACAAATATATACGAAAATGCTGGAGATGTTTGAGAGCTGGATGCTGTCTATGTGGTTCATAAAACACGTCTACCTCAAAAACGCACCAAGATTTGTGCTAACAGGCTGTTGTTACTAGTGTTCTTGGTGGAGTATACCTGTGCCCATATTTCTTATGGCTTTATTTAGCTTCATCCAAAGGACTTAGTGTTTAAGAATTAATAGGAATATTAGAAAAGCTGTGCAGGTTGGGTTTGTGTACTGAAGCAGTAGGCTTCAGACTACAGTGAAAGCCACCTGACATTTGCTTTAGAAAGAGCAGAGGAAAGACATTTACTTTTTGAATGGTACATCAACTGTTGGGTATGTGGGTATGTGGATGTATCTGTTCTTTTGAACAACAGAGCTTTATCAACCAGTAAAATGTATTAGCTGCACAGAAAGTGACCAGGAATATGCTTTGGGCTGTTGTGCCACACAACTCCCAGTATGCATCTCCCACGAAGAAAAGGGGTGTCTGGGAGGGATGCGGCCTGATGGAACAATTTTAGGAGAGAATGTAATTGATCAATAACGACCAGTATACTGTACAGCTGATCAACATATCTTGTTACATCTGTGCTCAAACAAGAGACCAGTGCTGACAACTCCAGAAGTTCAGATATCATTACACAGAACTGAGCAGCCATGAAAGTGTATGGTGTGCTGCACTTTTGTCAGCCTTGCCTTGACCTGCAGTCATCCTGACTGGCTGTCTATGAGGGTACCATGACCGCTGTTGGCTGTTGTATTCAGTTAAATTAAAGGGGATTTTGCTAGACGATCCAACCGACTTTATATATTTGTAAAATCCTGCCTGATGGTGCAGAGGCTGTAAGCTCTCGAGATTTGCAATTAAATAAGGCCACATGACTTGCTCAAAAGATGCCTCTGTCCACTCCTTCAGCAATGAATAAGAAATAACTCTAAACATTTAAGAAGTCTTAAGGAAGTTACACAGCAATTTCCTTTTTTTTTTCCCCCCACAGAGTAAAATTGATATACTTTCTTCAAGTACTTTCTTCAAGCAGATTGTGATCTGCTTGGCTCCTGAACAGAAGAAATATTTCATGAACTCGAAATCTATTGGCTTAAAGAGAAAACAATAATATAAAAGGCAAAGAAAAAAGCCCCCAATAGCTTCAACGTAGTTGTTATTACTGCATCTATTTTTACCAGCCCTTTTATTGTTTTATTGCATTTTTCATTTCTTTCCCCAATTACTTTCTGTAATTGAAAGTTCTGAGCTTTGGAACTTGATTAGGTGTTTTTCATGAAGGAATCAACTTATTTATAGTCAAGTTGTAAATGCTATGAAGTATAGAAATCCTACATAGAGTATACTTGTAATACTCCAGACCAAGAAGCCTAGACACTCATCTGAAAATTTAACAGTGTTCCTCCTCTCCCTTTTGTTAGTATGAGATGCTGTTTTTGATAGTGCTGGTTGATAATGTAAGAAGTCTATCCTCCAAAACAAAGAGATTTGGAACTTGAGAGTGTTTCTTGAAATTCTACAGAATGTATTTAAGTGGGATAGATCATTTGGCATCTTGCAGTTGTACATTCAAAGAGAAAGGCAAACAGTTCTCAGACATTAGAATATGATAAATAATGAACAGAGGAGGTAGCTGATCTTTCTTTCCTCTGGTACTTTCCTCAACAAGGCAAGCACAGGATATTTTGAATTATTCATGAACTCTTACATGTTAGTGACTGAGCCCAACCCCTCAACTTACAAACTTTTTTGGTTTCTGTTACTGCAAGCTTCTCCTTTCATAATGAGATTATTTAGTTCAGCTAGAGCTTGCTTTTAATTCTAGATGGATATGGCAATTTACTATCTCAGAGGAATGGTCATAAGGAAATGAAGGGTTACTGCCATGGCTTTATATTTCATAGAAGAGTGCATTGCATTATGTGCAATGCCTCTGAGAACATGAAATTTCAGATCGTGCCTCTCAAAACATTTCTATAAAGAGTCTTTCACTGAAGTATTCATTCAGTAGTGTTTGTTTTTTTTTTTTTCCCCTTTTTCCTTCTGCTATTTCTTTCATAATCATATGTTAATGCTGGTCCTGCTCTCCTGACTGGCACTTCAGTGCCTCAAGACATTTGGGTATGGGTTGTAACACTAGCAAATTGCCACATATGAGGAAATTGCCTATTTGCTACCAACAGTATATCAGAGAGGCAGCAGGAGGTCCTCGCTGCCTTTCATATGTGCTCTAAAGTTAATGCTTTTATTAGCAGAGAACTGTGAAGAAGAATATCCTTTTTTATTCCCAGGCTACTTGCTGTAAGCTTTTTTTTTTTTTGTCAAGTTTTGCAGTGTTTTTTGACAGGGAATCTCAACATTCAGTGATAACCAATTAATTAGCCTCTGTTTAAAAAGTAGCTTTGGAGTTAGGGTACCATATTTCACAGCCTATCTGTATTAATGTTGCTGCAAACACAGTGTTTTCATAAATGTAAGCAATATGTCATCATGAAAAACCAGGTGTGTTGATTCGCCTGAAGTAAAACACCTTTTGCTTAAATATTAAGTTGTTGTTGTGCATTGTTGAATTCTTATTGTTATGACTAGTCAATACCCATGAGTTTATTGTTATAGCTGTTTTATTCTTTTATATGTCTCGCTGAAAAAAAAATTCTTTACCAGTGTTATGCTTAAAAATATCTACAGAAAAAAATCCATCACAAAAAGATGCACCAAAATTCCCAGGACCTGGATAAATAATTTAAATTGCTTCAAGTTTTTGCACAATTTGTGTCATGTTACTGCCTCAGACAAGGATGAGCGTGCCAGGGGTCAACCTAAAGCACTTGATCTATATAAAAATTACAGATAAACAGTGGCCAATGATTTATGATACAAATTAATTTCTCTTATGAAATTTAGGTGTTTACTAGAGAGGAACTATATGATTATGTTGTACTAATTAGTTTCCAAGTGACAGAAAGAATATTGTGCTAAGGAGATGAATAACAGAATTCAGCAAGAATACTTAGCTAATGGAGGGAAAAAGGACTTGCACTTGTCAAATCCTGTTGTTAGCATTGCAAGTCAGGAGATCACAGGGATCAGAAGGGAAAAAGTCATGGTCAGAAACGGTGGAGTGATAGTACAGATAAAAAGCACATTAAAATAGAAACTTTCTAAAGATCCAGCTTGAGAAAGAGGGAGCAATATTAACAGAAAAAGAAAACATCAAAAGATAAGGAGAAAATGGAAACGTCTGGAAAGTCTCTTGTTAATCCATAGCAAGGTAGAAACCTAGAGTAATGAATTTGTTACCTACATCTTAGAATCTTTATATAATCATTAATTAAAGATTAAGACTTATTTGAAATCAAATAGCATACAATAAATCGGAGCATCGCCACTGTCAAATGTTTTGCAGATGCATTTGTCTTTTAAGCAGAAGTTTTCTGAGTGTACACAACAGAGTCCTTCTGCCAAAGAATAATGGTTAACTCTATTTCTGGAAATATGAGAAAATGTTAACACGGCATGTGAAGGCCTTTGGATATTACTAATGTAGAAAGAAAAGTCTATATAAAACAAAAGACTTTGTTTAATATCATGGAGAGTGGGAGCATAAAGATTATGAAAATCCTTGCTTAAATTTTAAAATGTTAGATGATCTGTACTCTGGAAGCACCTGTGTGCAATAAGAAGCTATGGGTATAAAGAGAAATATCTTTTTCCTCTTTGGATTATTGTGAAAGGAACAAACAGAGATGTAGTGTGCATAGTAGCTCTCATGGACCTCGAGCACTGTGGAGAATGGCAGATGCTGTATTGTTAAAGAAGAAAAGAACAGGGAAAATAGCACCTGTGTTAAATGTTGGAGTGCAAGTTTAGGTGTCAAAGCAGGGTCCCCTGTAATGTGTGGGCAAGCACTCTGCTTGATTACCACTTTATCCAACCAAAATATCAGAGAAGGTAAACACGCACTTCCCCACTAAGTTGGTATTGCCGACTTTATACAACTCCATGTTTATGTCCCCTTCTTGCTTGTCTGCCAATGCCTGCTTAATGTTTGGATGTTATGATTTTTTGTCTTTGGCAAACAGTAGGCACTGATGTGCAACTGATGGCTTCAGAAAGATGCAGAAGGCCATTTTGCAGACAATATTCTTTCATTCACATAAGCAGTGTCTTTGGGGATAGCCACAGAATAAATTACAAATCTCCTCACTTGATTTACTAGCAGGAACCTGTGCTACATGACTCTGCTGATACAAGTCAAGGCAGGCTTTTCTCACAGCTACATGGATGGAAATCTTAAGAGATACTGTTGTTTCTGGATAATGCTGTGATTCCAGCACGTTAGCTGTTGCCTTGCACCAGTCTTGCAAGTTTTTGAACAGAGAGCCTCAAGTGACTGAATTGTGCGCTGGGTGCTTTGATTTGTTTGTTAACATTTGTGATGCTACTACTGCCGGTGCCCCAGAATTATAATCTGCCTGGAATAAACAGTGAGACAACTCTACTGCCTTCCTTCAGCATCCTCTCCTCAGCTGCAATAATGCAAACAGGAGGCATCTATCCACTGGAATCATAATTTGGGACCAGCACAGGCAGAAGTAAGAAATACATGTAGCCAGAAATGCCCACTTGAAATGTGTTTGTGAGCTAAAAATGCTTCTGTTCAAACAGGACAAACAAGTCCTCTCTGAAAACATCTTAAATCAGATTGTTGGCTTGAATTAGTGTGGAGCTAATTCAGAGAGTGATCCCCAGGAATCCTAGCAACAACCCAGTTACCTGCGGTATCGGTTTGATGCAATTACACAGATGTGGGCTGAGTGCAGCTCTGCAATATCTCTATTCATAGGTGATTTTTTCTCCATAATACTTGCATTCTTCTTATGCATTCACCTTTTTTTTTCCAGTATTTTTTTAACTTCTGTCCAAATTTTAATTCACTTCTATTTACTTCTGTTCATAATTTTGTTTTTTTTTTTTTTTTGTCATTCATGAAGTCTATATTGCCTATATTTTTCTGAATGGATAGAAGGAGGAATTGTGGAATTGTGGTAACTCTTGGGCTTCTGAAAACCTTTCTGTAAAAAATCTTTTTTTTCTCATAGCAGATGGGCAATTGGATGCTTGATTACTGAAAACAAAACAGGAAATCGGGAAAGGAATTAAGGTCTAGATATAAAAATGTGCCAGTGAAACAATGAATGTCATCATTACAGTAAAATTTAAAAAATAAGTGAAGTTGTCACTTGAAAATTACGCCTTGACACTTCTAGCACAATAAAATGTTAAGCAGTTTAATATTTGCAAAAATAGCAATAGGGAAAAGGCTTAACAATCCCCATTACCTTGCATTTATAGGGAAGTCGTCTTCATATAACTAGTTAGAATGAAATGTTCATCTTTAGCTTTGTAAGTACATACAGGCATATTTCATTCAAGTATGATTTTTTCCTCTATAGAATTGCTGTTCTTGTTACAAATACTAAATTATGACGCATGTGTGGAAGAATGAACTAGATGGTTTTTCTGCAGGATGATTGATTATTATTATTATTATTTACTTACGTGTGAAAACAAGTGTAGGGGAAAAATGAAAATACTATTTATTTGAAATGACTTGTAAGCTCTGGAAGATTTGAAGGTCAGTACTGCAGTATTGTACATGGCAGCAAACCAGCAGATTTTGGCAACACAGACAAAACACAGTGCCTCTAATGTTTTTTGTCTTTCTCCTGCTGGAACAGCAAGGCTCCGAAGGCCTGTGCTGACAGGTAATGAGAGCTAATAAGTGTGGGGGGAAGGGGTGGGTGGGAATAAAAGAATAAGGGAATATCCATATTCATTATTTAATCAAATAAAATTCTCTTGGAGGATTCTGGGAATTCTCCATCCTTGCTTCAAAAGCTTCTCTGTAATAGCTGTAAACAAATTACCTTTTGAATAACTTCTTAATCAGAGTAGAGTTGAGCTGTTCTCTACTTGATCTCTCCCTTTGGGTGGTCCCAGTCAGGGAGCAGCAGCCTTCCTCCTGATGGCTTGGCTTCAGAAAAGCTATACAGCATTATGCTGACAGCTGTAGACCTCTTTTTGTTAGGGATAACAAACATCCTGTGCTGAGGACAGCATCAAGCCCAGCTTGCAGTATGCCCAATTAGAGAAGCTAAAATCTCATTTGTTTCACCATGGGAGTCTCTGAAAGCACACCGTTTTGGCCTCATTACAGTATTTTTAACTTTACAAAAACAATTTCATTATGGAAATTAAAGAAGCTCATTTAGTCTTAGCATTTATGCTGAACTTAATAAATTCTACAAGTATAGCAGCTGCCCTAGTGTGCAGGCTTTTTCTTCTTAATCTCAGTAGAAAGTTATTTTAAAAAGTATTTGCAGATTGCTTTGTAAAGAAATCTTCCATTTTGTTATGCTGGTTATTTATTACTAAAATAAGCACATATCTATACTCCAGGTTAGGTCACTTTCCTTCACTGGTCATCCAAGCATTGACCAGCATTTGCTGCTCTGACACCTATGCACATCTTCTGAGTACTTGAGAAATATTTATATTTGTGATGCTCTAAAATACAGTTTATTTCTTATGAATGTTAGATCTTTGTTCAATAAAAATGACAAAAAGGAGAGTCGTACTTTTCTAGGATGGTATCAGAGAGGTAAGGATCTTGATTCAAAGCAGTGCAGGAAAAGCCAACAAAGAATTTAAAAATAGCAATGGGTATGTATCTTGAGAGACTGTTTCTGTTCTCTGAAATTTGAAGACAAGAAGAGGAGAGGGAAAAAACTGTCCTTAATTTATCTTTGGATTTGAGACAATGGTGCAAAATCAAGAGTAGTGATTTACGATACTGGTTTATAAATTTCTTTGGTAAGAGAAATTTTACTATTTTTCCATAATGTGTTGCAGAAAGGAAAGTGAAATAGAGATGCTGAATACATTTGGAATCTGTACAAATGTTTACTGATGAGAAAGTTGAGAGACCACAGAGAACTTTGTATTTTTTTGTCATTTTTGCATTCAAAAAGTATTGCTAACATGCTGCAAAATAGAGCAAATTTGCTATGGAGTGTTAATGTAAATTATTTAGTTTGTTATAAAGTAGGGAGTCTAAAAGGACAAATGTTAGATGACAGGCTGAATTCTTGAGTTCTATTAATTTTTAACTACCTTTTTTGTTTTTGAGTCTTCCCAATGGAAATAAGAGAGCTAAATCTACAGCTATGGTATTCTTTGTGATGTTTTATCTTCATTACAGTAGTATTATAGGACATAACCAGTGTAAAATGTCAACAAATCTCAGTTCAGATACTCTAACTAGAACTGATTTATTATAGCTTTTCACAAACTGGGACATTGTGTAAAATAAGCAAAGATGTGGGGCAAGAGTTGTGAGAATTTGAGTAGTTACGTGCTTTTGAGCAGGATGAGTGGGTCAGCAGGAGTTTGAGATTGAGTGAGAACTATGGATCAGAGTAACTAGTGGAGAGGAGGATACGTATGCATGCATGTATCATGAGGCTGCAGACATTCTCAATATATTTCTGTAGGGCTGATCAAGTGATGTTGCCAAAGACATCTGCAGGAAGGTCTGGAGAGGGGCTAATGTGAAAGCTTATGTGCATGTGTGTTGTTTCTCTTTTTTCTTTCCCAGGCTATGGGTAAGGCAGCTGGAAGAGTTTTTAGTATTATTTTTGATAAGAACCTCTGTTGTACTTTTCCTCGTAAGTTGATGAAGAGCTGTCAGAAGATACTATCTGTTAGTGCCCATTAATGCAAGCTAGGGGTTGGATGCCTTGAAGTACAGGTGAAAAGGCTATTTATCCCATTAACTATATGTGAAACATTTCAGTCCCTCTGAAACATTTCTTAAAAGTGAAATAAATCAATAAAAGAAGGTTGCCATAACTGCGCAGTTGAAAACAAACTACACTGATTGTAAGCATCTGCTTTTATATATTTTTCTCGCTTGGAATATGCCCCAGTGGCTTGTTCTTTGTTAGAACATTCCCGTTTGCTTAATAACCTATAAATATGTTGAGCTCAAGTCAACAAAGGTGTTTTCAACATACACAGCATTATAAATAAACCAAATCTTTTCCTATGTCTCTTAGGGGCAACAGTAGGAGAAAGGTAATCAGTATCAGTGAGGCTTCTGAGACTTTTCTGGTCTCAGGTGCCAAATTCTTCTTCCTTGCTGCCAGTGCTGGCACTGTCACTGCTGTTCCATATATTTTTTTCTTGCCTTTGTATGCAGAGGCTGGAAGGAAATAAGAGTGAATGAGACAGAGGCAACTCATTCCACTACTACTTCATCTTTCCTCTGGTGTCATTGGAGTGATCCCATCAGTTTCCTCAAATTCTCTGTCTTAAGATTTATTTAGACTGGTGAGATGTGTCTGCATCTAGCTTAACTAGCCAAGTCATTTTTCAGAGAAGTAGTATCTGTCTTGCTAGCTTCAAAAGTGGTGTTCAGCAGCCGTAATCATTTGTTTCTTCTGTACCTTGCTTTTCCAGCTAAGCTGTGGCATTTTCCATAGTTAGAATATGTGCTATTTTAATTTTGTGTAGCTAAAATTAAGTGATGCAAAAAGCCATAAAAATGCTCTATTTTCATTAGAACTGCATTTCAGTTCCTCAAAGGTGTTTTTCTTTTCCTGGAAGCCCCAAATCCTTATGTTATTGAGAGCTGAGATGATGGTTTCATCATTTTCATATTTTTTTGCTCTTCTGCAATGTGTTATGAATTAGAAGCTAGTCTTTCCACCAGCTCTTTAAATAAGTGAGCATAAGTAAAAGTATTAAAATAGAGGATTGTTACAAATGATTAGCCAACAGTTGTCATGGACCTGGTATCCTTTTAAAAAAATAAAAAGATTCCAGATGCATATTCTTAATCTCTCTTCGGTTCTTCTTTTGTGATATTCAAAACATGGCCCTGAGTGACTTGATTGCAGTATCGAAGTTGGCCTGAAGTTGAGTAAGAACTTGGTCAAGGTGACCTCCGTTCCAATCCTAATTGGGCTATGATTCAAAGTCTCAGCAGGGAAAGTCTAATAGGTGCTGAACATCCAGTTTCAGGGTCTAGTTTAACTCTTTGCTGAAGATTCGTACCCTTTCCCATTCCCCTTTCCCTTCCCCCTTTCCCTATCCCTGCCATGTTAAGGCACCAGCAAGGTGTATCTTCACCATCTGCAGACTAGGAGACTGATCTAGATGAAAAATGTATTTTTAATAGGCTGAGATTTAGTTGTATTATTTGTTTCTGAACTTCTGAGACAAAACTTAGCAGAACTGCAAAAACATGTGAGGGCATGGGTGTATTGGGAACAAACTGAACTAGGAAATTTGTAATATTTTGATTTTACTATATACGTAATAAAACAAGTAATACAAGGAGACAGTAGACTTTCATTTATTCATACGAATCTAAAGAAGAGAATAGCATTCCTGTTGAGCCTGAATAACGACAGTCTTCAGTCATTCAGTGCCCTCTGAGACATCCTTTTGTTCACTCTGTCAAATGTTGTTTTATGTGTTAGAAAACATCAAGACTCCATCTTGAACAAACTATATAAAAATGAAGTTTCTCTGTCTTTCCTTAGAAGCCAATTAAAGTGTAAAACAGAAATAATACAGTTCGGTTATAGATCAAGCAGTTGCGCAGATGTACCCTTGAACTGTACTCAGTCCATTTCATGCTATTATTAACTACTGAAACAATATGTTTACTTCCTTTATAAATCAAACAAATTTTGTTTTTATTGCAGAGAGTGGGAGGTGAGGTAATAGTGGAGTGGGAGGATAATTTAGAAGAGAGGTACCTGCAACATGCAGATACAATGCTCCTGAGAGTTGGGATATGTTATATTCCTTATGACGAGTTGTTTGTAATGATGGTTAATAGCATCCCACAAGAGGAAACAGACTAAGTATGCTGAAATCCAGTG
Source organism: Gallus gallus (assembly GCF_016699485.2). Classification (NCBI taxonomy): domain Eukaryota; kingdom Metazoa; phylum Chordata; class Aves; order Galliformes; family Phasianidae; genus Gallus; species Gallus gallus. The sequence goes on from NC_052532.1 coordinate 46,209,906, forward strand.
AAAGGTAAGATATAAAGTTCAGGATCATTTATATCAAATGAGAATCTTAATAGGAGGGCAATCAACAATTTGGACAGTCAGGAGCTCAGTCCATAACCCTTCAATTTCTTTACAGACAGCAGTCTGATCTGGCTATTTTCTAGCAGAACCGTATGTTTGGTGGTTATCAGAAACAGAAAGAGAGGTAATATAGAAAAAGAGCTGGAGAAGAGATAGTAATTCTAGCTGGTAATGAAGCAGTGTGTTACAGCTGGAATTTCTTTTCCACATGGCATATAACAAAATGAAGAAAAATGCGGAGTAAACATTTAACCTCCATCTTCTTTTCCTCCTAATTAGGAAGTCCTGTTGTGGTATAATACAGTTGTCATCCTTTAACCCAGCTCTATATATACAGTAAATGAGGTTTCACTAGTGCCACTGTTTCTTCTGTATTAGTTAATTCATCTTCAGGAAAGAAAACCATCTACTCAGGACAGACTCCTAAATATACCCATTTGCATCTGATCTGATACAGTGGATAACTACCTGTCACACAGTCTAGAACTGAACGAGCTGCTGTTTGAGGCCAAGGGGTTATCCACCAAAGGAAGCTTTGAAGATTTGAAAAGATAGATTTTGGCAAAACAGAGTAAATGAGAATAAAAGAGCTCTGCCCTATGAAAAAATTTTGCAAGAAATTTTGTATAGGAATCTGGTAGGAAACCTGCCTAACCAAGCACATGCTGACTTTGGGAAATAGCTTTTACATACAGTTCTCTACTTGATTACTCTTTGTGTGTGTGTGTGTGTGTGTACAGACCTGGCATCTAATGGCAGTACTAAAAAATATAAATACATATTAAGCTATATCAATTTTACCACAGTAGATTTTGGTTAGAACACCCCAAAATGTATAAATTTCATATCATATATAGTATCAGCAGATCCAATTTCTTATCAGTGAAAGGACACTGACCAGAAAATGTAACCATCTTTTGTACAAGACAGTGAAGTCTTGTGTAAATAGAAGTAAACAAGTTCACTAGGAGCTTTGACCCAAACGGATCATTAGTTGCAGCCCACAGATTCTTTTTCAAATCATTAACTGCATCTCACAGTATCTTGAGAAGAAAGAAGTGGAGGCCACTGCTTAATGAGACTTTCCCTAAAATAGATCAGACAGCCTAGCTTCTTAAAATGGCCAATTTAGCACTTTAGAAAATGATTTAATTTAATTCAACCACTAGAGCTTTGTAAATGTGGACATATGTATGCATGTGCTACATGCAATAGAAAAATTGTCAAATGTGTTACGTACTCCATTTACTGTTGGCACCCAGATATCCCACCTTTACATTGCTCATTAATCTGTTGTGGATTTTAACACTTCAAACACATATTTCTAAAAAGCACAAACATTTAACGTATTTTCTCTATCAAAACAATTTTTTAAAGAAATACTATTAATGATATTAATTGTTTTTTTAACATCCAGCAATGAGTATCTGATGGTTTGTGTATTTTACCATGCTGTTGAGCATGGACAGCCACAGAAACGTGAATACTGTGACTTCCTCCACCCTGCTGTCAGATCCAGGCTGGTAGTTTGTTCTGAGCTCATGATGAGCTTCTCGTCTGCACCTCTTGGCCTACAAGGTTTAAAAAATGAATAATTTGTTCTACTTATATAATTAGAAATACAGTGAAGAAGGTGTATTCAGTGCTTGTTTTTATATTAATGTTGATAATTTGCCATATTAATTAAACAGGCAGCGTTAAAGCACTGTTGTAAGAGTTCTGATTTTTTTTTCCTCCCAGATGCATGCTGATACAAACTCATAATCCCATACATTTTCCTGACTTTCTCAGGATTAATTTTTAAGAAAAATCTTTGAAAAAATGGATTTATTTATTTATTAAACAATAAAGCCCCAGTGAAATTAACATAAACTCAAAGGAGAAATTAGGGAAAATACTGACTTTCATTATTAGTTAATGGATAAACTTGCAGGAAAGCAAGACTCATGTTGTTTTGGGAAGGTGAGAAGGTGGAGTAGTCAGAGACACCCAGCCTGGCACGTCCCACGGTACTGATAAAGGGAAAGTTTATTATTCGTGTAAATGTTGGGGTCTTGGGGAAGGAATAGGGAGAAGGACCATGTGGGGATGTGAGTCCTGTCAGTGTGGTTCCTGCTGTGCCTGGGAAGCTGTGCACAACGACAGGGCAGTTGCAGGTGCAGAAGCTGCTATAGGGCAGTGGGTTGACCATGGTCTCATGGCTCCATGGGGCAGCATATGCTCTTTTTCCTGTACGCTGGGCTGACAGTGCAGGCTCCAGCTTCTGCTAGAAGCTTCTGAATGCAGCTTTGTGCAGACTGTGATCCGCGCAGCAGAAAAGCTACAAATAAGCTTTCATTCCTGTTCTACTGCTCATTAGTTACCTCTCCCTTCCCTTCTCTTCTTTTCTTTTCCCAGACAAAATAGAAATTGCCCCAGAGAAAGCAAATTCTATACTCAAATGTCACATCTCCGTTTCCAGGGGAGGCCAAAGTAGATGTTTAGGTGGACGAAATTAGCAGAACAAACTTAGAGTAATTCCTATTTCTTTAGCCTTTGTCCTTCGAGAAATCAGATAGGGGGATATCTTTGTAACTGTTGCCTTGAGAAGAAAAACATGAGAGAGAGGCTGACTTTGTTTGTTTTCTTATGTAATTTAAATTCTGCCTTGATGCTTGAGTCATTGGATAGTCTTTTAAATCATCAGTTCTTTGGGGCAGCATTTATCATATGTGAAGCTCATTTCTGGTTGTAATTTGATTAATTGCCTACTACCAATAAAGGTGATGGTAAGAAATTTTGAATGCCTGTGCCTTTAGTTTCCCATTCCACTATTAGATATTTTTTCCCTCCTGTATTTTTGAACGGCCTGATTAGATTTAAGTAAGATGTTATTACTGATTGTTCAGTTGTGTAATTTCAACTCACATTTATTTGATGTCTTTTGTGTGATATTATCAAACCTCATGTACAATTATTAAACCTATAATTTAACATTAGAGAGAAACATAATACAATGATAGAGTGTAGAAGTCTTACATTCTATCATTGTTTTATATTTCAGCTTGAATTAACAGCATTGTAAACCTGGAAATATTGTGTCATTTTTTTTTCTTTCTAATTTTCTTGGCTGATTGAAAAGTTTACCTTGAATGGCATTTCTCTATGAATGTCTTGTATGGTAACTCTGGAAGCACTGGTAAAATCTGAAAACTTTAAGGGCTGTTCAGGCATTTCAAACAAAATGAATGTTGTTCATTTTGGCAGTGACTGGAGGAGCAGCTGCATCATCACCTCCACTATTTGTTCATTTGTGAAGAACCCAAACCAATCAGTGGGTTATCTTGAAAGAATGATTACCATCTTGCTTAAAAGCATCACCATCCCCTTTCTGTCTTTACAGTACCAACTCAGGTAAGGATTTCTTTCTCTGTCTGCAAGAAAATAACGATTGGGCCCTAAAGAGACAATATATGCATAACTCCTCACAGGATGATGTAAAAAGGGGGGAGGCTTTTGGTCTGACAGGTGGGTAAGGACAGAATGGATTGGGTGGAGAAGGAAACTGGGAGGATTTGGGTCTTCCTCAGTACAGCAAGAGAAAAGCAATGGTAAGTGTGGCTAGGAGCAAAAAGGCTCCTGAGTGGTTTTCAGGTGGAAAGGAGAGAGTATGCCCTGCAGAGCATAAGGAAGCAGAGAAATCCTTGAGCACATGAACTAACATCATCTAGTTTTATTCTGAACAAAGAGTAGGACTTAATGTGTGAAATAGAATCATAGAATCATTGAATGGCCTGGGTTGAAAAGGACCATAATGATCATCTAGTTTCAAGCCCCCTGCCACGAGCGGGGTTGCCAACCACTAGACCAGGCTGCCCAGAGCCATGTCTAGCCTGATTTTGAATGCCTCCAGGGATGGGGCATCCACAACCTCTTTGGGCAACCTGTTCCAGTGCCTCTGAGTGAAAAACTTCCTCCTAATATCTAACGTAAACCTCCCCTGTCTCAGTTTAAAACCATTCCCCCTTGTCCTATCACTATTCACCCTCATAAACAGCCATTGCCCCTCCTGTTTATATGCTCCCTTCAAATACTGAAAGGCCACAATGAGGTCTCCCCAGAGCCTTCTCTTCTCCAAGCTAAACAAGCCCAGTTTCCTCAGCCTTTCTTTATAGTAGAGGTGCTCCAGCCCTCTGATCATCTTAGTGGCCCTCCTCTGAACTCATTCCAAGAGCTCTGCGTCTTTCTTGTACTGTGGGCACCAGGCCTGGACACAGTACTCCAGATGGGGCTTCACAAGAGCTGAGTATAGCAGTAGAGCTCTCCCTGCTGGCCTCTCCTCTTTTAATGCTACCCAGGATATAGCTGGCCTTCCGGGTGCAAGCGCACACTGCTGGCTCATGTCCAGCTTCAGGGGCAGGAGAAAGATGGTAGACTTCATTTGGAGTGGCACAACTTCTTGGCTTTTGAGGCAGTTTAGGTGTTTGAAGTAAAGATGTTTGGCTATTACTTAAAGACATGGGTCTGGAGATCTCTTGCTCTTTGCTGTAAGAATAAATGCTGCTGCTGAGAGCCAGCAATGGCTGTGCTGGTTGGTGGAGGCCTGCTGAGTTACTGGTTGTCTTTATTTATCTGTATTTTTAGCCCTGGGAGACTTGGCAAGACGACTGAGTGGAAGACTTTTCTCTGACTAGAACCTCACTTGTGTTGTAGTGACAAGTAAGGTCATTCCCTTAGAATTTGATAACATTGCTTAACTCAGAAATATTTTTTAGCCTTTTTAGAAGTTGGGCTCTTTTCTTATTTTATCTGCTTCTGCTCTTACAAAAGTCTCGTGGCTCTGACTGTTACTTGGGGCCTGTGATGTTTGGGAGCATAGGGTTTGTCTGACAGCAAACAGGCATTTTTACTTTTTGCTGTATGTTAGAGCTTCATAGCTGTATTATATTATGAAGCATGGGCCTATACTTCAACATCTTTGGGTTTGCATTTTTTTTTTTCATCTGAAAACTGTCAGTAGCCCTTACTTGCTATTGATTTTTCTACATCTTTTAAAACGTTAAGTGGGTCTCACAGAGGGTTGTTTTTTAACATTTTGGAAAATAGTTTAACCAGTACAAGATGACGTAACTTTATGGTAAGTGTCATGAGTGAAGCTAGAGCTTACAAGGAAGAGAACACAGAAATATTTCTTGATTTTTTTTTTTTTTTTTGGATTAAAATTGTTTTAGTGTCATTTTGAAGGATCAGCCAACTTTAAAGAAATGTGTGCAGGCTCTTCCAAATCATTATAATGTAACCTAAAATTTATTTGTAGAATATCTTTGTACTCTAAAATTAAAAGGGGTAATTGAAGCTTGCAGACAGGAATCAGGAAAACACTAACTCTAGGTGCTGCTGGTGGCTGTGTGTACAGGATCATTTTTAATGATCTGGACCTTACAAGTAGTTGGAAAATTTTCTCTTTTACTTCACTGAAAAGAACAGCTTGATGCAATTGTAAAATGTATCTGTTGCTGCAAGGGCACATTTACACAGCCAGAATGGGAAGACTGATAGTTTTACTGTTAGCAAAGCTGGCCTCTGGAGGGTTTTATTAGTGGAATTTTATCTTTCCTTTTTTTACTTTAAGAGCTGAAATGGGGAAAAAAATCTCCTGAGACAGAGCCCACTCATTGTGTTTCTAAACACCTAAAATACTTCAGGAACTTCTTCAGAAAACCAGTGAAGTTTAAGCTTCTGTGCAGTGTTGTTTGAGAGTACTGAATACTGTCGCCTTTTTACTGAATGCATTATGAATTATCATGCTATTCTCTGCCATTTGTTTTATGGATGCGATTTTATTTCTTGCCTAGTGGTAGTTACGACTTATGCATCGAAGTAAACAGTTTGTTGGGTACCCAGTCTTTACAGGCTGGGAAACCACCATGACCTGGCACAGGGAAGGAGGCACCTATAAGGAGAAGAGGATTTGTATTAAGGAAAAGCAGACTTTGGTCTTGCACATTTTCTATAAAATCTTTTTTTTTTTTCTGATATATTTTAAAATACAAAAATATTACAGTATGGTATTTTTGCCAAACTTTTTTGGCAAGATATATTCCTGTGATGTGATACAAGAAATAACCCATAGGTCCCATATTCACATAGCACATTTTCCCTTATGTAGGAAGCCCACAAGTAACTGTACACTCATTGAAGCTCAGTGCTGCTTCTGTTCAGTAGAAAAAGGTGCAGAGAGTTCTTGCATTTCCTATGCCAGAAGATTAATTTTCAGGTATACTATGAAACTGGAAGAGAAGTGCTGTGAAGTCTACGATTTTTGAAGTGTTTCTAGGTCATACTCTTTAAAAATATGTATTTTATTCTGCAAATGATGTTTTTCTCTCTCACCGGATATTCTTTCCTGTCCTTCATATACTAAAACTTTGTTATTCCCCACCCACTGTCCTTTAATGGCTACTTCCTCAAATGTGCAACAGGTAGCGTTATGTCAGAAGGCCCCAGACTCTGCCTACCATAGGTGGCCTCACAAGTTTTACTTTTTGCATTTATTCAGGGAAAAGTTATGTTTTTTTTTTTTTTAATGTAATATTGTTTACATTTATGTATGAACATATATGTGGTTTCCTGGAGATTCAGAAGTACTGTCTAACTGTAAATATTTGGATGAAGACATTGTCTGCGTGTTGTCTGCACTTCATTCAATTTTAATGCAGATATGTGAGCTGTAGGTGACAAAGAGTGACTATTTCCAGATCCACTGATTCCTTATACTTTGCTCCAGCCCCCATTTGTATAAATACCTGTCTGAGAGGAGTAAAGTAAAGCCAGGCTCTTCTCGGTGGTTCTGAATCACAGGACAGGAAGTAGTGGTACAAATTCAAATACAGGAAATTCCTTTTAAGCATAAGAGGAAACTTGATTACCTCGAGAATGGTCAAAAATTAAACCAAGCTTCCCAGGGATGTTATGGCATTTCCATCTTTGCAAACATGTACACCACAGCTGGGCATGGCCCAGAGCAGCCTTCTGTTGTTGGCCTTTGAGCAGGAGGAGTGGTCACCTTCAGGCATCCCTTCCAACCACAGTTATGCTTTGTGTGATTCTTCTTTTTTATTTTACTTTGAAAAAAAAGTATGTATTTCTTCTCTGATTCACATATTTCAACACAGTCTTTTCAGATAGACTCAACAGAGTTCTCAGTGCATACTGAAGAGCTGCATTGCTAAGGGAACTAACGGTGCTTGGAGGATAGGGTAGTGAAATGTTATTGTTCATTGATAAATATAGCAGCTTGCATATTTAACTGTAATTTTTGGAAGCTTGGGAGTTGTAACTAACCATTCAGATGTCCATCCCAGATGTTATGATACAAGCATGGCTAAAACTTTCATGTTAATATTTTGTACAGATTATATCTTTTTTCACCCTCTCTTAAGTATTTGCTGGACTGTTTTCATCTATTAGCCAGCAGGAGAATTTTTAAAAGTCAATTCTATCCATTCAGCTAAAGAACAGACTCCTGTCAACAGTCTACATTTCTTTCCAGACAGTCTCTATTTCGGCTATCTTTAAGGAAAGTGCAACTTCACTTTTTAATCACTATCAAAAAAGGAAGGCAACATGATTGTATCTTCAAATGTCTAATTTATAACATGGGTTGTATCAAACTAATGCAATTGATGTTTAATATCGTGCAGAAAGAACTTTTTGAATGATAGGTAGTGTTTATTGCATAAGTTTGTTACCCTCAGTAGTACTGGAAAGATTTGACACATCATGTATTATAATCTTGGTGAAGCCAAGTATTTCAGAAGACTTCAGAATTATAATAGTTTGCTAGGTAAACTGTGTAATTGTAACAGAACTTATGTAACAAGGTATTTTCTGTTGTGTGAGGGAGAGAAATGTAATTTACTGTGTATTCACGAGCCCCCAGGTCACTCTATGCACCCTGAGTTTGCTCTCTCTCATTCAGCCTTCTGCTGTTCATATAGATAACAAAGGGGTTTGAATGAGGCCTGTGAAGTTTCTGTCCTTAGTGTAATCAGTGAGTCTATTTCACTTTGGAAAATGGTATAGCTGTTCTATATCATGTATACATACTAAAAATGTTTTGCTTTGGTTTCTTTCACGCTTCCTTACTGGAGCACGGCCATGTAAAAGTCCCTGCTCAGTCCTTATAGACGTCTTAAAATTTGAAATGCTGGATATGCTTTGTGCATTTCTCTCAATCAATAGAAAACAAATATTGTCTGGAAAATCTGAATCAGAATATATGGAGATGACTTATAAAGAGCAGAGCTTGTGATGCTTTGTGGAGCAAAGAATAATTTGGAAATAAAGTGGGGGAATGGGCATTCCACTGCAACCCCTTGCTATTGCCAATTAACACTACCCTTGTCCAAAATACTAATAGTTTTCTGTGCTTATGCAATGAAGTGCTTTTTTTTCTCTTCAAAGACACAGGGTGTTTTGAGTTTCTCGTCCTTCGTGTTCTAACTACATGAATGTCCTGAAGAAGCCAACTCTGTTTATAATTCAAAAATCTTTCTCCATTATTAAATGTATGGAGTTTTCAGACTTTTGATAAATTTTTAAATGATTCATGAATTTGTAAATGGAGTAATTCCAATATGAAACCATGTACACAATGGTTGCATGTCATTCAGTGTCATAGGAGTGAATTGATCTTCCTTCCTACCATGTGAAGACCATCTTTTCGTCCAGAAAATATACATCGTTTCTTACTTTTTCTTTGACTTCTTCCAAAATATGACAAGAGAATAGCATACAAAAGAAAATGTATATGGTTTGTTTGTTTGGTAATTACCTTCTAGCTTACTTCAAACTTTCCCTTTCTTTGTGAGGACACTATCCTAATTCTCCGGACTGTGTCTGTTACATGCTTTCAAATCAATTGTAAATGGGAATAAAGAATCAATTACAATCATAATTTATGCAGGAATAAATGTTAATCAATTCTTTAGTATCTCAGAGCTAAGTAGAGAAACAAGCCCTCAGTGCAATCCAGCATACCAAAGTAGGTTTGAACTTTCTAGGCTAAATCAATTAGGATGACTTTTAAAAAGTAAACCAAGTTCCTGAAATAGTATTTCTCCTTCTCCTACTCATGTCCTTTCTGAGGAGGAGGAAAAAAAAGGTGTATTCCCTTCTCTTGATTAATTTTCCTTGCTCAGCTTCTTCTTTCTTCCTTCCTTCCTTCCTTCCTTCCTTCCTTCCTTCCTTCCTTCCTTCCTCCTTCCTTCCTTCCTTCCTTCCTTCTTCCTTCCTTCCTTCCTTCCTTCCTTCCTTCCTTACTTCCTTCCTTCCTTCCTTCCTTCCTTCCTTCCTTCCTTCCTTCCTTCCTTCCTTCCTTCCTTCCTTCCTTCCTTCATTCCTTCCTTCCTTCCTTCCTTCCTTCTTCCTTCCTTCCTTCCTTCCTTCCTTCCGTCCTTCCTGTCCTTTTCTTTCTTTCTCTCTTTCTTTCTTCAGAAAGGTATCTTCTTTCTTCTCAGTCCTTTCTTCGTCTTCTTTCTCCGTCTTATCTCGAATGGTCTTCTCTCTTTCTTCTCTTTCCTCTCTTTCTCATCCTTTCTCCGAATGACACGTCATTTCTTTCCTCTGCTCTTCTTCTCTATTCTTTCTTTCTCTCTTTCTCTCTTTCTTTCTTTCTTTCTTTCTTTCTTTCTTTTCTTTCTTCTTTCTTTCTTTCTTTCTTTCTTTCTTCTTTCTTTCTTTCTTTCTTTCTTTCTTTCTTCTTTCTTTCTTTCTTTCTTTCTTTCTTTCTTTCTTTCTTTCTTCTCTTTCTCTCTTTCTTTCTTCCTTTTCCTCTGGGAAAGTAGAGAGGCAATGACTGAGAATGTCTACAGGTTGATACAGAGTTTGCAAAGTTGGTATAATGGGAGGAAACAACCTGTGCTTATCAGGAAAGACCTAATGCATCCCTTCAGTAATGCAGATAAATGCACACAGAACTCTTTGCATATTAAGAAATCCAAAATATGGCATCTGACATTTTCCATCTTCATGCAAGTCCACAGTTCTGTTTTTGCCTTATTCCCTTTACAGAGAAGCACAAGGATTTTGAAAAATATTGGCTATAAAAAATTCTGGATTTATTCTTGAAGCGCTTGAAGTCTGCACTCCACAGACATTTAAGAATTTCAGACTTTATTTTAATCTCTCAGCTGACTTGTACTGCTTTAGATACACTAGACATATTTTTGTTTTTGCCTTTGAGGAGCAGAGCCAATGCATCCTTGTTCTTTACAGAGCTGGTACTGTAGAATGCTGAATTCCAGCACCTCTTCTTGGTGTCTCATTATCTCCAATTTGCCGTTCAGAACCTTTGGCATCTTAGGACCTGTAATTTCTTTCTTTTTTGCTGAAGATTGATCAGTGGACTTTCAAGATGTATGTGGAGAAGTAGGAATACACATGCATAATCAGACTAAGCCCTTTACCTGACAATATCAGGTGAAGGGAGAGTGGAAGAAGTCAATCTTGTCTTAGAGAAAATTTTGTGTTATAACCTAAGGTGGCTGCAATAACAGTCTTTAGATGAGATCTTTGTTTTCCTAATGTTGATGCTCTTGAAGGTGATGGGAGAGCTTTGTATAGCTGAGGTTAAGGAGAATTTATCCAAACTGAGACCACAGTCAGTGAAACATCTAGTCAAAGCAGGTCACTTCCTGCTACCAATGGGATGTGAGTACAGTGGCACAAACAGAGCCAGCAAACTGCAGCCCTGGCAGAGATGTGTCAAAGCTTGCATGGAAGTGACTCATAAGCTTTTCCCTTCACCGGTGATGAGCTTCATAAATGGTTAAAGGGACAGAATTTCTGTGAAGCAGAGATGTAGGGTGCCTTGGCCTGCCGTGACTTACTAGAGAATATAGCTGTAATCTCTGCAGTGCCCTCGATGATGGCACAAATGCCCAGAGACTTATGAGCTGATATGGCTGTTGAGAGAACTGAGTATAAGACTGTGAGGAAGAAGGGCTGGGATGATGCAGAGGTGGAGCCTGTTCTTTTTGGGTTTTCTCTGACAGAAGGATTAAGGGTTTCTGGAGGCCTGAAATTGCATGTAAAAGTGGGAACATGCCTGGTAAGGGGGGAATGAGTTTTCCTTTGTAAACTCACCAGAGATAGAGGACATGGCTGAACTGTCAATTGACTCTTAACAGCTGAAAAAGCCTAATTTATCAAGCTGTTGCATATTGACAGCCTCTTCTGCTTTGCCTTTGCTGCTAGCCTTTCAGTGCTCAGTTTTCTCCTCTTTGTGTCTTTTACGTTTTCTCTCACTGTCTAATTTGTGAGGAAACCTCTTACGGTCATCTCAAACAAGATGCCTGTGAAGACCTGACAGCGGGGCCACATTAAGCCAAGAGGTAAGATGCAACTTGGAAAGCTGTGCTGTGTGTAAGGTTTTATTTTATAAACTATCACTTTCCTTTGCCCATCTCTTTTCTTTTGCCTGTTTCCTTTCTGCCCCACAGAAAGGCTGCAAGGTCTTTAAACAAACTTATTTCTGTTTTATGTCTGTCCAAGAGACGTGTGGCTTGGGCTGCTGAGTGCTCTTGTGCTTGTGGTGATTAGGAACAGCACATCAAAGAGGTGTGGGGCACACTGTTTCTCACTTGCTACACAGGGCTTATTACCAAACATAGTGCATTTTCTGGATGCATACACTATCATCAGGCACTCTGACAAAAAGTCTTAGAATCACAAAATGTCTTGGGTTGGAAGGAACCTCAAAGATCATCCAGTTCCAATCCCTGCTGTGGGCAGGGTTGTCAGCTGCTAGATCGATACAAGATCAGACTGCCCAGGGGCCCCATCCAGCCTGGTCTTGAGCATCTTCATTCAGGGCAAGGCATCCACAAACTCTCTTGCGTAGACTGTTCCTACACATCACCACCCTCTCAGCGAAAAACTTGCCCCTTATATCTAATCTAATCTTCCCTCCTTTAGTTTAACACCATTCCCCCTTGTCCTAAGTCAAGTGAGAGTCTTACAGGGTGGCTGGTTCCAACAAGCGCTCACCCAGGAGGCATTGGGTGGATTCTGAGGCTCACTGAGGAGCTGCATGAGAGCGAGTGACTCACATAGCTATATTGCTGTGATGTCTCCTGCTGCCTCCAAAGGCCAAGAGCTGGGAGTTGGTACCTTTGGAGGACAGCAGGAAGACATTCCCTTCCCTAAGCATGCATCTAAAAGCAGTAAGACCCAACCAACCAAAAAAATCCCTGAATTCAACATGTTACATTTTTACAAAGTCAACATGAACATAAAAAAAACAACAACAAAAAAAAAACCCCACCATGAATTAAAATGAAGACATAGAATATCTGTGAAGTTTCTGAAGATCTTCTAAATGGCTGTATTTTAAGTAAGCAATAACTTTAGCAATGTAGTTCGAAAAACTCCTGCATCATAAGCTAAACAACTGAAATCTGTGCGTTGGCAGATGCAACTGAAAATTATGTTCACTATGCAAGAACAAAGCCTTTGTTCTGGTACCCCACCAAATGCCTTTGACATCCTTATCTGTTTTATGCTTCAGTTAAAATTGTCGGGAACAGTAGGCAGGCTGGTCCCTAAGGACAGGGAGCTGAGGGTGGCCCCAGAACAGGTTGTGCCCTCACCATGGGGCATTCCCATGGGATCTGCACTTGGTGAGCAAAGCAGGCTCAATGGACAGCCCAGACAAGGTGATTGATCACCCAGGTCCTGGGTGACATCTAGGGGACCCAGCAATGAACAAAAAATGAGACAAGGACAGGCTGAGGGGGCCTCATCAGGAGACAGGCTCAAGATCCATCCAAGAGGAAGAAACCAGAAGTAGGGCTGGAGAGCGCTGATGGCCCATGGGGGGCTGTGAGGTGGTCCTGGGCCATGGGCAGGGTGAGGGGAGGCGCTCAGGGACTGTGATACCTATTTAGTGGTTCTCATGGTGCCTGACAGAACTCAGCAAAAACTCTCAGCCCCTGTGTTTTGTGTGTTTCTAAAGCTTGATAGTGTCAGTGTTTTTGACAGTCAGTAAATACATTCATGTGCTGTAGGGGTACTTCAGATGAACATGCCAATTCTGCTTTTTTCCTTTTTGTTGACCACCATGCAGAGCCTTTCCTCTGCTGAGTTCATCACCACTGGTCCCAGTGGACCTTTTAAAAAGAACTGTTTTGCATACTACTATTTCCATATTTTCTCCGAAACATTTGTCATGTGAATATTCCCCCTCCCCAGAACTCTGATTAGTTACATGAGCAGAAGTGACTTTGGTATTAATGATGCTATTATATACTACACTGAGTCCATTAATAAATAATAATGCTGTCTTGTTTGTTTATAAATGAGACTCACCAAAGGCTGTTTCAATGAAAAATACCACTGATTGCTTGTAATTTAATCTAGTGATTTTTTTATTTATTTTATTTTTTGCATATGAGGCAAAGTCAATTAGCCCTAAACTGGGAGAGTTCTAGTCCCCAACTAGATTTCAAACTATTACAAATAATTTAGTTAAAAATATATTAACACCTGGAAATGTTAAGAACAACAACAAACACAAAAAAGCTACCAGAATTCTTTGGTTTTGAAAGCCATTTTTTTAATAGTTGTTACTGTTTTGAAATGTATCTGTCCTTTATACTTCTGTTTCTGTACTGAAGAGTACACTAATTTTTTAAGTGTATTCATAATCTCAATATATTTGGATTTTGTTGACTTGTTTCTAGCACCAAATCTGAAATTCTCGGGTTATAACGAGACGCGAGTTTTGCTGGGCAGCACAATTCATTCACAGAAAGCCTGTAAACTGCAAGGTTGTGCAAGCCTTTATTTTTTTTTTTCTTTTGTCAGCTTTTGCATTGTTGTTTGGTTTAATGTAGTGCTGCTGTCAGTATTTTACCAGTAGTCTGAATAGGATCTCATGACCAGTGTTTTGCCTTTTTTAAAAAACATCTCATTGCTGCAGTAAAGAATTCGAACCTCTATATCAGCCATCATTCTGTTGGCATCCTTTTTATTATTATTAATGTGCTCTTGGGAAAGGATATTGAACAGTAATTAGAAGCAAGTAAGGCACTGGAATAAGCTTGAGAAGTCAGTTTCTAGGCAAGAGGCCTTTGATATGTTATCTTTATTTATTTTATTTCTAATAATTATTAATAGGTAACATGCATTAATTTATATTGTCAAATGGAGTTTAAAATGCTTCTATAGATCACACTGTTAAAAACTGAGTAATTATTTGGAAACCACACCTCGCAACACTGCTGGTGCTCAGTTTAATTCTTAACTGCTTTGTTTTAATATTGTTACATGTTTTTTGCTTAAAGTGATAAAAGTATTTGGAATATTTTTTCATGTAGTTGTAGAAAAAAAGTAATTGTATTTTGTAAATTGTGTGCCAAGAATTTAGATTAAATGTAATTTTTTTAAAGATAGGAAATGCTTTCAGAAGAAAAAACATTTTAAGTACCGAATGATATTGTAGGACATCAGATAGTGTTTAGAGTATTTTTGTATCTGTGCAGTAGGTTGATTGTTACAGCACAAAGACCAGGAGAGCTGTACAAAGCTGTAGGAACATGAAGAGATCATGTAAGATTTCTTTTTTAGCTCTGAATGATATCAAAATAATGACTAGCTTTGAATATAAAAGCATTTGGTGGTTTATTGCTTTGTTTACTTAATAGGCCTTCTTGATGTATTCTTCTACAGACAACTGTATGCTAGAGGTGTCGGACAATATAAAATACTTTTATTTTTTCACTATTGAATCTTAAAGGTAGACTTTTCCTCTAGTAGCATCCCCATATGTATGCATTATGCAGCTCTTTGTAAGATACTCTTGTTTTTTTTTTTTATGTAATTTTTGCTCTCTCTGAGGTTGCACATTCCTTCCCATTCCACTCAGGAAGTCTCACCGATCTCTGTGGATATGTGGAATAATAAACTGTAAAAATTTTTGTTTTAGATCTTTTGAAGTCTAATTATCTCACAAAGGCTTTTTAATTACCTGGTTTTCAGAAATTATAGGAAGGGAAAAGTGTTCTGGACAGAAGTTCTATGTGCTGAGAAGGCATTGTTTGAAAAATTATTCTTCAGCTGAATGTTTTTGTCAAAACTCTTAGTTTTTTGTCAGTGTGATATATGTTCTCCGAGTTGTGCTTAAAGATTTTTAACAAATGTGAAGTAGAAGGCAAAGAGCAGTCTGTTTCCCTTCCTACCCTTCCCTCCCTTCCCTCCCTTCCCTTCCCTTCCCTTCCCTTCCCTTCCCTTCCCTTCCTTCCCTTCCCTTCCCTTCCCTTCCCTTCCCTTCCCTTCCCCTTCCCTTCCCTTTCCCTTCCCCTTCCCTTCCCTTCCCTTCCCTTCCTTCCCTTCCCTTCCCTTCCCTTCCCTTCCCTTCCCTTTTCCCTTCCCTTCCCTTCCTTCGCGTCTATCATATTTGTAACTTGCATGTTTGTGTTTGCATTGTCCAGGTGAGGTCGCACTTTTTGTTGGCAGATAGCAACAATTATCGTTTATTATCACTGCTGAGCCTTGAAATAATTGCTTTCAATAGGATTTGACATTGGAAATATTATATGGTTACGTCTGTTGAAGATTAAGGCAGTAGTCTTCATTAACTACTTAACAGCAAAAATAAGCACAAACAAAAGTATTATTTAAGGCAGTATGTGTTCTACATCTAATTTATAAATCAAAAGTAGATGTTACGAGATCTCAGAAGAAACATTCTTTTATATTAACTCTTAAGTATCATTTTGCTAAGAAGCCTGAGACTCCCAACTACCAAAACATCTAATTTAGCACAGCTTTTCTTTTCCACACCTTGGGGAATCTGAGATGACTGTGTAAATTGAAACGTAAGTCTACAGGAGATCATTTTTCTTTAGGATGTGTAACCAAGGGAGGTGCAGAAAAAATTCCTTTGACACAGGTAACATTTTGGGAGGTCACTTTATAATGACCTCTCGATTTATCTCTCTCTCCAGAAAGTAGCTTGTAGTAAAAAATATTCTTGCAGAACAGGCCATTTTTCTTGGCCATGTTGCTCTAGAACTTTTTTTCTGACCCGTGGCAGAGACAGTGAGAAGAAAACTGTGGAGGAGAGAATAACAATACTTATCTTCATATGCTTAATTCACAGATGACAGGAAAGTAGTGGATAGTCGAGTTTTCACTGCTGTAGAGGATGTATGTGAGGTTATGCATTCCACAACTGTATTTCCTGTAGATGTACGTGGGGAAATTTATTTGCTGTTTGGGCTTCATAGCTGAATGACGCACTAGCTGGCTTCCACTTTAATGGAATAAACCCTGTATGCTGTTCTTTAATGTGTATAAATTTTGAGTCTGCGGAATCAAAATAGACATTCCATACAAGCAACAGAAGAGACGTATCTGAATACGTTTTTTCAGGATTAGTTGGGAATAAAACTCTTTCACCATTCTGTTAGGATTTTTCTTAATTGTCTATGTGTGATTTAGGTATAGAGGATAATCCTTATTTGAAGTTTTGCGACTGTTCAGTAGTGCTTACTTTTCTATTTTTGTGATAAACCTTTTCAGGCAGGTGTCTTGCAGGAACCTTCCACTCAAATTTTTTGCTTTATAAAATTACCAGTCGTATTATTTTAAAGCTATGGACCATGTTTATAGCCTTCATTGATGTAAGAGTAATCAACCTTCTGCTAGGTGGAAAATGCAAGTTTAACTGTGATTTGAAAATTTCTGTTATGAATTTAGGGAATTGCATTGCTTAAAGGTGCTGTGTGGGAATTATCCATATTATCTCAAGTGATGCACTGGGATCTTAGATGTATTTAGGTTACTTTAGTAATGAATTAAAATGGCTCATGAGAGGTGCAATAGTTTTGGTCTTTTTAAAACATGACCTCTCCTCTAACTAGAACTTTAAAAGTATTCGAATCCATTCAGCTGGGAAATGAAAATCACTCCTTTTTTATTGATATAAAAATACCTTTTGCTGCCTGAGATCGAAGATATGAGAGGTGGTAGCTGGGATGTGCATGTTCAGGAAAGCTGAGAACATTAAAATTGTTTCTGTTGCAGCACTGGTTGCACAGTGTCTGTACAATTAACCAGAGCTGCATGTTCTCCCACTGAGGCTCTCTGACTCTGGAATATTTTCAAATCAGACCCTTGTCTGGAATGCAAATGAGACTATGCACCTTGATCCACGAGTAGTAAATGTGAAGATACCTGCTTATGTCAGGAAGGCTTGAAATAACTGTCTTTCAGGAGCACGCACAATGCTGTCTTTAGTGACAGAACATAAAAATAAAAATGAAAATAATTATAAGCTCTTTTCAAGTCCTGAGTGGCTGATGCACAATCCCACTTCCAGTAGGTCATCCCTAAGCCCAGGCTGTCAGGTGGCTATGGTTACAGAGAACAGGCTAAGAAAGATTCTCCTTCCCTGATTCTTTTGTTCTCACCTGAAATGTCAGCTCTCCTTCTCCATATAGCCCTCCCCAGCTTGGCTATCTGCGCTGGCACTGCAGAAATAAGCAGCTCTGAAAACTGCTTCTTGCTGCTCAGGTGCTTGACCTGCGTATTTAATAACTCATCTTAAGCAGCTACTTTTAAAACAATGAATTCAAGTGCGGAGCATAAGTTATGTTTGGGAGAGAACAAGTATCCTTGGTGTTAATTTTGGCAGTGTGTAAGGTGTGTATGCCTGAAGCAGGTCATGAGGACATCAAGACATTACAGAATGGCTGCATCTTAGAAATATACACTCCTTCTTTCTTCCCCCTGATTTTTCTAAACACTTATAAATAGAACAAAAACTATCTCTAATAAAAGGAAGAGCCCATTATTCTTCCTAATTGGCTTTTCATTTAAATTTTAGTACAAAAATAAATAAATAATAAAATAAAAATTTGAGCCTGAAGTCAATGGTACCATCATTTTTCTCATGGTTGCTTCGTTTTGAGCACATCTCAGTACACTGTAGGTAAGAACAAATACTTTCGTTTTGAAGCTGTGGGAATATCTCCTTTCCTTTTCTCTCTACCAGTTCCAGCAGATGAACTTGATATATATTCCCAAGGAATTAAATTCACTGAGAACTGTGGAGTTTATTCTGAAGAACTTCAGAACATTTTTTCCCATCTTTTTCTTTTCTAATTAAAAACACTTTTTTTTTTTTCCTTCAGTTCATAGGCTCTAAGGATCAAAGGCAGCCTTTTGTTAAAATGGGAGAGTGGTCCGGATGTTTTTAAGCAGATTTTTTTTTTCTTCCCTTGCTGTGTTGCTGGCTGCTGCACCTTAACTAAACCCTCTAGCTAAGCAATGTCCTGTTTTATACTTTTGCTTAATGTGTTTATAGCCCTTAGAGTATTTTGGACTCCTCCAGGACAAAACAACCAAGCATTTTTAAAAACATAATATTCACCATTTGCATTCCAATAGAATTGTCAGATAACAGCACAGGCAGAAGTAAGAAATACATGTAGCCAGAAATGCCCACTTGAAATGTGTTTGTGAGCTAAAAATGCTTCTGTTCAAACAGGACAAACAAGTCCTCTCTGAAAACATCTTAAATCAGATTGTTGGCTTGAATTAGTGTGGAGCTAATTCAGAGAGTGATCCCCAGGAATCCTAGCAACAACCCAGTTACCTGCGGTATCGGTTTGATGCAATTACACAGATGTGGGCTGAGTGCAGCTCTGCAATATCTCTATTCATAGGTGAGCATGCTAATTCTGGATGTTTATTCTCAGTTAAGTACATGTTCCCATCTGGGTATAACATCTGTGCATCGTTTCCTTACCTGTAAATTAGAGATTCTAATACCTGTTCCAAGATTTGTGGCAAATTTTTCATGTGGTGCCTTCTTCTCCGTTGCTTAGAATTGTGGCAAAGGAGACTTGACTTAGATTTTGTTTCTTGATGAAGAACATTTTAAAAGAGTTGATAGTAATGTTTGGATTAAGTCCTTTTGATCCTTTTTTAATTTCAGTATTGCTGATTATTGAATCAAAGGTTATATTTTTAGAAATGCTGTATTTGCCTTCTAGTCTTTCAGTATCGTCATGAGGTCTTTAACCATCATAGAGAGAATGACCACAATAAATCTGTGGGCTATAATATTGCAGATTTATACTGGAGGCACACGCAAAACGGAAATGATTCAGCGGTGTACTTCTACTGGAGGAATGCTGACAAACAAAAGTAGCCACTTCTCTTCCTCTTTCTCTGCTCTCCTAGAATAGGCAAATGTTTGATTCCTGAAGTTTCTTGCAATGAGCATGCTTAACAACAGATCATCGTGTAACTCATCTGTATATTATTAGACTGCAGAACCAAGATCTGTGCTTCATTTTAATGACGAGCCAAAATAAAGTCAAACTTCATAAATGTAAGCAAAAACACTAATGAACCATTAAGGCTAAAGTATTAGCCAGCACATCAGAAATGCTGTCCAATCTGCTTTTCAGTGTATTTCATTTCCATGCAGAGCAAATATTTTGAGTAATCTAGAAACTTGGAAATGTAAAACTGATTATATATATATCTATATATATATTTGCAGTAGATCATGTTTTGTAGCTGAAACTTAGTTAAATTTATTATGTTTATTATCGCAGTTATTAAGAAGCAGCAACAAAATAGATTCATACTGAGAGAACGAACGTATTGAATTAGTTTATGAATCTTAATAGATGAGTTGATATTATACAATTGGATGGAATATTTCTTTTCCTGGTGGTCTTTAACAACAAAGATGTGCTTGAAACTATTTCTTACTATTTTATGATAATAGCATAAAATTACCATTTTGCTTTTAGTCTTCTTATTTTTGTTTTCTACCACAATTTCTTTCCACTTTTCCCATAAAAATGATAAAAAGAATAATCTACAAAGGAAGAATTGGCACGACTTCCTTATTAACATTGGTGGAAAAAAAATATCTTATATTTTTAATATTTGTAATGCAAGTAATGTTTCAGCTGGACTGTTCTCTTTTTTTTTTTTTTTTACTCTTTGACCAGAAAGATGAAATAAACTTTTCCTTTAGTATTTCAGAAATGAAAGTGTTTTCAGAGAAGTGTGCTACTTTTGCAAAAATATTCCTTTCTACGTGCCTTTCAGTCTCAAATTTGAGAAGACATCCTTTGTCCTTAAAGGATACCACACTTTTGTTTTCTCATCCATTAATATCAGTGTAAAGTGGATGCTGAATCTCTTAGGTTTTATTGCTGATGGCAGTTTTGACTGTGTATGTGTCTCTTGGTTTTCAGTGTGCATGGAGCAGGCCAAAGGGGGAGGAACAGGCTTGGTTACAGGTGAGCCCTGGGTGCCTGGAGGTTGGGTGCTGGATTTTGTTTACTTCCCCCGAGCCCCGGATTGGCAGTGTGCTTCTTGTCAGATTCTGCACAGCACCAATGGTTCTGTCAGCAGCTTTTAGGTTCCAGATTTTTTTCCTCATAGATATTGATACTTCTGCAGACAGACTTCGAGCTATTTTGGGTAGTATCAAAATGTTTTTACTGTACTTCAGATGTTCATTTGCCAGAAACGCACTGTCTGTCAAAAGCCTCTTCAGGATTCTTTCATGTTCACTGCCTGCTCAGCCCTATGCAGATATGAATTGCACTAGAGTTTTAGTATGAAATGGGCTACAATGCAAGAGCACAAATGTAGTACCCAGGTGGATACCTGTCACCCCCTGCAGGAAACACTCATGGAGTTCTTTGGGTTCTCAGTGAACACTGGAAGCTCAAAACTCATGGCTATGAAGAAAGGAAACAGAGACTGACTGCTTGTTGCAGGAGCCTGTCAAAAACCTAGTCCCTCGGTGACTGTGCGTGATAGCATAACAGAAACCTGAGGAGAAACTTGCTTTCAAAGCTTAGAAGAGATGTTGTTGTCAGCTGATCCTATCTGGGGGAAAAAGCAACCAAAGGGAAGTCTGTTGGCTACTTCAAATGTAATTACTTCAATTCTCTTCCTGGAGAGGCAACAAGATTTGCCAGATTTCAAGTGAGTCCTACGGGATACAAACTTCTTGGATGACTGTCTGGAAAACAGAGGTACTGTGCCTCCGGTGTTACCAGAGCTGCCATCTGCTGAAAGCTTCAGGTGAGTGTTGGTGGCCTTGGCCATGGCCCAGGATGTAGCAGGGGATGGCCAGGTTTAGTGTGGGAGGGGCGGTGACGGTGTAGCCCAGTTTAGCTTCATTTGTGACACACTTATCAGGAATACACCCAGGGCTTGGTCCAATGGCTTTCATATCATAGCATATAAATGGATGATGTTTCAGAGTCTGCCAGAAGAGCTCATTTTGACAAAAATCTCTTGCATATAGAGACCTACACAACTGATAGCATCATTTAGCCTGTTCACTTCAGTAAGGAAGATGCTCTGCCTCTAATTGTTTTCCTGTTTATGACGGTATCACTGACAGATCTTTGACTGTCAAGGAAAATGCTCAGGCTTTTCAAATGTGCTTTCCTGACACAGCTAAACTGATCCAACAGCTATCTGCCTCTCAGTCAAGATGCTTGTCCTGTTCCTATCCTGTTGGCTTGTCTTGTGTTCTGGATGAGCATTTTTAGTGGTCTGATACAGTTAGCTGTTTGAGGGAGCTAAACTTCTAAGGGATGGCAGTGGTGAGAGCAGTGTTGGTGTTGCAGATCTTTGTAAAGTGTTTTAATTCCTCGTAACATGGATAGCTGGATGTCAGTGCTGAATGCAGTTAGCAATGGCAGCATGCAGTCTAGCTTAGCTGAATGGTCAAACTTCATGCATAGGTAATCTTTTGTCAGTGAAAGAGTTAGGTATGTAGTGGATCTTTTTTTGTGTGTGTGTGTGAGGGGGGAAGGGGGCGGGGGTTAGCGGGGTTGATAAATAGCAACATTCATCTGTAGTGGTTATTACCCAAAGTAAGGTGTGATCAACTTCCTTCTTTGCTAGAATAAAGGATGATACATGCGTGATATAACCAACTTCAGAAAATGTAAAATGGTAAAACAATGAAGAAAGCTTGGAATGTTAAATTTGTTAGAGGCAGGAGTTTCTGTCTTATGTTGCAGATGTTGTCTCTATAGTTTACCTTGTTTTTCTCTCTCTTATGTTGTTGTTTTGTTCTGTTTTTCTTTCAAGTTTTCTTTTTCATCATCCAGCACTATCAACCTGCTATCTTCACATTCTCCTTAGCAGTTTATAATTATTACACAATTGCCACACTGCTTGGCTTCCCATCTTAAGGATACTAATTTCTCATTTATGATCTATTCTCATGTTGCTTCTTCTAGATGTTCTATTTTAATTCTGCTTACCCTGATATGCATTCACTAGTGTCTTAATCTGTATTTTAGTTTCCATCACTCCACTTCTAGTGACCTCAGTGCTCTCCTGTTTTGCATCCAGAGTTCATAACTGGTCGTTTCATTCTTTAGGAATCTCTGGTTTAAGTGTAATATTTTCAAGTATTTATTTGTCCCACTCAGGACTGCAGCCTACTGCTGACTGACAAAGCACCAAGTTTGCATTGGCAGCGTATTTTCATTCAAAAAAACCCACCCAAAAGCAAACAAAAAAAACCCCCAAATCCTTTATTAACTCTCCAGAGGACAGAAAGAAGTCTTACTGTTCCAGAGGAAAGCATGCATGTTGTGCAGGGCTTCTGTTGGAAAGCATCCTGTCACTGCTTCCAGTCCACTTAAATCTAAGAGGTATTAATCACTTGGGTTATTTGTTTGATTGTGGCTCATGGGAAATCAGTATGTAGAATCTTAAAGGAAGCCTGATTTCAAATAATATTTTAAAATTAATGTCTTATACTGCATCTATCAAAGAATTTACAAGCTGAGTCAGATTTTTGTTGTACAAAAGTATTATCCTCCTTCTTCGGAGTCAGTAATCTAATGGACATTTATAGCAGGTTTTAGTAATCCAGTCCTTAAAAGTGACAAAAGACTCCAACTGTGGTAATATCAGCTACTAACCATCTCTTGGGGACTGCTGCAGGGCAGTGCAGATGTGTACCCAGGCATGGGGGCTGCCTGACAAATATCCTTGTCCAGGGTTCCATAGAAGTCTTTCAGGCAAAGCAAGCAAAAGGATGTGTAACACTTATTGTGGCCACTTTTTAACAAATTGGAGTTAAATTTTATTTCAGCAGTTAGTCAGCCATCAATAAAATCTCCATCTCTGCAGATCTGAGTCTCCTAGATCAGTGAGCAACGCTGGTTGACTGCTGTTTTCAGCTCTCCCTGTGGATGATTTTGCCATCTTTCAGCAGGTAAGGGATCCATTTCACAACCACACAAGGCAGTGCTTGGGGACCTTCCTACTGCTTTGGGGTTAGGAGTCACTTCTAGCCTGTGCCTGCAGGGCTGGAGGGCCCTGGGCAACAGGAGGGCTGCCTGGTACATCCGCAGGGCACATGTCTCCTGGTTAGTATTTTGCAGTGTGTGGCTGCATGACAAGTATAGCACAGCTCTTGCAAGTCACTTTGGCAGTGTCTCATCTTCAGCCAAGCAATTCTGAATTTGTGCCCAGTTCCTGAGAATGTCTTTCTAAAAATCTTCTATTTTTTCAAATCCACCTACTGATTTGACTATAGGGGTCCAGTTAGACACTCATAGTTCTCATTGTAAATAATAATAATAATTAAAGAATCACATATTTTCTTTATAGCTGGGGAACATAATATTTGTTGTGCTGCAGTCAGCAAGCTCAGCAGTAGGCTTTAACTCTTATCTTTTCAGTGACAGATAATTGTCTTTTCCAATGGCATGTAGCTTTCCATCCTTTTGCAGAGTGGTTTTATTTTAAATCTAGTTACTACTTGTCCAGCATCTCAGGCCAAAGAGATTTGGCAAATATTAGTCAACACAGATAAATCTGTCTTTGACAGGCTTTAGGGTAAGAGAAACTTCCCTCTGAGTCCTCAAAATAAAATGAAGTAGAAAACAAAGTTATGGATGAGGCAGCCAAAGATGTGCAGATTTTATCAATGTGTGTATGCATCCGTGAAAAATACTAATGTCTGGGCTAAATTTTTAAAGTGTTAGGTGTAAGGGCCTTTACAAGTTCTTTTTAATTTTCCCCCTTGTCATTCTTTCCTTTGAATGGGGGCATGCTCTTGGTTTTAAAACAAATAAATAAAATTCTGTGAGGAATTTGTGTTCTGTATATTAGCGGAAATATATTGTATGTTGAGTAAAACTGAAAGAATAAGCAATTTGTTATTTTAGCAGAGGTATTCATTCAATAAATACGTGCTTTCTGTAAGGCACAGGATATTGTACTGTGCTGCAGCTCTACAGTATAGTGCAGGAGAAAGCAGATAATCTTTCAGAGACTTTATTTTTGTTTGTTTTGGATTGCACAGTGTTCACTGGGAGCTTCCATTAGCCCTTCACCATTTTTATGAACACTACGATCAAAATAACAATGACATTTGTAGGATGAATGCTTCACTTAAAATGTTCAAAGAAGCAGTGTTCTTACATGTCAGCAGTCTACTTAAGCACCCTACCTGAATGAATGAATAGCTAAGCAAAATGCAATTGTAGGAGCATTGTCACAGTGATCATTCGGCAATATTATCAAGCTGTTGTACTCCTGTTACCTTTCAGACAGTCGTCATTACTCAGCAGGAGCAAACTGTGGGGATTGTATGAGAGTTGCGGTAATCTGATAAATTACATTTTAATGTTTGGCAGATCATTTTGTTAACTCTGAAACTCTAATTCAAGTTTTCTTGCATTATAAAATTTCATCCTATGCCTTTATTCGTTGGTTTTTATTTTAATGAGAAAATGATCGGTATGGAGAGGTCTCTTATGGGAACGTTAGTAAGAAACTCAAAAATCTCTGGAGGTAATTCTAGGCTTAATATTTTGTCAGCTGTCAAGAATTGATCTGATCTAATTGCGTTTGATAAGTTGTAATGGTTTGGGAGTCACTTTAGTGGTAATTAATCCCTCTTGCTTAAGGATTTTCACAAACTCTAAAAACCCATTTTGTTGCTTTAACAACAGAGACGACGTGAGTTCATTGGGGAAGTTCTGTTAAATGCCCCTGTTTTGACGCATACTTTGAAGAATTTATCTTTAGAAACAGTATTTTTAAAATGGTAGAAGAAAGTAGAATTTACTCCCTTGAAAATTGTTTCTCCTCTCTGTACATTTCCTTTTTAGATTGATGGGGACCATTTCAAGGTTAATGCTGAGGGCAAGGCTAGTTCACTTACAGTTTATATAAGTAAAAATGTGCAAACTGTTCTGTAAAACAAATAGTACAAAAATAAGTTGAATTTATTATATATATAAATCCGGAAAGAGTTATGTACAATAAAATTTGGAAGAATTCCCCGTGGAAGTAAAGAGGAAAGCAATTTTCCTCAACTCCAGTTAATTTGTTCACAGGCAGCCTACCTTCTGAATAAGCAAGTAAATCTTATCACTTCATTTTTTTAATATCTATTTTTAATATAGAAGTGTGTAGGAATCCAGAGTACTGAAAATAATGCCACATCTATCATCTTCAATCAGAGAGGGGTCTGACAAGCTGTGTCACTAAGTCTCATAACTCCCATCCAGTTTGAAATAGAAGAGATGGAGGGCATAGGAAGTTTTCAGAATGTTCAGACTAACTGTTGGCATTTTCTTAAATTCATAGAGCCTCTTGAATAAAAAGACATATTTGAATTAACTTTGAATCTGTATGAATCTTTATTCCAAAGAAGGCTGTACATGTGTTCTTTGATAAAATACAGGAAGACCAGTGCAAGACACAATGTATTCTTCTACTTTGAATGATGCACATCACTAGGAATATGACGTTTACTGAGCAGTTGTTTTACTTAATTTTATTCTACAATGTACTGTTGTTTGTGTCATCTTTTGTGAAGCAGTTTTTCTTCATTTTTTTTTCTCTGATATCAAAGAAATGTTGCATTATGAAATCTTTGTGAAATGAGATGGGCTTATGGCATCTGCATCTTTCCTAACTATTCACAGCATGATTACAAATCACATCTAGTACCTCAGTAGTATCTATTCCATTTGTTACCAAATTCTTCCCTGTCACCATTTCACTTATCTTTTCACCCCCTCTTTCTGCTGCACACTAAAGTGGCCATGTTGCTATCGTAGAAAGTGTAGTATATTATATCATAAAGTCTCTTAAAGTGTATACTGATGATTTCGGTGAAAAATGAACTTAAACAGAACTTTATTGAGTGGATTAGAACAGTAGTCTTCATTCTCTGTCTTGCATTTTACCTTCAGAGAGAGGTATAAAGTTTCCATAATGGAAATTTGTCAGTTACTTCCATACAGGACCATATCTTTCCATTTGCTTCTTTTGCAGTGTCCCTCTGTACATACTTATACAGCTACATGGCACTGGAGATATTTATGTAAGAGCCTGTGTGACCGGAAGGGGTGGAGCCTGGCTCCGCCTCTCCTAGACCCCATTTAAGGGATCTCTTCCTGCTAAAGATCCCTCCCTTTGGAGTTTTCTACTGCAAGCCTAGAACACAGGTGTGCATTTCATTTATTTTTGACTATCTCTTTCCACCATGATAATCCTTCTAGCTATGTGACCTGTAAAGTACCAGCCTAACGATGTCACTCTGCTAATTGTGTATTTGTTGATTGTACAGTTTTCTTTTTTAACATTTTCATAGGTCAGCTTTAAATTGTTCAGTTTTGTACCAGGTTAGGTTTCATCTCCCCTGCAAGGTTAATATATAGCCAGCCGAAACCTGATATTGTGTGATCTGGCTAATGTGTGGGGTAAAGAAGTCTGTGTTGATATTTAATTCGGATCAAATTTGTATTGTTGAGTGTTCCTGAACTGTGGTGCTGGCACATGGGGATCTTGGTTTCTTTTATTGGGTTGCAAGTTTTAACCATAGGGGCCAAGAAATGGGTGAGTTTTGAGAGAGAAAGTGAAAAAGGAAAGTTAACTGGCTGTGGATATTTCTGGGAAAATTCTTGCCCCGGTGAGAGCAGCACAAGAGAAAGCATGAAGGCATCTAATTGAAAATTTAACAAATAATTATAGCAGTGTAAGGTGTCTCAAGCTGACCAAACATGTAAAGTTGCCACTTTACAGCAAAATAGCTTTGAAAGTTAGGAGCATGTGATTTTTTTTTTTCCCTGTATGATTGCTATTGCTATTTATATGTTATAATATAATCCTATTTTGTCTGCTTTCTGATAATCATAGCTTATTACAGGCAAAAATCTTCTCTTTTCATGACAAAATATATTTTGTTCAGTTTTTAATATCAAAAAGTCTTGAAGCCTTTATTGTTTTTAAAGCTCTTCAAGCAAAATGTTCTAAAGCAATTTTCGTGACTATGTCACTGTCAGTATTTTTGTTTCATTTTATTTCAGGTAGTCGATTTAGATGATATTTTAAAACAAAGAAAAAAGAGTGAAAAAGAAGATAAACAACTTTCTGGTTTCAGTTCCTTGCTAGTTTTTCCACCTAGTGATTTGTTTTCTTTAAGACTTCTGCAGGGGACTTTGTCACAGGTTGTTTGGAAAATCAGATTAAAACCAATCCATTCTCCTTTCTGCGATGTTTTGGTGATCTTTTCAGGAACTGTGAACGATAGGAATGATATACTTTTCATTTACAAAAGGTCTACTGCTTTGCTCCAATAGATGCATAGCATATCTATTTGATATCTTAATTGTCAGTTGTTGTTAATAGTCTGCTTATTGGCTGTCCCTCAGTCTTCTGCAGCCTAAGTTTTTACCTCAAGTGCTCTTTTATTACTGATTTGGGAGGGGATGAAAGAAACTCATTTGATGTTTCAGTTTGTAGGAACCCTTTAACACATTGGCATAGACATGTAAATCCTTCTGTATTCTGAGTGAAAATAAAGTCAGATGACACCTGAGTATTACAGTTCCTACCAGGAAACCTCCTGAGATGCTTTTAGCTGTTCTGCCTTCTAGACAGAAAAGATGAGTGTGATTGAAAGTTGAAGATGCACTTGTTTGAGAGCTGGTGTTGGATCTCATAGGCTTTTTGGATGGAGTAGGGAAGTTGATATCTGAAACAGATTCTATGTGGCAGTGATTGTACTATAAACATTTTATTTAGGATGGAGAAGATCTAATTTTGTTGTCCCTGAGAATCTTCTGTAATACTTTCAAAGATTATCAAACTGAAGTAGAAATCAGTGTCCCATTGCCAATTACTCCTTTGCAATTGGGACTCTAATGGGCTCAGTGTTCTGCAGGGTATATATTTTCCTAGTAAGCAACACAGAGTTTCACTGATTAAATGTGATCATTACTCCTGTTTCATGAAATGGCCACTGGATCACGCAATCCAGAGCTACCTTGGTTTTATAGCTGACCTTATGTCAGAGTGTTGTATGCTACTGTGTTTATGTCATTTCAACCCTCTGTTTCTGAGACAGAAACCAGTTTTCTAACATAGTAACAGCAGTTCACTAGCTTGTGACAACCTTATTAAAGAAAAAACATCTTCCAAGCATTAGCAAATAACATAGTTTCTGATAGGATACAAGATACATGTGCTTTTTAAGATGAAGATATAGTTTACAAACTAGGTGAAATAAAGGTATGTTTTTAATGAAATAATGTTTGCTATGTTTTCTATGAAATAATGTAGTTTTAAATGCTGTTACCTGTTGCTGCTGGCTTACAAAGGAAAGCTGAATACATACACGCTTACATACGTACATACATATATATATATATATATATATATATATATTTATTTATAAAGCTTTTGAAAAATTGAGAAAGAAAGAAAAGTTGCTAAATTAGGTTCTTCAGACCTACCAAAGTCTGGAAAAGTTATGGTCCTTTCAGAAGGACTCCTGAAATGTTATTAATGTATTGTAATAACATTGAAACTGCAACTTTAAGAATCTAGTTAGCTTATGAGTTATTGTATTCTGACTGTGCCTTTCCTGTCATAGCGGATGAACACCAAATTCCTGAAGTTTTCCTTGGTAGGTGTTACAGAAGAGGTAACTCCAAAGTTCCAAATCCTTCTAAAGCCAGCCCTCCTGTAGTCCTTTTAGCTTTGCCTCTGCACACTTTCTTGCTTCTGCATGGTCAGGAAACCTGGCAACATAGAGTGATAATTCAATGGGACTGAATGCAGGACATTTTATGTAAACACACCTGAAGATAGCAAATTTCTGATTGTCTTAATATTTCTCTTGCATTTTGCCTTAAGGTGACTTGAGCTGGTTTGGTACAAGTAGAAGTATGTGATGTTGAATCTCCACTGAATTAGTTTTAGTTCGTCATTTGCAACTTCTTAAAAAATGTTCTGTGTCTCTATGGAAATTTTGCTAATTTCAAGTATTAATTATTTATATTAAAGCCTTACCTAATTTTAGAATAGGTTTTTGTTTGTTTGTTTTTGGTTTTCTTTTGGTAAAACCATATATATGGTTACAGAGAGAATCAAATGTTCAAATCATGTATTGACATATGACCTTGGCTTTTATCAATGAAGATGCAGTGGCTGTCATGATACTTAATTGAAAATAATCTCTTACATCCAATATTAAAGACATTGCTACAGAATATTTGCTTTGTAATTAACTCTAGAGCAACTAAATCTGTTTCTGTGCTTGTAGCGAGCCCACGCTACTGCAAAATTATGTATTTTACTGTCTTCATAGTTTCCTTAAGGAACAAAGGCATTCTTAAGAGTGGTCTTTGAGGTATTTAAACGTTTAAGATCTGGTGTTTGTGTAGATTTAATAACAATAAATGAACTAATCTCCTTGGGTTGACAGAGGAAGGCAGAAAGGCAATAATCTGTAACTGGGATAAGAGCTTTGATGCAACACTTCTATAAACGAACTGTTTCTGACAGCTGTGATGCATTAAGAAAGTGTGTCATGTGAAAAGTCTTTCTTTAATAAAATTCTACTTTTTAAAATTTCTACTAAGTATACTCATCAGAGCAAACAGAAATTAAGGGTTACTGTGAGGGCAAATAAAGAGTAATGAGGATTTAATCTTAAACTTGTATTATTCAGTTTACAAACGGCTTTTGGGGCCTTCGGAGTCAGTACAAGAAAAATTGCTCTTAACTTGAAAATCTGAGGAGCTGCAACACCCACAGCATTGTTTGAGGGATAGTTGTTTTCTGTTAGAACAAACTTGTTATACAAGTGGATAATTGATCTTGTAGCACTCTAATACTAATGATCTATCAGTATCTGTGTAAAGCTTCAGTATACAGGGCCTTACCAGTCAGTACTGGTTTGAAATGCTGAGTCTTAAGAACACCAATCTGTATTTAATGTCCTTGACAATGACAAAATATCTGAAAAGGCTTCCTATTTGTAAGGAAATAGACAAGTCCTCGAGAGCACTTTGACTCTTCGGATCCCTGCTATGACCCCTGTGGGCCTCCCGGATTATGCAGAAGCATCACTGAAACAAAGTTCAGGGCAAATCTGGATGAAATGATTTTTGCCTTTTAACAGAATACTCCTGTTATTGTGCAGATTCTTCTCTGCAAGAGCTTGCCATTAAAAATGCATTTAGTAGTCTGAGACATATGGAAGCCATAATACATCTGGTCCCTAAAGCCAAATTGTGTCTTTTGGTCTTTTTTTTCATTCCTAAATGTTCTCTGCTCTGATGGTAGATTAAACGGTTTGTAATGCTTCCCAATATGTTGACATTCATGTAAATCAACACGTAATCTATCAGCATTGTATCCTTTTGTCTAGCGATATTTCTAACTATTGATTTTTGTGGAGGATTGAATGCAGAATACTGGGGAAGTGATTACCTTAGCTAGATGACTCCTGTATTTTTTAAAACATGCATCTTTTTTGCTGGATTAAAAACTCCTCGGAACAACAGCTAACAGTCTTTATTAATGAGGAGTTAAGACTGAAGGTAAGAATACTTTCAGGAGGGTAGAAGGTACGTGATGTGTTTCAGTGTTCCCTGAGCAAAGCATTACTAAAAAGTAAAAGAGAATCATAATGCAAATCATAAATCTAAAAGATGGTAAAGAGAATCCACAGAATTGCTATATGGATATATACTTCATCTTACCTGAGGCAATCTAATAAACATAACGCTGAGTAATTGTAACAGTTCTGCTCTCAGAAATGATGATATTGATTATTGTCCTAAATTTCTAAAACATCTTACCACCTTTTGTTAATTAAGGAAAGCAAACTTGAAGCTGTTTGGGACTGCAGTGGCATGTTTCTGCTGTGCAAGAGGGCACGATGTGGATCTCTCTGGAAGCATGAGTAGCCACTTAGCCCCAGACCTTAAAGGCAGTGTAGCTAGAGCAGGAAGATGTAGCATGTGAGTAATTTTTCCAGATCAGACTTTGTGAATTCTTCTGATGAAGAGATGTATAACATTTCTGAGCTCATGTTATAGTGACTAATTCTGACCTTATTAAGTATTTCTAGTACTTTCATACAATGTTTGCTCAAGAGCAGACGTAGCACACTAGGATCTGAGCTTGTTTTGAGTTTTGGATTGTATTCTCATCATGGATTTCCATCTCTGAAAGAGGAGTTATTTAATCCACTTGTTAATTAAATGAATCTTAATTAATATAATGAAAAGTCTGCGGTGATGTAAAATGTTCTGGCAGTTTCAGACTGATGTTGCTGCTCCCTCCTGCACATTCCCACTGTCATGCATCAGTTTTATTGAAACAAGTATTTGTGTGGTCGTGTACAGTGACTGAATTATGGGACTGATGGAGGATCTGCAGAGTTTTATTCCTAGTTCTTGATTCAGTATATGAGAGACTTTATCATTTTCTTGCTGTTTGTAATTCTTTTGAAACTCTGTTGAAATCTGGAGGAACTGGTTTTTCTTTGTAATATGCTAGTTCAGAAAAAGGCAAATCTTCCAATTTTAGCAGATGCTGGAGCAGAGCGTATGATTTGCCTTAGTGTCTGATAGGCTGAGTGAAGACTGTAGTCTTCCTTGACTTTCCTCAGTACCAGAAAGCCATCAGTTTTTGGTCTTAAACATCAATTTTTCTAAATTTTTGCATTTCCCTGCTATGTAACAAGCTGCCTGAGAACCCCAGGGACTTCAGCTTTACCAAGAAACGTTCAAAAATTATGTCAACTCCCATTTGCATTAGTTCTGTCCATTAGGGGGATTAGGTCTGTGGGAGTCAAGGCAGCAGGGTTGTACTGGCAATCATCATGGTAAATTTGGAGGTTTCTAGAATTTGACTCACTATAGAGAACATTTATTTTCCAAAATATTTTACTTCTGGTAACAGAAACTCCATATTTTGCTTGTATCTTTTTTATCTGTTTGCTTGAGGCATTTATCTGATTTACAGAAAATTGTATTTGCTTTAAGCACTTTTTCCTGGAGGATGTCATATAAAGATCAGTGCTTTAAGAATAAATTTGACTAATCTGACGCCTTTATCCCGTGAATTACTGTCCTTCTAGGTCACTACTGCTGTCCTTCCCTTTCATTAACATGTATTGAGATTAACTAAGGTATGCCAATATAATATATGTTCTTTGTAAGTGAAACATTTATTTTCATTTTGGAAGATCACTTAAGTTTATATGATGCTACTCTAGTGAAATAATTTGTTCTGAGGATTGCTTCATTTTTGGAAATCTCAAAAAAATTGTAAATAAACACAACCACATTTGACAGACTGCAACTTGACAGAATCTTTTGTATATGGCATATGAAAAATGTGTTAGCTCAACATGGTACATTTTTTTCTTTTCTTTTTTTCCTTTTTGCTTCTCTCTCTAATTTAATGTATATCTATACTGATCTAGGAAACTGCATGTGGAAAGAAGGTATGATAGTCCTTGGCTTTGCCCATATACGGAGCTTGGACCATGTCTTGGTGGGTATTGAACTGGAGATGACCTAAAACATGCTTATCCTGGAGCTGAGCAATAGGATGCAGGTAATGGTAACTGTGGCAACCCAAGTGGATGTAGCATCTGATTGTGAAGTTTGTCTGTCCTAACCAGAGTTAAGCTGTTCGGATATTTGTTACTGTAATAAACCAGTCAGAAAATACTACTCCATTTCTGCTGGAAGAGCATTTGAAGAATTGATTTTTATCATTTCTCAATGATAATTGTTGTCCCTCCAATTGAGAAGTAGTATGGGCCAATGGTCCATAGCGGGTCAAGGTGAACTTAAGATTGATGCAATAGCAATTTGCCATGGAGAAGGCTGTGCTAAAAAAAACCAAACAAACATATTTGTGTACTCCTACAGAAATATTGTCATGTTTTTTGTAGCTTTTTAGTTTGACTAATAAATAGCCAATGCTTTACTTATGTAGTTAGTTGGTTTATATTGCAAAATCCCCAGAGTAGGATTAGTAATTTATTGTGAAATGATAGTAATGACATTAATTGCTGTGTTGACCAATACATAGCATCTGTAATTGTTAGCTTAAACATAAGGTTGATTTATTCCACTTACTTTGGGGTCTGGAACATTCCATTCTGTGCAGAATTTGTCATGTGAATCTTATGGAAGGGCACAGATTATTTGTGAAAAGTGTGAGGATAGCTAGGGAAGCTGTTTGGTTGAATGACTGAAGCTGTGATATTTTATCACTTCATAAAAAAAAGAAAAATATTGTGGATTTTTATTTTATCTCTACGTAAATCAAAATTGACTTTGTGTAGGAAAAAAATATATGTCAGGCTTACTTTTATAATCTTATTCTCATCAACATTATCTTAGCTGTCCAGTAACAAACTGGCCTTCCAATTACATGTTCTGTGTGGCCGGTTGACCTTGATTGATGATGTGTAGATTTTCAGGAGCAACTGGGACTACTTTCTACTAGTTGCTACTGGGCAAGAATTTGTTAAAAGAAGTATATGCACAGTGCATATAACACACTTCTCTGTGGACTGCTTATGCTGAATTTATCACTTGTCCAGTTCAGTTTATGACAGAATTACAGAATGGTTGGTGTTGTAAGGGACCTCTGGAGGCCATCTAGTCCGACCTCACTGCTCAAGCAGGGTCCCCTTGAATATACATTGCCCAAGATTGTGTCCAGATAGGTTTTGAATGTTTTCAGGGAAAGAGATTCCATAAGCTCTCCAGGCAACCTTTTCCAGGTTTCAGTCACCCTCACAGTAAATTTTTTTCTTCATGTTCACTAGGCACTTCCTTTGCTTCAGTTTACACCATTGTCTCTCATCCTATGAGACCACTGAGAAGAGTCTGGCACCATTCTCTTGACATCCTCCCTTCAGGTACTTACACACATTGACCAGATCCAGCAGGAGCCTTCTCTTCTCTGGACTGAAGAGTCCCAGCTCTCTCAGACTTTTCTCATGAGAGAGATACTTCAGTCCCTTAATCATTTTAGTATGCCTCTGCTGAACTCCAGGAGCTCCATGTCTCTCTTGTACTGAGAGCCCAGCACTAAATACAGCACTATGGGTAAGACCTCTCCAGGGCTGAGTAGAGGGATAGGATCACCTCCTTTGGCCTGCTGGCATTGCTCTTCATAATGGAGCCCAGAAAAACCTTGGCATTCTTGGCCACAAGGGCATACTATGGACTCATGATCAAACTGTTATCAGGACCCCAAGGTCATATTCTGCAGAGATACTTTCCAGCCACTATTTGGCTTACCCGTGGTCACATATAGCTACAGGGAATACTTATTACATAACTTTGATTTAAAAAGCAATTCTATTTTATCTTGTGACCCCAGAAAGTGCTTCATTTCCCATTTATCTACTTATTTTGGGAAAGCATGTCTGTATCTGTATGTCTTAGTTAAGAAATAACAAACAACAGCAAACACCTCAAACAAATACCAGCAAAACAAACAACAAAGTTTGACCCACCTTTGGTTGTTTATAGCTAAGAGGAATTATGGATAACTGAAAGCAAGCAAGCTGTGTTTTTGGTACATCATCTATTGACACTATATGCATAGCTGCAAGGTATCCTCTACAAAATCTTTTGAGGTTCTTTGATTGTGCTGGTGAAAAAGAGAATACAGTTTGAAAACAATCAAATTACTAGACAGCTGCACCAGATAGCCAGCTTTGGACAAGTTTCCTTTTATTGCTAATGCTAATTATAGATGCAAGTAAGGGACTGCCATTCTGTATAAGATTGTGAGTTAAATTTTAATGTCTGGTGCTTAATTTTTAACAAATACTGCATTTTCATTTATAAAGTGAGCAATAATCACAAAATCCTCCCCTTGGTACTCTTTCTTTTATTATTAAAAAGTCATATGAGATATGCACTTCATGACATGGTGTCACAAATAAAACTGCATATGCTGTTGAGATATTTAGAGGCCTACCTTCCCTGAACTATCATTCAAGTACAAGAAGTTAGCCTTTGGCAAGATTCTTAAGTGCTGTGAAAACATACTTGGTGATTATTATCTTAAAGAAAAAAAGATTTGTTTTTTAGATTGTTTTGTTTGTTTTAAAAAATATTCTACCTGCAGTTTGTACAAGGCCTGGTGATTTCTGCAAATGGCACTGCTTATCTTATAATGACCATAAGGCCTATGGGCCTGTGAAATAAACCGTATGTTTTCTGGAGCAAACCGTTTGCTTTTTGAGCATTCTGTGGTTGGATTTGTGGTTCCCTTGACTCGTGGCTTCAAAACTTTTTGCTTTCTTCTAAGCAAGCAGGCTGTCAGTAGATTGTGATAAACTTGTTCTTAGCTTTCTATACAACTAGAATGGACCTACGAGTTTAGATTAGATCACTTGCTTTTCTGTCATATTGCAGGCTGCCTTTGCTTTCACTTTTTTTAAAGCTTTCCAGCCAAGCTAATAATATAGCATCAAATTTTCTTCCACATCTGAACTCACTTGCTGCTTCTAAAGTTGTCAAATTAGTGCTCTGTAATAAAGTGTCTCTGTAGTGCTTTTAAATTTAAGTGTTAGTCTGTAGCTATAAAAAAAAAAAGCGCTTTTGTGCCTGCCTATGCAAAAGATGGGCTGAATTAATAGTTCACTGGTAGCTGTGGAAGGCTGGATAAAAGCTTCTGTTAGCTGTCTTCCTTGCTGTTTCTCCTCTTCTCTGGGCATAGCAAGCAACATTGACTGAGATTATACCAAGCGACTGGAATGATCTAATGGCTTGCTGCTGCAGAAATTCTTTCATGCATCCTGGGTTTCTTATCAGGAACTGTGTCCTTGCTGGCATTACTGCTCATCTGATCCTTGATAAATCATTTCAATTCACTGCACTGCTAGGAAATTAACCTATGAAAAGAAGAACAAGTTTTTCTCCTGATTTAACACTCTGAAACTGCTTAAGAGGAGTGGGCCAAGGAGAGATCCTGGTTACTTTTCTGGGAGATAAGGAAGGAAGCATTACCCTTGTCAGTGAATACCTGTTTGATTAGCATTAGTAAAGTCAGCAGATGCTGAAATTGGCTGATACGTCAAGATGGACCAGAGTGATGCCAACTACATATATCAAGTATTTAGGTTTGGCATAGCACTTGCAGTAGCTTTTCTTTCTGCCTGACTTTCTCTTATTGCAGATAACCAGACTGATAGCCATGATCTGAGCACACAAAACCAGTATCTCCTGACACACTAGGTGTCAGCCCAGAAATCTGTAATATGCCTATATAGTGAGAATATATTCTTTGGGTGCAAGCGTGCTATCTCTTTTGAATAACCAGTAAAAACAGGTAGTGTCTAAACTCCATCAGGCAAATCAGGCAGCTCTCCAAGCACTGCCCCAACACAGCTGTGCACTATGGGGCCCACCCTTCAGGCAGTGTCCATGGATCCCCAGGAGTAGCAGCTCCTCCTGCTCTATCACAGGCTCCTCTCTGCAGGCTGCACCTTTGGCCTGGGCTGCTCCTGCGGGGGCTCCCCATGTGCTGTGGCTCCTCCAGGCCTCATCCAAGGATGCACATTGGGCTTCTCCATGGGGATGTCCATGAAGATCTGTTCTGTGTGGTGCCTGTGGGCTGCAAGAGGATGCCCTACTCCTCCATGGGCCTCTCCTGTGCTGCAGGGAGCTTCTGCTCCGTGCCTGGAGCACCTCCTGCCCTCCTCCTGCACTGACCTTGGTGGCTGCAGGGCTGCTTCTCTCACATTTTCTCACTCCTCTCTCCCAGCTACTGAAGTGTGGCAGTTTTTCCCTTCCTTGGATCTGCTCTCCCAGAGGCACACCCAGCATTTCTTATGGCTCAGCTCTGGCAGCAGTGGGTCCCTTTTGGAGCAGCTGGAGCTGGCTCTGATCTGATGTGGGGCAGTGGCGGGCTCTGCTCACAGGGGCCATTCTCTACTGAAGCTTTGCCATGTAAGCCTACTACAGGTGCTTATTTCTAATGGAGGAAAAAGAAGCCAAATTTTGAAGTATTTAAGCAAGAACAAACAATTGAAAAAATGTTGCTTCCTAGTATTATGTTATCAATGCCACGGTCTCTCTCTGCTTTATCTATTTTCTCAGAAATATAAATGAGAAAGAGTTCTTTAATTTCTAATACTCCAGGATAATGATCTGGGAATTATAATGATCCGGGAATAAGCATTCTGTCTTACTCACATCAGCATTCTCCTTATCGATCTGCCTTTTCTTCCAAGAAAGAGACCAAAACCCATTTTTGGCACCTCTGTAATCCTACCAGTTCTAACCAGTTTTAACAGTCTGACTTTCACGCTGTCAAGCATGTGATCATCACATCTTTAGCTCCTTCTGCCATAGGAGTTCAGTCTACTGTGTTTTGACAAACTGCTAGTATTAAACTGCTGGAATTGACCTTCTTCGCTCCACAGACTGAAGCAGAGGTTTTGCTTCCCCGTCTGCAGATCTACAATTCTGGTGTCTGCCCAGCATATGCTAGCACCATATGTGAGAAAGGGAGGTGTTAGCTTCCCCCTTCTCTCTATGTGTAACCTGGGAAGCTGTGGGTTATGCCTTACATATGCGTAAGGAGTACTGACTGTAATTCATGTATGATCACAGCAGGCTCAAGTTCTGTGCTGCACTCTCATGGCTGTATAGATGGCCAGTTAAGACTGTACCAGATTCCTGTCCTACTATTTTCTTTCTTGCTAAATGTTGCATTTTAGAATCATTCTTATTTGTGTTTGTTTTTTTAAGTTCATGAAATGGACTGAGTCTTACAGTGTTATGTTAACTGCATGATGCCAAGAAATCTAAATGTAATAGTTCAAAGTAGGCATCCTTCAGAGTTCCTTTTTGTCTTATAAATATCATATAGAGTGATAAAGGACATTTTTCTTAACCGAGACTGCAATGCAGAAGAGACAATGAGTTTTGAGGGCAGGAGGAGGGAGAGGGTTGGTGGAGGGGTTGAAGTCACTTCATCTGGCATTGCTGAAAGAAATGTCTGCGCCCTGCTCTGAGAATCGCTGGAGCAGATCATCCATTTGCTTAGCAGGTTGCTGGCGCTTAATGAACAAAGTTCACAAAGGTGTGAAAGGGCCATTACAGTGTCATCAGCAATGTAAGGCTATCGCTTACTGTGGGAACAGATACTCGACTTTTGAACTGTCTTTTGAAATCTTGAAATTCTTTTCACCCCATCCTAGCCCGATGCCACAGATGGAGGAGTGAGGCAGCGCCTTTTGTTTTTGACTTTTTGGTTGATTTGGGGGAAAAAAAAAATACTTAAGGTCAAAGGAAAAAAAAATGTATAAAAGAATGCATGTTGTCTATATAGGTTCCTTCTCATGCTTAGAGGCTGGTGGAAAAGGAAATGCATGGCTGATGGGAGAAACCAGAACGTAGTACATCTTCTTAGAGCAGAAGAATACTTAGGGGAAGGGGCTGTCCTTTTTGTGCGTGCATATTTATTTCTTCCCTTAGATTTTTGTGAAGGCTTTGAGGTGTAACCAAGTGTATGTGTAAGAAGTTTCTTGCTTTGGAGCTCTCACAGCGTTAAAGCTAATGATTGGTAATATTTGTTTGCTATACAGCTCTTAACTCCAGGGGCTGCGTAAATGCACTCACTGTGGTTATTTATTTATTTATTCCTTTTCAAATACTCACTAAACATGGACAATCTAATAAGTGGGCAAACTACCTCTAACATTACTGTTTAAATGTCTTTGGTTTCCCTGCGCTACCAGGCCTCCGTGCAAATAATGCCTGAAAAAGCATGTAGTAAAGCTTCTTTCAAATTGGTCTTACAAGTGATTTGACAAGGAAATCTCTCCCTCTGCACCATGGAAACTGTTGACTTCCATCAGTGAAAATTGCAAAATGATTATAATTATCTAGAA
The DNA here is from genome assembly GCF_016699485.2 of Gallus gallus. Classification (NCBI taxonomy): domain Eukaryota; kingdom Metazoa; phylum Chordata; class Aves; order Galliformes; family Phasianidae; genus Gallus; species Gallus gallus. The sequence continues at coordinate 46,249,222 of NC_052532.1, forward strand.
CTTTTTGGCTGTGCCGTAAGAGAATGATAGTGTCACCTCACTAGTAATTTTATTTTCAAGCTGATGATGGTCTTATATACAAGAGTATATCCTTTCTATCCTGTGCACTTAATGTTCATGTGCATGTATCCAACTATCTTTTATAACTCCTGAAATTCGAAATAATTGAGGAATGTCTGCTTCATGTCTTGGCAAAAATGTGCGTCTGTTCTCAGATTTCAATGAAAAGATCTTGATATTCTTAACAATCCCCCGCTTTCATAGAAGCGAAGGGAAAACTTAATAGAAATATTTTTGTGGGAGGGAGCCATGATGAAAAGAGAGATAGTTTTGATTAAAAAAAAAAAAAAAAAAGATGACGGATGTCTTTATAGGAGAGCATGAGAAAGAGAGAAACTATAGAAGTCTAGGAAGAATGGCACATCACAACACAATGATTTTAATTTTTTTTCCCCCCTGTACTTCATGTTTTTGAGTTTTGGGCAGGACCTAAACATGAAAGGACGTATTCCAGGGTATTATAAATTCTAATAAATTCTTTGAATCATTGGTACTGCTGAAATTGTTGAAAGATATGCTTGCTGGAATTCTAATATGTTTCACATTTAATTTGTATATTCTCTGCCTCTCCTATTACATCTGAAGGGTGGGGTGGGGTGGATTTGTATTAAACCAAAACCTTTTCTGATCTCTGCCCGTTAGGAGATATCTAAAAGTCTTTGAAGTCAATGGAAAGATTCCCACTGGCTATAGTGTACTGTGGATCACATGCTTTGCAAATTCTTCCTTTATTGTGTCATTTTGTATCTTTTACATAGTTAGTATTCTTCAGTAATTTATTGCCTGCTTTCTCACATCTGTTACAGGTCCAAGAATGTACTGTTGGCATTTAACGTACAGTGAAATGATAGGTTTTTTTCCTGAGCAGGTTCTTTCTTCAGTATACATGTCTTGGAATTGATCAAGATTTTGAAAATGTGGTTTAATGTGAGCCTTTGAAGTATTGGGAGGGACTTTTTGCACTTTTTTAATAATAAAACTTACTTGATAGTAAACTGCAATAAAATTGCAGTCTTCAGTCTATAAAAATAATCTTGGTCATTTTTTGGTTCTAGAAACTTTGAAAGTTAATTCTTTTTTGGTAGTTTTCTTCCGCAGTGAAAGAAGATCATACATATTCTGAACAATGGGAGCTAAAGCTACACAGAAAGAAAAAAGAGAAAAAACAGCTTGGGCAACTATTTTGATCCAGGATGGTCCCTAGAATAATGTCCCTACAACTTCATCTAAAAAGTATCTGAGACTTTTTTTCTCCCATCACAAATGGAAGAATGTGATGTTCATGTACAGTACCTAGGGTGCATCATCATGATTTGATTATCTCCCCTTCTCATTTTAATTTATTTTTTTTCTCTACATTGTGAGATTTGTGGGGTTGGTTAGTCATTTATCATTGTATCTTTGATAGTGGGTTTTTTTTCTCCCTTTAGTTATTATTTCATTAATCTTCTAGCTGAGAATGAAAAATTTGTCAGTTTGAAAGAATAGAAAGGGGAAAAAAAAGAGGTTCAATTTGGGGAGATACCCTGATGATCAAGGCGAGATGGAATCTGTGAAGCGTGGAAGATAAGAGCTCAGAAAAGTATGAAATTCATAACCTAGCTGTATGTAGAGTGAATAAGGTATTGTTAGGCGCATCTACTTTCCAGTTGTAAGCTAAAAGTACATTCTAGTAAATCCCTATTTGGCAAGTAAAAGACGATTTGAAGAGAATTTAGCTATTAGCTGATAGTTTAATATATTTCTAAAGAAGATACATTTTATGCTGTATAAATGAGTGTAAGAGCCACACTTGTGATTCTGTAGAAGTGAACATCAACAACATATCATTATTCATACAGGTTTAGGTATTAAATGAATTTCTTGCAATTTAAAATGTGTCTCATGATGCCACCTACTTTGCAAACACCACGAAAACCGTTCCTTTGTAGATGTCAGTCTGCAACAAAGTGGTGTTTATACCATGGATCAAATGTGCAACGTTTGAAAGGCATTATAGGCATATTACTGACTCTCATTATGTGACAGAAGTGTGTCAGTGAAATTAACAGCAACAAAAAAGACAAAGATTTTCTTACCCCTTAGTTGGGAGGTAGCAGCTGTTTGTGTAATTCCACAGAGAGGTAGCAATGACCAACTGACTCGCACGTTTTAAAGAAGAAATGATATCAAATCCTTTGAGGATGCCATATGCTCTGTGCTTTGAAGCAGGCTGCGAACGGTAGTGTAGCAATTAGACAGACTGGAGACTCTGCTAAAATTTTATCCGAAATGCCAGCAGAGATGAATTTCTTGGGGCTTTTTAATTGGGGACAGAGGCACATACCTGTGTTCCTGTTATTTATTAGAAAATAAGTTATTTAAAATACAGATTTTTTTTTTAGTCTGCCGTACGGAGCGCTACATTAGGTGTTTTTTAATTATTATTAAAATTAATAACAATGTGAGATAATGTTTAAAATAATGCTAACTTGTGTCTTCTTTGAATGATATATGAAGTACTTAAAGTGTGCTGAAACAGTCTTTGTGAATGCCGCTGGGGCACTGGGATGATTGGTGGACCTGGGACTGCTGCTGGGTCTGTTCTGTACCTTGGTATTGACCTTCTGTAGTTTGATGCAACTTCTTACCAGACCTTTTCTGATTTTAGAAAGCCTGTATTGACTGCTTTCCTGAACTGGGCACGTACAAATAATGTGCGCTGATGTTTTGGGGATAAGTTGCTCACCAAACTTCATTGAGCTCAACGCAAGTGCCTTGTATCACGAGAGATATATTTGGAGCCATTAGGAAGCAGAGAGGCCTATTAGCTGAAACTGCTACAATGATGTTTTCGGTCTGTACAACACAGTCTCCAGAGAGCTGCCAGGACATATAACCCTCCGTTAACAAGCTGAGGGATGGTTTGTCTGAGGATGCCCATATATACTCAGAGTTACTATATCCATTTTGAAATGAGGCCTTTTCTACTGTGCAGGTCGCATTATTTCTTTGCCTAATAACTGACAGCAAGATCCTCAGTGGCACTTGACTGTTTTTTCCAGTGTCTTGGTTCTGTCTGGCTGTTCACAAAGAGCCTGTCTGACCCTCTAGGCATCTTGGCATTCAGCTTTTCTTTTATTTAAATCACATTTCTTGTACATGTACAAAAAAATAGTCTCCAGATCTTTATCCTTCCTGCTTACAATCTTTCTAATGTGGTGTTGCAGGATGGAGTACTGGGATTCCCAGCTCTCCCTGTAGCCCTTCTCCTCCCTACCCCAGCTCTCATCCAGAAGTGCATCAAATCCTCAGGCTGACTGCTGAATTAATTTGGTTTCCTGTCACTTGATGAAGTTAAGGGCTGTGGGAAGGGCCTCGTAATCCAGGTGTTGCTTAAGAGATGGTGCAGAATTATAGGCAAGCGATGTTCCAAGGCTTATGATCTGGGATTTGTGTTTTACACCTAATAACAGGAGGCACAGAGGAAGGAATGAAGGATCCCATGTTTGTCTGTGATACAGTGAGAGAATATGAAACTTAGAATCATCTTGGCCATCAAAGTCTACAGGTAGTACTGTTGTGAGGGTTATTATGTATTTGAGAATAAGATCAGAAATACTTCGTGAAAGTTTTAGTTTTTGTTTCTGTTTTTTGTGGGTTTTTTTAATCCCTCATAGAGACAAATGTTTGTAGCTGTAAAGCTTGTGCTTGTAGAGCTACTGTTGATCAGCATGGGTTATCATGTGTACCATAGTTCTGTTTAAACATAGTTCTATAGTTTGTCCTGCTTCTTCTGGTCTGCTGAGGTATGTGTACATACTTACATACACTTGAATTGAGTATTTGATGCTGTATTAAAATATATATATATGTTTATATGTGAATATTTGAGATTTTATTTGTTCTTCTGGTTGTTGTTTTAAAGCATCAGGTGTATTTATGATGTATGGCATAGCAGTGTAATATTCTATGCCGAATTACATGCTTAAGTGTTTACCTAGTGTGAAGGAAAAAAGAAAATATTCTTCCATTTATTTATATGTTAGGAGCTTCTACATTTTCTTTCCTGCTTCTCAGTGCTGTGAACACTGACATTTCTGCTGAAGCCCTGGCTGTCAGTGACTGGGGACATGTGGTGCTCGGTGGAAATGTCTCTGTGGCTGTGGTATAAATTCTTCAGGGCACCTAATGGCCAGTCAGGGTAAATCAAGAAATCTGCGATTAATGGCCATTCCTTTGAAATGCCTTTGCTGCCGCGGCAGGAGGAAAGACAGGAACGCAGGCAGTCCTCGAGCACTGGCATTGCTGTTGCCTGCTTTAACGAGCCATGGCAACCAGGGGGAGAGGATCCTGGGGCATCTCAGCTCTGAGTGTGCCATCTGCCACCTCTCAGCCAGAAAAGCCCTTCTCTCCCCATGTCTGACAGGAAGGCAGTGGGAGGTGTTTGCTCTGGAGGAAAAATGCAGACCTGGGGAGGTGGGGGAATAAAGATCCTGACCAGGGTGGGGGCAGAATGAAGAGAGACTGTTCAGAGAAAGGGTTTCTTTCCTTCTGAGGAAACAATATTGCTGTTTGTCTCAGTGATGTGACAGTGGTCTCCATTGCTTTTTGCTTCGGGTGTTGCATGCTGTTAGTCAGTTTGCATCCTCCTAAAGCTGCATGCAGTCACTTGTTACTCCAAGTCATAGGCACAGAACGATGTAGGGCAGTCTGAAAAAGAGGACTAACTGTAGGTATTGTAGTATCTCCTCTGTTACGCTTGAGAGGTCCTTCCTGTTGAAATTAAAATGAACTGAAGTGGCTGCCTGGATACCTTACAAGCACTGTGCTTTGGGCTGGAAGGAACAGCCTGCAGTACTCCTGTTAAAGGTGGCATATGGTGAAATTTTGACAGTAGGGTCAGTTCAGAGCCAGGATCTGGGAGTCAGGATATTTTGGGAAAGAAATCTGCAGAGGCTTCAGGCTAGCTCTAAATTCAGTGAGACCCTAGGCTTCAGCACTGTCTGCTGTCATGCTTAACTTCTCATTTGGAAAGTAACAAATAGCCCAGCAACCTTAAAAGCTTACTGGTCTTTAAGAAACTGAACAAGTAAGCATATAAAACAGATGGTGTCTCTCATTTTGCTAGGTGAGGCACACAGAATCAGAATTGTCTCTTCAAGTAGCTGGAAGAAAACTTTCACTGAAGTCCAACGAACCCCAGGGAGAAGGCAGTGATCAGTGGCAGGAGGTGGGGACAGCAGTGCTGGGGAGTGCCCACAATGAAGTGCCATTGCATTCAGTGCCATAGCCATTGCTCTTCCAATGCTTCTTCAGAGCTTTTGAACTTTTCTAAATAATGCAAAATGAACCACTGTTGTCAAATTAATTTAAGCGTGCCAAAAGAGTAGAAAATGAAGGTGAGCTATAACTGTCAATACTGCAAGTATTTTGTTGATACAAATCCATATGGAGGCAAAGAGAAGTCGGCATAGTGTAAGTGTAGTGTATAGGAAGCTATGATTTTCCTATGGACAATGATGGACAGATGCATAAAAGATTAGATTTGAGTTCAATATTTTGGATCTTGAGTGTCTATAATGTTCTTTTTTTTCCTTAGGATTTTTAATAAGTTCAGTTTTTCCACTGTTGCCCCTTTGTGCATCTGCTACTTTAATTTTTACAGTAAGTTATACTGTTTATGAAGGAACTAACAGAGATTTTGCTATTACAATTCATTTGTTATTAACTTTATACATTCTTCTCTCTATGAAACAAATATAGATTTCATAATAGATAAATAAGGAACTTAGTTCAGAAAGCTGATTGATTAATAAATGGTCCAATGGTTCAGCGTTGCAGATTCCATTTCATTTTATCTGACTGTGAATTGACAAGTTATGTCAGACAGTTGAGAAAAGAATACAGTTTAATTTCTTCTGTAATACTGCAATTTCTTTCAAGAAGTAAAATACTTTAATTAAAAAGACAGCTGAAATTATAGCTCCAATTGTCCTTGTTTTATCAGATTTTTTATTATGTTTTTTTTAAGTTGCAGTCTTAACCATTAACTGTTCTTATCTTTATACTGGTTATTTGCTGCAGGAAAATATTTTTCCCTAAGATATCATTATGTCTTGTTTTCTTCTGGAGACTGTGTTTAGTTTACCAATCCCAAGAAGAAATATAAAGCAGTACTAATTTCTTGACTACCTATTTCTTGTTTGAAATTTAACCGAGCTTAAATTAGGCTTTCTGTCGCATACTTAAAGCAAAAGTCCATCCCTAGATAGTCTGATTAGAACTTATGAACGTACTATGAGATGATTAATACTTGCATTATTCCATATATATTTTTCCTCAGCATCATACTTAGATTTCTCTCTCAGAATAATCACTTTTTTTGACTACTTCTTTTGTTGCAGAGCAGATAGTCAGGGCACTTAGTGCTATAGATCATCCTGCCTGTGTAAAGTACCGACGGCCATGTCAGACCTCTTTTCTCTCAATATCTAGATTGATCCCATCCTCAGGTCACCCATCATCTTTCTTTCTCTCTTGTTCTGTCTGAGAAACAAAAGAAGGGGGTGCAAGGCTGAGGACAAACAAAAGAGAAATAAAAAGTGAGGGAGAGCATGGAAGGGCAGCGGGAATGGCAGAGCAGCTTTCTGAGAGCCTGTGCTGTGTGAGTGTGAAGATGAAGGACAAAAGTCAGTCAGGGGGATTTGTGTGCCCCTGAAAAAGTGTTACCAGATATCAGGGAGTCTGGTTTTCCTAGTGTTTGTTCACCACAGTGTCTTCTTCCACTCGGTGGGCTTCTTATCCTTGCAAGAGACCTGGACTTTGTAGCAGTCTCACTATCGGGACTTTCATCTAGCAGCAAATAACACAGTAATGGCCATATGCAGACTACCACTATTATTTTTAGTGTGTACATCCTTCCTTTAACAAGGAGTGCTTCTGGGTGTGTGGATGAAAGCCCGGCTACCCATGCTCTGTCTTTTTCCCATCTCTTTGTGTTTAAAGAGAGAACTGGTTCTGTAGGAGGCAGCTCAAACATCACAAAAAATGACACCCGTGATCGTATTGTTTCAGCTGCATTGGAAAAGTTCATTCTCCTTTTGTTTTGAAAGCTACCAGAACAAAGCTCTCTTTCCCTGTAATAAGGCCTGTGGCTCCTGCATTCCTCTGCACATCATCAACAGAAGATCAGGCAAGACAACGCAGTCGTTACTTCTCTGGGTCTTTGATAGTTCTGTCACCTTGGTTTTTAGAAATTGATGAGTCTGTCAGCACATTCATTTCTGGACACTTTAAAAGACACTGAGCATTTGTTTCAGTGCCCTGTACTTCAAAATCTGATGTGACTTTTGAAGGTGACTACAAGGAAGATGAGTAGAGATGCTTCGCGCGGCAGAGTTGCTCAGCTGTTGCTTGCTTTATTAGAGAGAGTACACTGACTTTGTACATGAATTTTTTTCCTCTTGCAGATGAGGAGACAGTGCGGCAATGCCAGCTTCTGGTTTCCCATTGAACATTTGGAACTTCTTTTATTTGGAGCTGACAAAAGTTGGTATGCTTGAGGTATTCTCCCTGCTAGTAATCTTGCAATTAAAAGAGAGTTAGGAAAGAAAAAAGAGGTTAACATCTCAAAGCTTCCAAGGCTCTGCTTTTCGTCCTGGGATACCAGTGTGGGAGCCTTGCTTTGGTTTCAAATTCCCATGGAACTCTCCATTAAGAATGCTCTGCAGTATCTTCAAGTAGCAGAAGAACTTTCATTTATTGTCTAGCAATGGATTGAGAAACTTCAGTGCTACAGGAATTTCCCCTTTCCTTCTCCCTTAGATAATTTATTCTTATTCTTTTCTTAGATTGTCTCTTCTCAATAATTTTACCCCAAGTTTTCTCAAAACTGCTACTCATCTTTTTCTCTCCCTTTCGTACCAGTAACTTTTCTAACTGTTGGCAATAAGATTTCTTTTGTAAGCTTTAACTCCTGCTTGGCTGCCCAGAAAAAAACTTTTTGATTAATGGCTACAGTAAAGTTGACTCACATTCAAAGTTAATGTTGTTTGTATTGACTGTATGTGTCAAAAGAAGTTGTGGAGATGTTGCTGATAGCAATTAGTAAAAGGCGGGATCAGTGTGGATAACCCTACTTTGAGGTAAAGGAAGGACCAGCTGTGCTCTGCAAATCCTTTCTCGCAATTGCCACAATTACACATTTTGAAGATTTTTGATAAGTTTGGAGAGAGTGGAACCATAGTGTGGAATGGGAAGAGCTTGCTGCTCAGTGCTAATGTTTTATTCAACAAATGTATCCACCTCAGATACGGGTCCAGCTCCCAGCAGATGTTGAATCTCTCTGACAAAAGGGCTGTGTGTGTGAGAGAGACGTGCACATTGTGGGTGTTTGCACATTAGGAAAATGATTTCACAACTGTTTTGCCTCTGTGCTTTCTGATAGATGGCACCATATTGCCAGCTCTGTGAACTGCTTGTCATGGAGAGGGAGGAAAACAGACTATGACAAACAACTCCTGGAAAGTAATTTTTCTTCATGTCAGTAAAATTGAATAATAGAGCAGCATACAGAAGCATAGCAGAAGCTTCTTTTGTAAGCGGTCAGTTTCTAATGTGTATTTGTCATTTTAATTGAGTAACGCATTTTTCAGCATTAACCAAAAACAGAAGATTCTTATTAAGTCTAGGAGTGACATAAAGAGAAACAAACTGATTAATCTTAATCCTGTGCAGTGTGAAAGATTTTATATATAGCCCCTATGATCTCTGCTCTGACTTTTTAATCTAGAGTCCTGGGAGCTGAATAGCAATTCTGACTGTGCCAGAATGCTTCTGCAAATCCAGATTGAGATATCTTTTGAAAAGGTTCCCTCTGAACCCCCTCCTGCTAGACCTCTCTAAATCTCTGACCCTCACATTATCAGCATTGTCTGTCTTTGTAATTGTAAACTAAAAAAGTAAGAAATGAGATTATGGACTCCCCTGATGGTGGAGAGCATGTGTCCTGTATCCTTGAGTTCAGTAGACAAGGTTAGGTCAACATGGCTTTGTATTATTATTATTATTTTTATTTACTTATCATTATTTAATGACGAATAGCAGGATGGAAGCTACATTATCTCTGCTTGATGACTTAATGGAGAACAAAGCCTGTAGTTCCTGAGGTTTGTAACTTAGCCAGGAACACCCCAATTTCCTTTGGTGACACTGAACTAAGACCTACGTGGGATCCTTGTCAATGCCCTGTCATTTCCATTGGTACTTCCCAGGGATCTGTTTCTTGTACGTTTGCTCTCATCTGTTAGATCAGTGTTTAAAAAATTTTCCAGATAGCATGGAAGGAGGAAGGAAAATATGTAATGTGTTTCTTTGTCTAGCTTGCTTTGTAAGTGGGAAGCAGTATCATGCATTTCACTTTACATCCAAATGCTAAAATCTGTGCCTGTATAGCTTGGTTTGATAGCTTGGTTTGAGACAGTTAAGCTCTCCAGCTGAGTGCAGGGATACTGCTTCTCAGACAATACAGGAAAACAATTTTATTCTTTTTCTAGGACAGAAAAGGGAGATATAAACATTAGAAAGCCTGTGAAACAGATGGTGATTTAACTGGTAAAGTTATTATAGATAGGATGGCAGTCATTCAGACAGAAGATGTGCAAATCGTAATAGCTTCTCAGGTGCATATGCATGATATGAGCTGTGTTACAGAGGAGGTCAAGCAATCAGTTTTACATTCATATCCTGAGCCTCCGTCATTTTTGTTAGATCACTCTCCTGTGAGCAACTTATTCCGTCAGGGCATGGAAATTTATTCTCAGATGAAGAGCGTTTGTTTGGCAAAGGAGGCAGGAAATTCAAAACTATTTTGACCTGTTTCTAGATGGCCAAGATAAAATTACTTTTAGTCTAGTTGAGATACCGCGGTGACTTACTCTTTAAAATACAAGTGGAGTTTTTAACTTTAGGAAGATAACAAAAATATTTCTGTGTTTTTTTTTCTGTGCAAAAGAACAACTCTCGTAGTTTCCCAGTGTTCTTCTATGTTCATAAAGTGATTTTCATTAGAAATCTTCCCATTCTCTTTTTAAGAATACACATATAGGTATGAACCTACCTGTTTTTTGATTCATTGTAGAATCTATCCAGTAGCACAATGTCATGTAGATGAGTTTTGAAGTTCTTTGCATAGAGAAAGAAAAGGACATTTCTAAATATTGACTCAAGAATAAATGGATGTACCAACATCTCCTTGAGAATGCAGAAAGCCTGAGACAGGAACTTTGATCTTTTGGACCATTATTATCTCTTTGGAGTGTCAGCTCTCAAACTGCATGATAAAAATGTCAGTGGCAACGTTATCCATTGTTGTGTTCATCACTTTCATAAATATATTCAGTAACTGAACCTGTTTCTTAGACCCTGGTCATTTTTTTGAATCACTAAATCTTTCATCCTTCTCTTCTGTGCAGCTGCCAAATTTTCCTCCTGCTACAATGACATTGATCATGCACTCTTAAAATTTACTTATTTAATACAAAATGTAAAGCAGGTGTGATTATGCATTTTAATATAAATTTCTGCCTCATTAAAAAAACAAAATTAGCACTCTCTGTGATGAAGGAAAAGTAAATTGAATTTAATGTCACTGAATATTTTAATGACTGTATTACCAACTCACATATGGTTCAATAAAATTTCTGAGGAGTTGCAGAAGTATTTCCAGTTTGTCTGGTAAAGCACAGCAATAATAGGACACTTGGACAAAAAAAAAAGTACAGATTTCTCTACAGGCTTCAGAGCAAAAACTATTTAGCCAAGTTTAAAGTCAGAACCAACAGATGGGAACATTATAGTTCTGATCTGTTTTTAAGTAGATGATGATCTAGAAAATCTGAGCAAGGCTCTGATGTGGACATGTATTTGCAAGTCTGTAACATGAATATAAGCTATCTCAAATTCCAGTCTCTGGTAGTGTTTTCTTAGTGCTTCTGGGTTTGACATATTGTACATGTGGGAGGAACAGCCAGAAACACCTGCTTTGCCTGTGAAATGACTCTTTTGTGTTCCAGGGGTTTGGGAGAGCAGGGCATGCAGGAGGTCCACCAGCCTTGCTTATGCCTCAGTACCATTCTGATTCCCAGATGTAATCATCTGCAGGGAGTGAAAGACAAACATGAGCTAGAGACTTTCAGGAGAGTTAGGAAAGCACTTGGGTCTTTAATCCCATGCAAAATAGGTAACTGTGGAGGTGATGATAGTGAATAAAAATCACAAAGTAGATGGAGCTAGACATGGCATGTATGTGAAATTTGGCAAAGTCACAGTGAAACTCTTAACTCCTTTTCTTCCAAAAATTGCTTAATTTCCATCTTAGACTTTGGAGAAGAAATATTTTGTACTATTTTAAGACAAATTAAAAAAGTAGATGTTGACATCTAGCATATTTATCATGTGGGTTCTGAAATGGAAAAATCTCAACAAAGCCTCAGGAAGCCAATAGAACTAATTTTACATAAAGCACTTGTTTAAGGTCTGAAGATGATGGGAAGTGGGATGAGCACTTCAGGGCTTTGCTAGAGGTGGATTAGATCAGACAGAACTGATATCTGTCTTGCTAAAAATAATTAATTTCTAGACCAAGTGGGTGTGGTTGATGTCATCTGTTTGTACCAGGCGTCTGGAAATAAACATCTGAATATTGATAGTAAAAAAAAAAAAGGAAAAATTGGGATAAATATGAGCAAAATGTAAAATTAGGTAAGGGGGGGCAGAAGTGAATAGTGTTGAATGAGAAAGTATTGGATTGTGTATGTGTTATTAGTAGGGTTGCTGAAGGATGAGTCTGGTGATCAGTCTTTTTTCACAAGAGACTTGACTACCAAAGGTAAGGAATTTACTAGTGACAAAAGTTAATTGGCAACATAAATATGAGAATGATTACAATTGCATACTGAAAAATCTGGATAGACCTGAAGATGAGGGTAATGCAATGAGAGGAGATTCAGTAGTGTAAAATAAAAAGCTACGTGTTTATGGACCAGTAACAATAATTTCTGCTGTATGACCATGGGGGAAAAAGGAATTAGGTCAATTAGTTGGTCACTAAATGAGAAGGGCATTTTTATTGCTTATCATTTGGAAATAGAAATGAAATTGTAGAGTGAATTTGAACTTGATTCTCTACAGAAAAAGGGAATTATTTGTAATTGTTCAACACAGTGGAGAGATGATTTGAGAGTGCTAATTTACAATTTCGTTTACTTATAAGAAAATATGTTTGTTTAGCAAACTCGATGATGGAATATTCACTTTATTCAAGGGGAAAGAATGGTTCATTTATTTTAAAATACAAGACTAGCATATGAACAAGTTGTCTTAAACTGGGCATGATAAATTTGTAATAAATCCACAAATCAGAAGCTTTCTAAAACCAGAGCAAGGATGTTTTACCTTTTGGTCAGCCTAGTGAGTGCAAGAGAGTAAAATAAAGTTGTGTTGCAAGAAAACTTCATGGCAAAAAAATGTGCGAACACACAGCAGCAGAGAACTAGACAAGATAAAAGTCTGAGAGCTGCTGGACCACCAGGGTTTATCATTCTGTTTGTTAATGATGAAAACTTGGATAGGGTTGCATTAGTTGAACTCTTGTCTTTCAGGAAAACTGGTAGCTTCTGCTTCCCTCTTTTACTAGGGTTATTTGGAAGGGAGGAATAAAATGAACAGGAGACTACTTTTGTCCTTTTTATTTGGTCAGGGCTGTTGCGTTAACTGATTTGGGCATTATTTGGAAGAGGTGGTTTGTTAAATGGCCAATAAGTCATGTACATACAACAACTGCCACTCACGTAGACCTTGGTAATAATGAGCTGAAAGTGGAAATCTCTGCAGCTGTGTGTAAGCAGAGCAGTGGGACTGATGTTGAAGGCTCTCTATTTGACGTTTTGTTTGTTGCTGTGCAGTTGTTCTGGGTGTAACCTCTGTTAGATACAGTACAATTAGTTGTAATGAAAAACAAAACAAAACATCTCATGTTACTAACAGAAACAGCAGAACTAAAATTACTCAAGAATATTTCTCTGGTGACTCATTACACCAATCATGAGCAGCAGTGTGGAACAATCACCAACCATTCTGAGGGATTCTCTCTGCCCCATAAAAGTCACCCACCTCAGCCTCTATCCTGGGTTCCCATGCATGGTCTCCTGGGATACCTGGGACTGCGTTTACTTGGCCAGAAACAGGGCCTACAACACTCTGCTCATCCTGACTTGTGATGGCATTCAGTCCTCCCAGAAAGGGGAGGGGAAGTGAGATAACCATCTTTTTACGCTTGTCCTATGCATTAGTGAGTACACTTTCATAGATGCAACAGGCAACCAAAATCTTCCATATGTTTCCAGTTATTCTGTAGTGATTAGCACATATGTTAATTTTGTCCTGACCCAAAGCACAACAGTTAATCTGGATCAGAACTGTAACAGCTCTTTTGCAGATAAAAACCTGACAGATATATACAGGAATACCTTGACTACTGTGCCTTGCATGGAAATAAGCCCAATAATGTAGTAATATGACAAAAAAGGACAAGTAACGTGTCCTGGGAGAATTTCTATGTTGTAGCAAGCAAGGACTCTTCTGCAAATTAAGTGGGCTACCATTATATTTCACATAGTGCTGAATGGTTTGCAGTGTGGGCTTGCAGACCCCTGCAAACAAAAGCAGAACGTTTTTCCTATAGAATCAATTTACAAGGACAGATCAGAGAGAACTGGAGGAGAAATGGTACAAAGGAGGCTGAGAGAAGGATGGTGCAGATAAGGTGAGAGATGAAACTGGGGTATCAAAAGGTGGAAAGAAGAAAAGGATAAAGATAAGCAAGGCTAGGGGATGCACAAAGGGGGATTGAAAAAGGAGAAGAGGGCATGAAGGAAGACAGAGGAAGGTGTCCATGAATGCCTGTAGGAGTGGCTGAGAAAAGGCTCATGCATAGCAGAAGCAGAGAGAGATGCATGAGGGATGCATGTACTGGGGGAGGGGAGCAGCAGTGAATACACACAGCAGGAGGGTAGAGAGATAGATGGCAAATGTATGTAGGAGTGGTGGGGAGAAATAGTGGATGTACGCAGCAGGGAGAGTGCAAGTGAGAGAGAGACACACAGCAGATGCACACAGCAGGGGGGAGAAATGCATAGAACAAGGGAGAAGCGCAGGGGAAGTATCAAGAAGCCTTGATAAAATTAAACAATAAAATAATAAGAAATCATCAAAATCTTTATTCGAACACTTTCTGTTATTTAACGCACGAAATCAAGAGACATTGAAGAAAATTTACATTAGTTAAAATTTTTAAGCACTCTGAATGTTAATAATGTTTGGTTTGAAATGAGACTATGCTTGACATAATGATTTCCTCTTTGCATTTGCAGTGAAGCAGATGTCTGCTTTCTGTCTCTGACAGGGGACCCAATCCATTGCTTTTTGATGTCAGTAGCACTGTGGCTCTTTCAAGGGCATGCATGTATCTTGTCAGTGTGTTTTTTTTCCAGCCTGGCTTACTTCTCTGCTGTGATTTTGCACAGGTAAGGACGGAGTGAGAAGCATTGTTACCTAACACTGGTGAAATCTGACAGCTCTCAGATACTTCTAGATTCTCTTATGCGTGTTTGGGCACTGGTCCCTGTCAATCAGTGCAGTGCGCTGTTTAGGGGAGGTGCTGCGGTGTGCCTCCATGTGTGCCTTGTAGGATACCTGGCACCAGATCAAGGGCATGGGCAGAGTGAGACCACGTTGATGACAAGCATAACGCAGCATAATAAACAGGGCCATTAAACAGTGTGATGGGTTAGCAGACAGCTTGTGAAGGATTCTTTTTTTCCCTTGTTGGACTAGGTGACATGCATCTTTTCCCAGTTTCTGTGGAAAATGCAGAAGAGAGGTCCAACAATTTTTATGAGCCTGACATTAAACTCCAACGGGAGGCATGTGGAGGAATGCAAGCAATGGTGCTGTTACAACTGTTCACAAAGTTTCTACTCTATAACTGAGCTGACAATTTAATTGACATCCTATAAGAAAAAATAACAAGGGAGGAGAGCCTCAAGGTGAGATACTTCTCACTTGTTAAGAAACAAGGTGAGAGACTGAAGGTTAAAGAAGCTGCTTTTCAACAAAGGAACCTCAACAAATGTTTCCTCAACAGTAGAAGTGCCGTCAGTATGGAAGAAATGTGGTTTTGCTGAAAAACTTGGCATCTCCATGCTCTTTCTGTCAGTGGAATTACAGGAATGTTCATAAGATGGCAGCAGAATGGGCTGTTGTGAAAGTCTCTCTTTCCTACGAGTGCTTTGTAACTGCCTAAAATAATTTATTGCCATTGATATGTGAAAGGCTAGCACTGACTGTAGGCTTTTGAAGGGAGGATTACCAGTGTGCAGATTCATATGTGCAGACCTGTGCCTTTGGCAGGAGGTAGGAACGTCAGGCTTTTGTAGCTTCAGTGAGCAGTAGAATCTCAGTGACTGGATTGCAATAAGGTAGAAATGTGATGAACAACGTATTCAAAAAACAGCAAGTGATGTTATTCACATCACTGTTTTGAAAGATTTATTTTTCTTAAATTTCATTTAACTTACGCAATATGTTCTGTGGTTGCTGCTGTCCTCCTCCAGTGTAGCAGGCTTCGGGAAGTGCTGTGTTTCATGGCCAAGCAGACTTAGAATACAGGTGGGAAGGTGGGTAGAATATGTGGGTTTCTAGAGAGGAGTCTTCTGAGAATTGTGTCAAAAATGGTAATTCCGTAGGCCGCGCTGAGAAATTAGACAGTCGTAGAAGTGCCCAGTTTTCTCTTATTCAGAATTAGAAGGATCTTACTGTCCATTTCCTTCCTATCATGGTGCATGATTTGATAATAATGTTGAAAAGTAAAGAGGGAGAGACTCCTATCACAAAACCTTGGCTTTTTGTGCAAGTGGAATCAGAAATAAATACGGGAAAAAGCTAGAGAGTCATGTATTCAATTAGATGTGAATGCATCTGAAAGGGTAGTTCTGAGACAAGGTGGCACTTCTGCTTCTGTGTGCGCTGGTACCTGCTCTGAGTGTGCATTAGGGCTCTTAGCATCACTGGTATAAGCATGCACTGCCTGTAAACATGCCTCCCTTTAGTTTTCTCTTGTCCAGAATTGTGAATTTCTTCTCATTTTTCTAAACATGGATTGGAGCAGGGAGTAGTTTGTACAGAGCTGCTTTCATAGCTATCTTCATCCTCTCCTCAGATATCATCCGAGTCTTTTGTTCTGTGCCCTCACGCCATTTTAAATACAGCATGACATTGCTGAACAAATTGTTATTTGAATTAAACAGAACAAACACTGATGAATGAGTTCTTGTGCACGCAGCCATGTTTCCTGAGTGCTGCTGTGGTTTGAGAAGAGGGAGGGCCTTGCCCCTTCTATGGGCTCTGTGTAGTGCTTCCTGAAGCCTCCTGAGGGGAGGATGTCTCTTCAGGCTTGGCCTGGTACACATGAAAGACAAAATGATGGCTTTGGGAATGCTAAAAGTAGATATCTGTATCATCTCTTTCCAAGCTGCCCTAATAAATTTTGCCTCTCTTCTTGGATGCTCTAAAATTCTACGTGATGTTCAAAATGAAAAAACCTGTAAGTCCAGATGTTTGAATAGGACTTGGAAAAGGTCTCCCTTGTTGTTCTGATAATTCCATTTTGTAACCTCAGTAGGCCTGGGAAGGCAAGGATTATCTTGAACAATTCAAGGGTGACATGATGAGCTGAATCTTATTACTAGGGGAAAAAAATGCTAAAATACAAGGGATTCAGCAAAAGGTGAAATGTCGGTTGATGCAGCTTCTGTGGGTCTGCTATAAAAGTAAAATCTTAGTTGAGAGTTTCGGATGATTGAGAAGTCAGTATTCTGTGAAGAAAATATTGCTGGTAAACAAAACTTATGACTGTATATGACTGCTGTGGGGCCAGGAGCAACATTTGCTTTAGTGAACAAAGATTTCTCTGTAATTCTCTGAAGAAATATTGCTTTTTGTTGCGTTAATATTTATTTTTAAATTAAGATATACCCATATGCTAGCAGCATAACCAGGTGCATTGTGAACTGCATACATAAGCAACACAGTTACAAAAATATATATTTTTGTTTATGAAGCAGCTGCTATACGAATTTAATTCTGGAGGAAAAGATTTAAAAATACCGATCAAATAGTGAAGCCTTTCCATCTTTCATCGCCCCCTCTATTGAAATTAATTTTGGAGAATATTAGATTAGATGTTGTTTGTTTAACTACTTGAACCGTAAGGGTTACATGACAGATAAAGAAAAGTGTTTTGAATATAAAATAGTTCAATTATAAGTCGTTCTAAAATGAGAATGAATACTGTGAGAAAAGCTCAGTCCCCTTCAGCTCTGATTAGTGACTGCGTGATGCTTAAAGGGATAGACTGAATTTTAATATGGTTGATGTGGCCTGTGTTACACCTTATCTAAATGAGAGGTGCAGCACAAATCACATCCGATTCTGTCAATTTGTAACACTTTCTGACTTTTTTTTAAATTTCAACATTATCAATGCTGTGATTTAAATTATACCTCATGTTCAAAATGAAATTGGACAATCTTATCTGGGTGCTCCTTGCAGTTTCCCAGATTTTTTGTTCAGTTGGTTGTTTTGTTTTTTGTTGTTATTGTTGTTGCTGCTGTTGTTTAGGACCATGTAGTCCATATACACTATAGCATCTCTTTCTTGTCAAGAAACATATGAAAAACACTGAATTGTCACATGTGATAAAACACTAGAAGGAAGAAACAGATAGAGGAGAAGAAAGTAAAAAGCCAGGTGGAAGAGGAGAACAGTGAAACGCAGCTGAATTTCTGTGCATTTAAGCAGCACAAACTGGGACTTGAGCAGCAACGTGACAAAAATGTCAATTATGACCATATCACTGCTAAGTACCTAAAAGGAAAGACCTGCTCATCTCTGATGTTTCTTGATATATTACCATATATTGCATGTATAGTGTTTTGATTTCAATTGTCTTCTGAGTGGAATTTAGGCAATGTCATTATGGCAAACATATAAGGAAAGAAAGAAAAATATTTCTATCTGCTTTCAGACCTCTCTGGCTATCCACATCTCCGTTGACAATGGAATGCAGTTAGAACATGCCAAAAACTTTTTAGAGTGTTTTTTAGTACTCCATTCTTGGTAGAGTTTCTTGGTGTATATCACATCAGATGATGATACAATATGCACAAATTACCTTATTTTATAATACTGGTTTGGACTCGATCCTCTTTTTAACAATATTGATCTTAATTACAGATTCTTTGACTTGATTCTGTTTTAATCTCCTCTTTACCTAGTAGTTTTACTAAATCATATTAAATAACTAAAAGAGCCTTCCTTTAAGTCTTTGTTTCTTGGAGATTGGCGTAGGAGAACATTATGGTAGAATTCAGGCCATTAAATTTGTTTTTGTTGCTTTTCTTGTGACAAGTCTTCAACAAAATTTAGAGCATCAGTATACTTGGGGGAAAAAAATAGAGTTGATAACCAGACTTTTTTTTTCTCCTGTAGATTTTTTTTTTCCAGAATATGATAACTATGTTGACTTACAGAAATACATTAAATAGAAAAAAAAAAACCCTCACATATTTAAGTGCTAAGAATCGCACTGCATCTATGTGATGTACATTAGATTGAAGTAAGATGGTAGCAATAGGTTATGGTTATTTTTCTGTGGTTTATAGATTACATCATGTTAGGGTATCAGGTTCATTTCCAATAAATTCATCTTCCCTGGTTTCCTAAATGTTCTACTACTTCTGAAATAAGTTGAAAGTGAATATTATTTTTACAAGGATATGGTAAAAGCTGTCACTGAGCACATTCAGAAAGTGTATTCTTGGAGAAAAAAAAAAAAGAAAGCACAATCTTGCAAAGGCCTGGCTAACGTGAGTTTGTTAAACACAATGTTGATTACATTTACAGTTTCTCAGAGAGAACTTTAATTTAGAAAATTAGGAGATTGATTATTAGAAAATTGATTCATTACGTTTCCCCTTCGCATAAATCCTTTCCAAATTTAAATCTCACTGCGAGAAAATGGGTCATATCAAATTTGTAGTTGATCAACATACTGCTGTATCATTAGTAATTCTCTAAGAGGAAAATATATGTGTTTCTGCAGGAAGTCCACACAGATGTTAGAAGTTATAAAAGGGGTTGGCAAAGCTGAGAAGATTTAATACAGTGTTTGTTTTTCTTACATATTTGAATAAATGAACAAACAAAACCAAATGAAACAGTGGCTAATTAAAACATAAAAGAGACCCTGCAAACCAACCGACTAAACAAAAAACACAAGGTCTCATAATAGTACAATCCAATTAATCAGCAAAATGGTCATTGACATCTAAATTGTCTCGATCTCTCTTGGGCCTCTGCAGCTTGAGTAACATATTTCATAATCCATCAAGCCACTGCTCTGCTTGTGGTGTCCTCTTTGGATTGTTCTATTATAAATACAGGAAAAGAATTATTGGTTGACAGTTAATAATCTGTTTACTTAGAGAGGAAGTCTTCCTACTCATTAAAGAATACCCCCTTTGCACATCTCTTGAAGTTAACTTTTCCCTCCAGATCAAGAGTATAAAACCACTGAAGTTCCTGGTTTCTACAATGCACTGTGGTATGCAACTCTTTACACTGAATTTGTACAATAAAAGCAAGTGTTTCATTTTGAGAGGCTAAAAATGCATAACTTTATTAAAAATGAACACTTTTTTTTTTGTATGTGTGCTTAGAATTAACCACTCATGTTTATTTGTCACAGTTTATGTGTCTGCATTAGGAAACCCAAACCCAGGAGGCTTCTGTCCAAGAGTGTGGTCTCTAGCAGAAAAAGAAAGTTGTCATGGACCATATCCTGTACTGTTTGTTTTTTGCCATCGCTCAGGGCAGGTCCATTTTCTAGATACAGGGTGAAAAGTCATATATATAGCATCAGACATAAAGGATTTAGATGGGAGTAAAAAAAGGAATCAAGACATGCTAGCAAGCTACCAATTTTCAAAAACACAAAATGTCTTTGAAAGTCTTGAAGATCAACAGCTAATGAGTAGCTGTTAAGGACAATGGTGTGGTTGTAACCTGTGATTTGGAAGATGTAATCCACATTCACTTTGTGACAGGCATTGTATGCTTTCCTTGGGTGTCCACAGCTGTGGAGATGCACAACATGCTAGGCAGACTAACATTCTGATCTGTGGCTGCCTTTTCTAGATTCCTAATTTGTATATAATTAGATGTACAAAAATCCACACGTTAGTCCTTTTTTTCAGAGCCTAACAGGCAAAGATCTGAGAGCACTTAATGTAGTGAATCACCATAAAATACTGTGTATAAAACATAGGTTGCTGTGCAGTTTGTCGATACCCATTTTCTCCCTGATAATGGTGCACTGCAGCATCAAGACCAAAGATGTTGGTGTTCTGCTGGTAAACTGGGTGGGTAGAACAATATTAACAATTCTTCTTGTTCTGAAAGATTCTTTAGGGAGTAATGATGAGGCATGTTTTGGAAAGTCAGCTTTTTGAATCTTAAGGAACACTTACATTAATGTTTCTAATGGCAATCGCACTCTCATTGCATTCTGCCTAGTGACTGTTTGTTGCATTACGAAGTGATGATTGAGCCTCTGGAAGTATTATAATGTTGGTGCATGACATGTGGCAGAAAGCAATATCCTCCTATATCCCACTTCAGGACTGAGAAAATAATTGTGCTGTACATCTGAGTAATTACTTGCACTCTGTTCATGAATCTGTGTCAGCAATTTATTTATACATAAACGACTTTCTAGTTGCCTTCCACACTTTGCCTTTTCTCTTCTAAATTCTCTGTCAGAAGTGTGTTTTCTCCTCTCCTGCAAGAGTTTAATTGCTCTTCAGCCTATCCAACCTGTCATTTACCTACAGCCCAGTCGGGCAGCAGTAAAAACTGAAACCCATCCTATGTGAGCTTCCTGCAGATTGAAAGAAAAACCGGTTTGTATCTTTTATGTTATATTTTTAGCTGTTAATCTTTTTCCCTATTTGAATAAAATATTTAAATTGTTTTAAAATTTAAATCTAAAAGCCTATTAATTAAGCAATTCATATGTAGATTGAAGTAAAACAGTATTTGAAAAACTGCACACTATAAGGTGTATTATATAGCATGCATACAGGTAATAAAGAATTCCCAGTGTATGGGGTTTGAATCTTCAGAAAAACAGATTCTCTTGGAAAATGTTGGTGAATTTATACCTTTGAAGAATATGAAAGCATAAGGAGCTAGCTACTGGGTATGCAAAACAAATCGCAAACACAGTTGTCTGCTATTCATGACTACAGTTGAGCAGCAGAGTCAAAGATTATGGTTTGTCCACTCATATCTGCAGAACACTCAGGCTTATATGCAATTTTCAGTGCAGTTTTATATTTCATTTGATTCTGAACTAAAGATGAAGCATATGTGTGTGTGGCTTGCTGAATAGTAATGGACTCTAGGACACTTGAATGCTTTTGTGCACTCAGGCCTAATCAAGAAGTATTTCTAGAATGTAGGATGTGGTAGATTCAAATTGTTACCAATTCAGTAGATCTCAAATTCAACTTGTTTTTCACACAGCAGTATGTTTTCACTTGGGAAATCTGCTTAGACTTGTGGAGCTTTATGCTAGGTAAGCACTCTGTTGTGTGACTTGTAAAGGAGGAGGAGGGAAAAAAAGGAGAGAAAGAGGAACTCTGGCATAACTCATAAGGGAAGAGCTGTGCTTAGTTCCAAGGTTAAAAAGGAAAATTGAAACAAAAGAAGGACCAGTTAATGGCATGATAGAATAAATGTAGGATGTTCAGGTAAAATGATATTGAGTTTCAAGATGATACTGTCTGGCAAGCACTATCTGAAGAAGACATAATAACTAATAACTTATCTGTACCTGGATTATTAGGATAAATCTGCAGATAAAGATATGCTTAAATGGAAGCTTCAAAAGCTTCAAATCTGATGTGATAAATGATTCAAAGTGCAATACATTAGCTTGGATTTTAATGTTTGTAAAATGAATGAAACAATATATCTGTATGCCGAAGCTGTATTATCATAACTGTATTTGCCAAAATATAAGACATAAATTGCACTTAAATTTAGTAATCTGTGATGCCGTGCTTGAATGTATCTTTGTGATTAAATGTGAACAATTGCTCCTTTAAGGTAAAGGTCTGTGTATGTGTGATTAATCAGATTGAAATGACAGGGTGGACAGCTCATGCCATGCCTAGTTATCAGAATGATTGATTTTAGTCAGTGCTGCTGGATGAGAAAATATCTGTTAATAACTACAGCTGCAAAACTCCTGATGTCACTGATAGCACAAATCACTTTTCACATTCTGCATTATCTGGCTCATTTGCAGATACAGAGCATACAAGCTGATCCATTGAAACGCAAAATTACAATGTACAGATTTATGCAAGAGGGATGACGGCAAAGTGCACTGCATGAGCAGTGTAAGGAGCTGAAAATTGCTCCTGTTGTAGCTGCACAGACACATTATTTTCTTTGGTATGTGTGGAGGTTTTGCTGTCAGGGTTTTATCACGCAGACTGTTCGTGCTGTACCTCTTCCCATTTGAAGTGGAAAATCAGTCACTGAACCTGGATGCTATTAAGTGTTCTCAGAATAGTTCTTAACTAACTTGGTTGATTTGCACTTTCTGTTGGAAGAACATTTGGTTGTTTATTTCAGGCTCTGAATAAACATGTTTGGAAAGCAACAAATAAGATTACAAATTGCATCGCATCAGCAGAATCGTTTACTGTAGGTATGTTCCTTGCCATGTAATATTTATCAGTTTAGTTTGTGTGCTTTTATTTTGGGAGATCTGAGGAGCTCATCTTCATGAAGCATTTTCTTACCTGCATTTTGAAGGGATTAACAGGGAAGGTGGTGTCTTATGAACCTTAGTGTAGGAGTGGGGCAGCAAATGTCTTATTGTGTTTGGAAGGATGGATTCTCACATTCTCTGTTTACATGTAAGAATCTACCTTGTCCATTGTAATGCTTCCTTTTCTCTCCTTTTTCCTTCTGCTCCAAGCACCTAGCACCAGACAGTTCAATAAGCTTCATTTTTTTCCCAGCATCTGTCCATAAACTGCAGCATGAACACAGGGCTGAGAGAAGTGTAAATCCCTTTGCATCAGTATAAACTGCCTTGCCTCCTCCCACAGTGATTCACCTCCTCTTGTTCTGAATCTACCCTTTTGCCCAGCCCTTCTCCACTGGCTTTTCATCTTATATTACTCACTGGCCCATGGCAACACATTTCATATGCCTCCAAACACAGAAATCACCTGCAGGTTTTTATAGTCTTTCTTTCCCACCAAGATTCACAAATGCATCCATTTTCAGGAAGCAGTGGTCTGAAATGCTGTGATTCTTGCTTCCTTGGAATGATAAAATCCTCCTTCGTTCTCTCAAGCTTCTGCTTTCTGCTTCATTTATAAGTTCTCCAATGTCAAATAGATTTATATGCTAAAAAAAAAAGTCAACCAAAACAAAATCAAGAAAGCACACAAAGCACAGACTTGTTGAATGTACATGCTGTCCAGCTGCCCCATCATGCTGCTGTTTAATTATGGTCAGCTTTCTTCAGCAGATCAAAATGTGGTTGCAGTGATACCAGTTAGCCTCAACATCTTGGATGTGAATAATAGGGAAAACGTGTTAAGTTAGAAGGAAGCAGAGATGATTCTTGATTAGCAGGATAGTAAAGCATTACTGTTGTCATTATTTGTTCTTATTTCTCCAGAGGACGGTGGTCTTGATTATGATTCCCCTGGGGTGACTGCCTTTATCAATCATGTTGTTGCCTGAAGATGCACATAGAGATGCTCCTCAGTACAGCAGCATGTCCTGAAGGAGCGTCCTGGTAATTTCTAGGTGCCAAATATTTAAGTTCAGGTAGAGTAGCATGTTTCTAAAGTCTGATGTATTTAAAGATTAAAATGTTTATTTATTTATTTTAATTATACCAGTGAAATTCTCCCAGACATAACTGATGCAGAAACAAAATACCTGCTTGTCTTTCAGATCTGCAAGTTTTAAACTCTGAATGGAAGATTAATGTGTCATATACGAATACCACCTTATATAATAATTTTCATTGTTTGAAGAATTTTTATAAATATTAAGAACATAACCCATAGTAGTATCTCTGTGGATATTGCCCTTCTGTATGCTGAGAAGAGATGTATGGGAGTTCCTTATTAGAGGCTTTCACCCAAAGAATGGAAAATTGAAGGTGGGTCGTTGCCATGAGTGCAGTTTGCTTCTTCCTTATTACTGAGGAATCATCCCTTAATTAGGAAGTCATAACATTTTGAAGAACAAATTGTTAATATCCAGTATGATCCCACTTGCCCTCAAATAATTTTGAAATACTGGTGGACACAGATACCAATAAATTACGTTCTTTTTTTCCAAACAATGATTGTCACACTAAGTTGCAAATACGCTTTAGTCCTTTGTTCAAGCAAAAGTATAAGGGTTGACTTGAAGTATGCTCATATGTGTGTGGTTTTTCTGGGTTCACTGCCTGATATGTTTACAGATATGGTTGTGGGAACTGAGAAGCTGTTAAAATTACTGACAGTTCTTTTTATGTGCGAGACAATTGAAGAAGGAAGAATCTGAGCTATGACAG
This sequence comes from Gallus gallus, assembly GCF_016699485.2. Lineage (NCBI taxonomy): Eukaryota > Metazoa > Chordata > Aves > Galliformes > Phasianidae > Gallus > Gallus gallus. The sequence goes on from NC_052532.1 coordinate 46,274,042, forward strand.
AACCCATGCTAGGAGAAAGAGATGGGAGTTCTTGATTGCGCTCTTCTCCTAACATCAGTAAGCCATTGTTAGGGCCATAAGTTTGAATGAAGATAACTACCTAAGGAATTTTAGATAGGAGGTCACAATCTGAGGCCGAGTATGGGGCATATGCTTCTGTTCCATTTCACAGGGCTTACCCACAGTCTCCAGGCAGAGCTGCAGGACTCTTCATCTATAAATAAATAATCTGGTGTAAGATAAATTACATTCCTCAGATATCAATCACTGGTAAATATCATGTTCTACTCACGATGTAAGAATACTAAATGGAAATCCATGAAGATTTCAGATTGCTGCTGTATTTATGGTCCCAGGGCTCACTGCTGAGAATTATTGGATGTCTTTGCCTCTGAACATGGGCAGGAAGCTGCAGTGGGATTCTCATTCCTAGCTTGCCTCTTACACTTTCAAATCAACATTTATCTTATTTCCTTCAACCCTATCTCTGATTTGCTGTCGGTAATGCAAAAAACTGCCAGATCTCTACCAGCTAGATTCAGTGTGGAAACAAAACCACATCCCAACCTTACTTTATTCTGTATATGGCAAATGACCACAGTGTTTCCTGTAAGATCACAGAGACTGATTGCAGTGGAAGAGAAGGGAAAAAATGCAGTAAAGTAAGCTTGAAGCATTGCAGTCTCTTGTAGGAGCCATGCAATAATTTCATTCCCCTATCTTCTACCTGGGCATCACCTCTTTTTGTGTCAGCAGTCACACATCACCCATTTCAAGTTACAAATAACATGTCCCTCCATGTGTTGGCATTTAGAGACAGAGTTGGTTTAATCCTGGAGTGCTGCCATCTTTCTGTGACAATGGCTGCAAGAAATTGTAGTCTGTTCATACTCTCACCAGCTTCTGTCATCCACTGTCTGAAATAAAGGTGAGAGATTGTTTACAAAACTCAGGAATTCTGTGTTGGAGACTGTGAGTGTTTTTAAAGAAGCCACAGTTGGGTGCTTTGAGTCTGGACTCTGTTATTTTTCAATATGAATGTAGCTACCGTTTCATTCCTTCTGAATTTTGTCTTATTAAAGAATAATTCCAGGCGTGTCTTGATTTATATTTGTTATTCTTAGAGGAGTCAGAGTACATAGATTGTTCTTCTCATTTAGTATATTTGCCAGTGAAAGCTTTTAAGAAACTAGCAGGATAAAAAGGATTTCAAAGGTCTCAAATAAATAAGGTTTCTAATCTTTGTTGGGAATAGGATATATATATCGTGCTGGATGTATATCTGTGAACCTTTTTCAGTCTTGACATAACTGCTCTTATTCTGGGGTTGTGTTATTTTTGGTTCTGTAACATCCTCATTTAATAACAAAAGGAAGATTACAAACAGAAGAATAGCCTAACCATGGAGCAATGCCAGCAGAGCCAAAGCCATGTTGGCCAAAAGTGCCAGTGAAGAGGGATTCGCAGCACTTTATCAAACTGTTTTTGTTCGGCTATCCTCAAAGTAGGCCTATGGAGATTATCTAACCAAGCCAGCTAAGCTGGTAAGAGAATTACAGCAACTTGGTGTAACCACTTTTAATGTGGAACAATAGAATTCGTGTAGACCAAAATTCAAGTGTGAGTCTAGGGATGATTATTTTCAACTGGGGTACCATAAAACATTTAATTTCTGTGTGGGTCTTTGTGATAAGAAATTTTTCCTGCTACTGTAATGTTTTAATTCATGCAATGTCATGGTTAGCACATCTTTAATTTTGCCCCAATGAGCCTTCTGAATTTTCTGAAGAGATGGCTTCAGTGTGAGGGAAATCTTACTATTTTGTTATTCATTTATTACAAAGTAAACCATTTCCAGGTAAGTGATTTGGCTTACTACAAAAATGTACGGTGTTTCCAAATATAGAAATCTGAAGCTATTTCTAAGAAATGATCATGTAGGGGGAAGCCAATTATGAATGGAGAAAGGAAGACAGAGACTTTTCAGAGGTATGCTCTGCCAGTTTTGATTCTTTAAAATTATTTCAGGTATTTTGAAGCATCCTTTTCCAGTGCGTTCTTATTTCAGACAGTATTCCTGACTAGATACTAGACTAGATTTTATGTTTCATTGACCACAAGAGTTGAAATTCTAGTCTGTATTGAAACAGTAATGCCTTTTATTTTTTCTGTCTAGTAAAAAGAGACAGATGGATCAAGGTGGAACACTGCTTATTTCCATGTAAGATGAAATGGACTGGCCAAGGAAGGGTAAAGGTACTCATATTTTATGTTCATTTTGCTTTAAGAGAGTTTTTATACATACATAATTTCCTGAGTTTAATTTTTTAAGTGACAAATTAAAGCTCATACTCTTCATGGTGATACTTTTTCTATAGCAACATTACTACTCTTGGAAATCTATTTAAAATGTGTAACTTATGATTCATAATCGAGTAGTATCCTTGCTAACCCTATTTTTATAAGCAAAGATGTTATATTTAGGTGTACTATGGATTAAATATTTTGAATTTAAAGAGAGTGGTAGCATTAAATTATAACCTCATAAAACCAAAAACTAAAAGGCAGTAATACCTACTATCATTTTTTGTGTTGCACCATGCAATTATAAGGGGGAGGAAACTGAAGAGGACATGAGATAAAGAGATGAGGTAATGAGCAAATGCTTCTGTTTTAACATGTTCCTAAACATCCCTTAACCATTTTACAGCAAACCACGTTTCCTTATAAGTGAGCTTTTTTGTCCAAAGAGTTAGCCACTTTTTTTTTGTCCATTTCTAAAGAAACTGATGTTTTATATTACTTATGTAAATTTTTCATGGTCTAGGTCTTTAATGTGCAACATTGGAATTATAAGATCTTGGTGGTTAGCAGCTCATACAAATTAAGTAGAAGATAGATAGTGTCATCTTCATAGGATATATTTCTCCATATATTTGAGTTACAATTTGCTATTGAAACAGCCAAGATATTTTCCAAAAAGCATGTAATGATGTATACAAACACTATCACTTGACTTAGCTTGCAGTGATCTGTCAGAAAAATAAATAGGGATGATTCTCCTCTGTAGTGTTTCCTTCAGTGAACTCTTTCTTGCATATTCACATGAGTGTCCCTTGTCTAGAAATTAGGCCAGAACAACCACATTTGGTCCTGACTGTGAGGACGTGAGTATTTTTATGGTTTCATATATGCAAAAAATATCATTTCTGCAGGAACTTTCATTTGGTTCTGGTCTAAAGCTACCAAGTATAAAAGTGTAAAAAGACATTACTTATTATAAAGGAATGAGAGTGTAAAGAGATGAAAAGGAATTTTGAACAATGAAATGTATGCAGGTATGGTTCAGGTACTGACAAAAGTTAGTCTATTTGTTGCAGACCATTTGGCTCCCCTTTAGCCATTACCATATGCAGTGTCAGTTTAACTTTTAAAGCTTTTGTATGTCATGTTGTCAAGGAATCTTTCTTCAAAACTCACTTCATAAAAAGACTCTAAAAATCTTTCTACCTAAAATTCCTAAAAAATTGTTGCAGTGCTCAGGAAGGATAGATTGGCAGATACATTCCAGATTTTTGTGGTTGGCTGCTGTTACATGTTTTGTCTATGTTGTTTTTAAAACAACTTATGCACAAGAGATGTTTCACCATGTTAAAATGTATTTTACTCTGTGTTGTTTTCTCATCAGTGCTCTATACATCATACTCAAACAAGGCAGATATTTTCTATTTTACTCACCCTAAGTATCCTTTCCTTGCCTTAAACCCTCAGAAAAATTTAGAACTGAAGTATTTGAATATATTTTGACAAACAAGCATTAAAAAAAATATCTTTTTACGTCTCCCCTGGGGTTCAGTCTTAGAGAGTAAAGGGGTCCAAGGTGGCTGGTTGCTCTTCAAGAAGGAAGTCTTAAAGGTGCAGGAGCAGGCTGTCCCCCTGCGCCACAAAATGAGCCGGCGCGGAAGAAGATCGGTGTGGATGAATAGGGAACTATTCTTGAGGCTCCAGGAGAAAAAGAGAATCTACCTCCTGTGGAAGAAGGGACGGGCAACCCAGAAAGAATACAAAGAAGTTGTTAAGATGTGCAGGGAGAAAATCAGAAAGGCAAAAGCCCAGCTTGAACTCAACCTGGCTGCTGGGGTAAAAGGGAACAAGAAACACTTTTACAAGTATATCAACAGTAAGAGGAGGACCAGGGAGAATCTCCATTCTTTACTGGATGAGGCTGGGAATGTCACCACTGAGGATAAGGAAAAGGCAGACATTCTGAATGCCTTCTTTACATCTGTCTTTAAAAGTCAGACCAGTTATCCTCAGGTTTCTTCACTCTCTGACCTGGCAGTCTTGGCTGTGGAGCTGACTAAACCCCCCACGATTCAAGAGGAAACAGTCAGAGACCTGCTACTCCAACTGGACTGCCACAAGTCCATGGGACCGGATGAGATTCACCCGAGAGTGCTGAGGGAACTGGCAGAGGTGATAGCCAAATCGCTTTCCATCATCTATCAGCGCTCCTTGTTGATGGGTGAGCTCCCAGAAGACTGGAGGCTTGCCAATGTGACTCCCATCTACAAGAAGGGCTGCAGGGGGGATCCGGGGAACTACAGGCCTGTTAGCCTGACCTCGGTGCCGGGGAAGATTATGGAGCAGATTGTCTTGAGGGAGATCATGCAGTACGTGCGGGACAACCGGGGGATCAGACCTAGTCAGCATGGGTTCACGAAGGGCAGGTCCTGCTTGACCAACCTGATCTCCTTCTATGATCTAGTGACCTGTCTGGTGGACGAGGGAAAGGCTGCTGATGTAGTCTACCTAGACTTCAGCAAAGCCTTTGACAGTCTCCCACAGTATTCTCCTGCAGAAGCTGGCAGTCCATAGCTTGGACAGGTACGCTCTTGGCTGGGTAAGGACCTGGCTGGAGGGCCAGGCCCAGAGAGTGGTGGTGAATGGAGTTAAATCCAGCTGGCGACCGGTCACGAGTGGTGTTCCCCAGGGGTCGGTGCTGAGGCCTGTCCTGTTTAATATCTTTATTAATGACCTGGATGAGTGCATTGAGTGCACCCTCAGTAAGTTTGCAGATGACACCAAGCTGGCTCGAAGTGTTGATCTGCCTGAGAGTCGCGAGGCCATACAGAGGGATCTGGATAGGCTGGATAGCTGGGCTGAAGCCAATGGGATGGGATTCAACAAGACCAAATGCCGGGTCCTGCACTTTGGCCACAATAACCCTAGGCAACGCTACAGGCTTGGGGCAGAGTGGCTGGAAGACTGTGTAGAGGAAGTGGACCTGGGGGTGTTGATTGGTGCTAGACTGAACATGAGCCAGCAGTGTGCCCAGGTGGCCAAGAAGGCCAATGGCATCCTGGCTTGTATCAGAAATAGTGTGGCCAGCAGGAACAGGGAAGTAATTGTCCCCCTGTACTCAGCACTGGTGAGGCCGCACCTCGAGTACTGTGTCCAGTTTTGGGCCCCTCACTGTAAGAAAGACATCGAGGCCCTGGAGCGTGTCCAGAGGAGGGCAACAAAGCTGGTGAGGGGTCTGGAGCACAGGCCTTATGAGGAGCGGCTGAAGGAGCTGGGATTGTTCAGTCTGGAGAAGAGGAGGCTCTGGAGAGACGTTATTGCTCTCTATAACTACCTGAAAGGAGGTTGTAGTGAGCTGGGGGTCAGCCTCTTCTCTGTGGTGACTAATGATAGGACTAGAGGGAATGGCTTCAAGCTGCGCCAGGGAAGATTCAGGCTGGGCGTTAGGAAATACAACTTCTCTGAAAGGGTGGTCAGGCACTGGAATGGGCTGCCCAGAGAGGTGGTGGAGTCACCGAGCCTGGTGGTGTTCAAAGAACATTTGGATGTTGTGTTGAGGGACATGGTTTAGTGAGAACCATTGGTGAAGGGCGAACGAGTGGTTGGACTGGATGATCCTGTGGGTCTTTTCCAACCTTAGCGATTCAGTGATTCTATGATTCTAAGTCTTTCAGGCAGCCATTGAATACTCTCAATAAATTGTGTAAAATGTGTACTTTGGCTGACCTACACATACTTAAGATGCATACTAAGTCTTAATCTACACATATGAAATGGCCAATTCCTTGAATAGGAGTTATAAGTCTTTAAGGGACAATAAGTATGAAAATAAAATGGATGAGAAACTTCATTAGATAATTGCTATTGTAGCCAAGATTTTTGAAATCATTGTGTTTAATTATATTTTGTATCCAAATAAGATATGGTGCATGTTATTAAGTTTTTTCTTCAAATTGATGGAAAATATTCTTATATTTTCCTGTGCTGTAGCAGAGGAGACAGTCTTTTATTTTATTTTATTTATATGGGATACAATTAAATAGACAGGACAGTGAGTGTAATTACAGTATGTTAAGAGAGCAAAGAAGGGAGTTGCCTGCCTGAGCCCAGTGAATAGTTTCAGAGAGCTGAATAGAATCATGGCATTTCTAAAGGCAGTGCAGAAAAGTAACTGATCATTGAAATTGCAATAAAATGCTTGCTTCTGAAACTGGAGAGTAATAATCTAAAGGCATACTGTGCTGTGGAATAGAATCGATTTTGCGTTCCCTTGCTTATTTGGGTCTGTGGCTTATGTGCACTTGTATATTCAATTTTCCTGTGTACATTTTATATTGTGATCTACTCAAGTTCCTGCATTTTAATATGTATCAAAAATATGTATGCTAATTTTCATGACAAAAATCTATTGCTGAATTTTTGTATTTAATTTTTACAGGAGCGATGACTGTTGTTGCATTTAAGTTTCCTTTTGCAATGGTTTCAAAAATGTGATTGTTTCTAGAAATATTAAACTGCTACATAATACTACAAGCAGAAAGTCCTGTTGGTGGGAAAGTTCAGCCTCTACTACTATCCTGTCAACATCCACCTCTGATGTTGTGGGCCAACATAATAAAATAAGAGACAATACTTTCAGAGCAGCCATAATATTTGAACTATACACTCATTGCTGGGCTGAGCTCAAGAAGACCAAGTGCCGGGTCCTGCACCTCGGCCACAACAACCGCAGGCAATGCTGCAGGTTTGGGGCAGAATGGCTGGAAAACTATGTGAAGAAATGGATCTGGGGGTTTTGGTTGATGCTTGGCAAAACATGAACCAGCAGTGTGCCCAGGTGGTCAAGAACACCACTGGCATCCTGCCTGGTATGAGAAATAGTGCTGCCAGCAGGAGCAGGGAGGCGATCACCCCTCTGTACTCAGCACTGGTAAGGCCACACCTTGAGTGCTGTGTACAGTTTTGGACCCCTCACTACAAGAAAGACATTGAGACTCTGGAGAGAGCCCAGATTTGGGCATCTCTAGAGAGATGCCCAAATGTCCAGAGAAGGACAATGAAGCTGTGAAGGGTCTAGAGCACAAGTCTTATAAGGAGCAGCTAAGAGGACTGGGATTGTTTAGTCTGGAGAAGAGGAAGGCTGGGGAGAACTTACTGCTCTTTACAACTATCTGGAAAGCCTCTTCTCCCATGTAAATAGTGATAGGTTGGGATGGGAGGTAACAGCCTCAAATAGCACCAGGGTAGGTTCAGTTTGGATATTAGGAAAAATTTATTCCCTGAAAGAGCGGTCAAGTGCTGGAATGGGCTGCTCAGGGGATTGTTGAGTCACTGTCCCTGGAACTGTTCAAGAAAAGTTTAGATCGTGTACTAAGGGACATGGTTTAGTGGAGAAATATTGGTGGTAGGTGGATAGTTGGACTAGATGATCTTGGAGGTCTTGTCTAACCTTGGTGATTTCGTGATTCTATGATTCTCTTTGGTTATGAGATCACCCACTCTCAGATTTGGTAGAACTTGGCCAACAAGTTAAAAAATCGCTCTATCTAGTAAAAGCATGATCCCATTAAGCATAAATTCTTCAACAATCAGGCTGAACCACTGTTATCAACAAGCTCATATAAGGAAATGTAGAAATACGTACAGTATTTAGATCAAAATTTTCAAGGAGAAGTCTTTTTCCCAGGGTAGGAGTGGAGTCTGCTGACTGATCTCATATATACTTCTTCAGTCTTCATCTTTTATTTTGATACCTGCATATTTGCAGCACAGGCAATGACAGTTGAAAACAAAATGCTCTTCCTCCTCTTCTTTTTCTCACTGATTTCATTTAACTTAAACAGTGTTGACAGGAATGAGTTGAAAGGAAGGGAGTTTGGACAAATTTAACTCTGTCATATGAAAAGTCACACTTGGGAGTGAAGAAACGCAGAAACTTCTAATGTTTCAGCATTAGACTATTAATAGCCAATTATCACAATTAAATATTAAATTCTGGCTTTTAATTATTGTGTTGGTCTTTGGAAACAAAGTATTCCTTGTTATCTCCTCCTTGAGAGGATAAATAAAATTGTCAACTAAAAGTGGAAGATGCTAAAGTACATCTTTTATTTATCATACTATGTCCATCTATTTATCGTTTCTCTCATTGAAAATGTAGGCTGGTTTTAGATTTAGAATTGTTAATTTTCTCTTCTCTCTTTACTTGAAGGTCCTTTATTATCATGTGCAGTCAAAGAAGCATGAGTATAAGCTTCCATGCTGTGCGTATAAATAACTCCGGTAGCATCTCACAAGAATTAAAACATGGCATTATCTGTGATAGCTGCATTAGCTAGAATGGTTTTCCCAGGATACATTAACTAATGAACTTGTATCTATTTAAGAAGGAGTCTAATTAGGATACTTTCGTTACATAAAGCAAACCACGATGTTTATTCTAATAAAACCTACATAAAATAATGAATCAACATCTTCTATTTCATTATTTCTTCAAATGAGATGACTTAAAGGTAATTTCTACATTTTAAACATTTAGTTTCATCGCATTCCCTAGCAATTCACTGACTATAATGCCTCAAATGTTTGCCATTATTAAGAAACATTTAATGTAAGATTAGATCAGTCATAAATATTTTATAGGGAGAAATATATTCTTTCAGGTGCTTTCTGATGCCTTTATGCCTGTAATTTTGTGCATCTGCATACAAATAAAATGGATGTTTCATTAGCATATTTTACTCCTACCACATCCTTCTGGTTTTGGTGAGTCAGTCTCAAAACTCTCTGAAGACTTTCAATTTTGTTTCCAAAGTCAGATAGGTAAATCTCCTCTCCCTGCTAGTGTCATCTCGGCTGCTCTCCGTCAGATGACAGCAGCCTTTGTGGGAAAGTTATGGCTTTTCCCTTGTGACAGCTGATACTCTGTATTATTTGTAATGTAGTTTGTGCCTGGCACTGGGAGGGATGGATCCTGCAGCTTCCTTGCTGGCAATGGGCAGCCAGTTGGAGACCACTGCATGGCCTGCCCTGTTGGTGCCTTCTATAATTAAAAATTGAAATGTTTTCATGTCTAAATGATGATGGAGTTTTGGGGGACCTATGGGTTGAAGATGGTTTTGCTTAGTAACTTGTATCACCCTTTGAACTATCACTGTTGGTTTTCCCTTCACAGGGTTTGCAGCATGGTAGTGGCATTGGAGTACAACAGGTCAATCTATCTACATCAAGCCAATGAAAGGGAAAAGCAGACAGAATAAACTGATTTTCATTTCTTATGGTGTGTTATGGCAGGAATTCTACAAAAACAGACATTGTGCTTTCGTGGCTTGCAGTTAAATGAAAAGACAACCCAGTGTTTCTGAGAAAATGAGCCATGTTCTAGAGTTGGATTTTTGCCTACATCTTTTTGCCTTTTGTAGTGAAGGAGCTGTGTGTCACCTGCTTCTGTCCCATTAGGCCCTGTCCCTCCTGACTACTATTATGATCAGAACAGCCATTCTCAAAGTTTCCCTCTCAGAGGCTCAAAATGCACATTTGGGCTGTGATTCACCTGCGGCAGTAGAATATCCCAAGGGCTGGTGATCCCACTTCTGAATGCAACCTTTCTTACAGCATGTGGACAGTAATTGAAGATCTGCTGATGTACAACATGCACAAGAGCTGGACGTGAGTAGCAGCACCCGGGTGTGGATCTTCCCAGGCCATGGCCACAGCCCTGTAAAGAAACAGAACCCCTCAGAAATATTGTGTGGTACAAATAGTACGTTGTGTGCTTTAGGGCTGTTCTTCGCTATGGAAGCTTAATGAGCTTGAAGGAAGTACAGTGTCTGCCTTGCAGCCTGTCTATTCCATTTATTTTCTTATTCTGAAGATAAAACAATGTTGTATGTATATTCTGTTGTGATCATATGTGAAGAAAATTTGTTTTGATCACTTAAAATGGAAAGAATACTAGCCACTAAAGAGAATAGAATAGTTTTTCAAAGAACCATTGAAATCAGGTTAACAAAATGGGATTAACAATTTTTTCTTCCTGAAAGTTTTCTCATCTAGATTTATCCTCTGTTATCTGCAAAGTTGTGTGCATCTCTAAAATCCATCAAGTCTAGTTTTGTTGACAGGCAATATTGTTCCTCATTTGGAATTTTGATTTGCTTCCTGTGAGATTTTGTGATATATAGTACAAGTGCAGTTATAACTTAAACTTGAAAAATCCCACCCTCCAAGTGGATGTAAGTGAAGATACTCTAAATCATGGGAATATTCCTCCATATACTGTATTTTTGGGCTTTTCACTAACCCATGTTGGTGAAAAAAAAATGTGAGAAGCTTCAGATTAGATTGATTCCCCAAAGTTTTCTTTGCAATATGCTGTTTTCAATACCCACAAAATGTAGGTACAAGAATGTTAATGTCCTTGAAACTTTAATTTCTTCTGTGGTAACCTTAAAAAGCTGTGTCATCCGCATACTGTCTCATGGATGCCAGAGCAACAACATTCCTTTAACAATTAACAGAATTGTTAAGAAAGATAAGTGACAAAAATAACAGCCCAAAAAATTGTCGTCTTTTGGAGAACATGGGATTCCAATGCTTTTAAATTAGTTTCAGCTCTGTACTTGGCAATAGCTCTTTTTCTTCATTTCTTTTTTTTTTTTTCTTTTAGTTTAGCTCTGTGTTCTCCTTAATTGTCTTTACTAATGCAAACAGCAGTCCTCATTCAATGCATAGAAATCTATTATTAGATTATATGCATATGAATAATGCCTTTGCTTTTTCCATTCTGCTTTTTTGGCATGCAGGAATTGGAGTGAAAGAGAAACTAGACTGGCAATATCCTTTCTTGCTGTTTAATCTAAAAACATTATAAAGTCAATAATATAACAGGATTTATTTCCTTTCAGCATATACAAAAGCAAACAAACAAACAAACGAAAACCAAAAAAGTTGTTTACAATGACATTTTACCACTTACCTCCTTTTTATACTATGAGATAACACAATATTTTGTATGTAAGAAGACTGTTTCTTCCCTTCATACATCCTGCAGAAATAATAAAAACAAATAGTTCCTCGAGCACTTGCAGTAATGAAATCTTTTCTGCTGATTTATCTTGTGCTTAATTTTACTTTGGAGCATTGGAAAGATGGAAACACCGATTGAAACATTTAATAGGTTTTGTGCCTGAACTCTCTCATGGAGGCTTCTCTAGTTATGTTCATGCCACAGCCTGTCTCTTTAGGTTTGCTTATTGGAGGTTTCTCCCCTTCAGCAAGTCTCTTTTGACAATACCTGTGGGAACAGCGTGTTTAACCCATCCACCCCTAAGTTAATTTTCACCAAAACTAACAATTCAGGAAGTGATTAACAAGAGTGGCAAGCAAGCTGACAGAGCAAATAGTATTGACTGCATAAAGGTGCTCAGCTAGGAAACTGTGTTAAAATATTTTTCCCAAATAAATAAACCCCTAACTTTAGCTTAACGTTAGCTTGCAATGAATCCACAAAATTCTGCTGGAACTCAGAAACTGATGGCATGACTTGTTCTTAAAACACTCTTTAATTTATTTTAGTGATGTACTAGAAGCTGGAACTGAAGCAAGTGTAGAAGACTCTTCTTCTCCTTCGAATTCTTTTGGAAAGAACCCAACATTTGACTGTCTCCTTTTATGGAGGTATGATGAGGTGGGTGTCTTCTTTCTGGTTGCAAGCCCCGTCTTTATTAGTTAAACTGGAGGAGAATATTATACAGTGTTTGAGCCCAAAGTTGGGCATTAGCAGTCTTGTCTGTGGTGATGTTTGTTTGCATCAGAGAAGGGTAACAAATACAATTAGGAGAGCTCATAATTTTTGGATTAACTTTTTTTTCTAATAAAAGTACATATATTTTTGATGCTAAAGTCAGGAAATGAAAAAGTGCAGGTTCTCATGGTAACTCTAGCTTATCTGCTTCACACAAACAACTTTTTTTCCTGTTTCTTGTATGATGTTAATGTGCATTGTACTACCACTTGCTTTGCACTGCTTGGAAACAGTTACGTTTCTTGCAAGATGTACATCGTCTTCAACACACTGCCTATAGTTAAACACTTAATAGTGATGATTAAATGATGGGATGTATAGCTTAGCTAAGCTTAATTAATAGAAGCACATTTTTATTTCCTGACTCTTGATTGTTGATAATATTGATGTAACCTTAATTTTAACTGTGTATAAGCTTTGCAATGTAAATATAAAACAGCACATCTGAAAATGTCATCAACTGTGATTGAAATGTGCTAGGCTGTGTACCCACCAACACAGAACACAAAAGACAAGGAAACCAGCAGTTAAGCCATTTGATATTTAGTGCTTCACTCAGGTCTGCATCTCAGCCGTCAGCTTGTCTAAGTTTACTATGCACTTGTCCTTATTATCCCCCACAATTACCATTCACCAGCGTACTTGATAGGAAGCATAGAGCTGGCATGTCTAAACTAAATCTGTCACATGTCTCAAGTATACTCTGTATATTTCTGCTTGTGAGTTGTGCTGGCTAGTGCAAGCTAGACAGAAAAATCTTGTAGCAGGGTTTTTTAAAGTGCTTCTCTGGATTTTTCTGCACTTCTGAGGTCTAGAGAGGTATCCTCAGCATTGAGTGTGCTGCCCTCTGCTGCTGTGACTCCTTCTCGAAGCCACTGCTCGCTGTGAACATCTCTCACTCAGGTCAGGAACCTCTTTGTAAGAGCAGGGCTGGTGGCAGCAAGGTCAAGTCAAGACCAGTGGGTGAGGATCAGCAAGGTGCAGGCATGCACACAGTATAGTTCAGGCAGGAACTAACAGCTGAAGCTTAGATATCTCTCCCAGGCTGATAGGCAGACGCAGGTTTCTCATAGCTTTTTCCAACCTCAGATTCACAGGTGCCCGTTGGCACCATGACCAAGGCTAGCTTTGAGCCCAGGCAGCTAAATTCTATGAGGAGTCAGGGAAAAGATGTGGGGTGCCACTGTACCTCACTTAGTGTTCTGACATAATCTCTGTCGAAAGACTCAGGTTATGTATATAGAGTTGATAACTCCCTCTGCCTTCCCTGCTATGAAATGCAAGAGTTTGGCCAGGACATGTGAAATTGTAACAAGTGGGAAATTCTCCCCATTAGTATTTGGCTCTATCAGGTACCTTCGAAAATCATACAGTGAGAATTTCTATCATCAGCAGAGCAAGCTTGGATCTGAGCATTGCAGAACTGATGGAAATTCTGGTCTTAGTGACTAATGCTGCTAGAGGAAAGGGAGCAGCTGATGTCTTCTGTGGGACACTGGCAATCAGAGGTGAAGGCAAAAGCTGGTCATCTTCTGAGAATGCCTTAAGATTCTAAAATCTTTTAATGGAATTATAATGACTCTGGAATTTCTGTTTGGATCTCACGAAGAGATCTCCCATCTAATATTTGACACTTCTTCTGATGCTTGAAATAGTAAATTTTCTCTTCTTGTCATAAGTTTCACAAACTGTAATAAAAAACCTAACTAGTTCACCTTTCATTTGTCATCTGTTTTCTATAAGAGTTGGGAAACTGTGTTGTTTAACACAATGAGTGAATAATTGAGAGACCTTGCTTCCTTCCCTCATTAGTGTACACGCCAGCAGTATCTGATCAATAAAGACAGCTACATTTGTTGGTTTTTAAGGAATAACAGAAAGAAGTAAGGGAGAAGTGTTGTTTGGTTGGTTAGTTGGGTTTTTTTTTCCCTTTTTTCCATTGGGAAAAAAAAAAAGCAAATAGATTTTGATGTGACATTATTAATATTTTTAATGGAAGAAGATATATTTCAACAAAGTAATTCCAGAAGTTTGAAGATTGTCTAATGGAAGGTCGAATGACTCCAAAAGGTACCCTCAGGATTTCTTTTGGTCCTTCAGATTTACCATCCAGTATAGTGTTGGAATTTTTTAATGTTATTAGGGTGATCTATTTTATTTCCTAAAACTGAGTTGATGATTTTCCTTTTTAAGCAGAATACATATTCCAGGAAGGAAACAGAGAGTATACTAGAAAAGGATTGGTGTCCTAAAAGTGTTATTTGGTCTCTTTCAGCCTGTGAGGAGGACACCTGCAGTGTTATATTCAGAAACATTTATTCACTATCTTTTTATTCTTTGCTCAAAGATCTAAATTTCAGTTGTCAAAACTTTTTCCTTTCAAGTATAGAAATGGAAAACTTAAAGCTTAGAGAATAACCTTTGACTTGAATTTAAATGCACATTTTCAGGGATTAAAAACTCAAATCAGTCTTCTTTCTATACAACAGATCCTGCAGGTAATACAGTATAATTTAGAAATTCTTTTCACAGTCAACCTTGCCCAATCTCTTTCTCTCACATACAGAGTTATAGAGGGAGTGGAAAAAGAAACCTCAGTACTCCAGACAAAAAGATTTTTGTGTTGACACCAACTAGCATTAATCATTCTTTTTTCACCTTATGTCAGTTGGCACACCTTTGGCAACTGCTGCTCATTTCCATCTTTCTCTAACAACAAATTTCTTATAACTGGTTTGGTTTTGTGGTAAACACTTCAGCCACAACCTACCTTCCTTTTCCTGGACACATTTTAGAATTTTTGAAGTGTGTTTCCATTTGAGAAGGAGAGATCTCCGTGAAAATATAGAGAAGACACCCCAAATAGATGTTGTATGACTGTTTTGTTGTAAACACTCTCAGAAGAGCTGTAACACTAGAGGTATATGTGTGTATCTATATTGTATCTCCGTCTATTGTAGATCAATGTGTATAGTCCTTACACGTACACACAAAAACATGATTGCTATGAAAATCTTTTTAATACATGAGATGTAGTATTCTCTAGTGCAAAAGGATTCTGAAACCATGGTTATTCATAAAGTTCAATAGAAGTGAAGGAACAGAGAGGCCAGTGGTTTTAACAACCTGCATCATACTTTGTGTTCACCTCCGGAAAAGGTCTGTTGCATTGGCTGGTGTTGAATATCAGACAGAAGGTGGCCTTTGCAGGTGATGTGATGCTATTAATCCTCGGAAATCTGATGTTTGGGAAGGAGTCTTGCTCAGCTGTCCAGCTGCAGTGCTACAGCACTCATGCAATACTTCCAAGGTCTGGAAGACCATAAGGAATGTGTTAAACTGCCTATAGGAATGACATATAAATGTCACTTGCTGAAAGCAATCAAACAGTTCTTTTCACATGTGCTGGAAAAGAGCAGGGTACAAGAGCAATTCAGGCTATCATGCATGTACAACTGTGATGTACTATTTTAGCAAACCAGAGAACTTGTCTTCCCATGCACCATAATGTGCACTATCGCCCAGCACACACATTAAAAATGAAGAGAAACAAAACCAAACCACAAATCTCTCAAGGTCAGTCAGTCCAAATAATGACAGGCAATGCAATTGATTTTTTTTATATCTGAACAGAAAGGGAGTGGGCAAGCTCTTATTGTGCCAGATAGCAGTCTGGCTATGATTTAAGGCATTGGAAATTAAGTCTGTCTCGTCAGCTGTACATTTTTACTAGGTCTGCAGAACAGGCTGGCAGACAGCATGAGCAGATGCTTTTAGTGTGATCAGGGATGGGAGATGAAGGGTGGTGTTCTTTGTGCTGGCTTTTCAGTTTGAAATCATCCTTTGAATCCTTGTGTAGAACAATAGCAGCAAGTTTTAGGTGTTTTCCAGATGAGGTACTGGACCACATGATTCTACTGATGTATCACCGCAGCTTCTAAAGATCTCTGCTCACTGCATTGGTAAAGAACAATATGACTCCATAGGAATTTCATCTTTTTCCTTCTTTCCATCTTTGCATGCCCCTTAAAGATGTTTAGAAAATTCTTGCCATTTTTATCACCCAGACAGTACACCACCTGTTCCTTTTTGGATTTACAGTATGTGAAACCAACACCTTATTTAATAAGTAACCAAAAGGAGATTTCATTTCTATTTTTTTCTTCAGTAACAGAAGAAGTAGTAACTTACTTTTGCCACCTGCTGCCTTATATGTGTGGGTGTTCTTGGCCATTTCTAGTAGCTGGATGTTCATCATTAGCCAAAATCATTAAAAGCTCAGATCCTACAAGCAGACTCTAATGCTAATAATCTTTTCCTCAAGACTATGGAAAATGTACTTTGCTACCAGATGTTGTGAGCCTAGCATGTAACTTACTTCAATACATACCAATGAACTAACACTTCCATGAGATACAAAATAACCAAAAACATGTTTGGAATGAGTATTATTGACTAAAAATACTGGAGGTGTGATTTATTATTGTTGATTTTTGATTGCTTAAACTTTTGCTTTAAGGCAATAATCTATAGTTGCCCAAAAGTGAGTATGACTACTTAGAAATTAAAATAAATTGCATTTGGTGGAAAGGAGCAAGGAGTTAATGAAAAACAAAAGAAGAGTTGAAAAATACCCTTCCTAATAGTTTTCCATATGCATTATTTTCCTTTGTTCCTCGTTTTTCTTTCTTCCTTTCTTCTTATAAGCTTTGTTATCTGGATCTTTAGTTCTTCCTGTTTCTTTCATATCTTAGCTGCTCTTTCAGCAAGAGTTTATGGCCTGAAGGCCAATTGTCTCTTTCTTCTTTAATTATGGAAGCTGAAGGCCACTTTGTTTGCTCTGAGTGCTTAATTGAAGGAGGACCGTGCATGCTCTTTTGTTGCTGTCCAACCTGCCAAGTGTATGGTGCACTGCATAGATGGGACAACTGTTTCTTTGGTTATTTCTTTTTAATTGGGATTCTGGAGCAAAGGGGGAGCAAATAAGGAGATTATAATACTCAGCCATTGGTTTAGGAAAGATTGTGATGTCATAGACTAATTTGGTTTGTATGGAGCATCTACTAACAGTTTTGCATTTACACTGGCAAAATATATGGAAACTGCTTTTTTTAAGGAGAGAATTTCAAATCTCCCTCATCTTTTTCTTTTCCTTACTAAAGGTGTTTTTGTTCACAGCCCCCTGGCCCCACCCCCATGCTTACTCTTTTATCACTAATTAATGTTTTTCTTATAAATCTATTTTAGTAGAATTGCTTGTATGGTCACAGCAAACTAGTTGCTTGGCTTTTTCTATGCTATCCCTATGAATCAGTCAGAATGACTTTAGACAGTAAATATCTCTATTCACATTCTAGTCTGTGTTTGCCCTTGTCTAATGTATTTGCCTAATTTGATATCCGAATGAGTCATTGTTTTATAAAAGGAATGTCTTTGAAATTATTAAATACAGTGATAAGGCTTCTAAGCAGCAAAATGTATTTGAACTGCTTTTATAGTATTTATGCTAAAATGACACTCAGACACTCCAGTTCTACCCCAAGATACTTGCTAATGTGGTAGTGGGATTGGGCTTGGCTGTGACTTATCAGATCATGCGTATCTTATGAATGAGTCATGAAGGCAAACTGTCATATATCAAAGCTTAATTATTGCATAAACTTATCTTTCAGCCATTCTCCTCTGATCTTCTCATACCAAAACTCAAACGTTTCCTGTTGTAATATGTTTTATTTTGCCCAGAACAAATCCAGTGATGCCAAAGGAAGCTGTGGTTGCATTTTAATGACAAAATACAAAAAGGAATGTGATAATTAAGTTATGTTCTGAATATTGGTTATAAATTATGTTGTCTCATGTAAGCACTTGGGGCTTCTGCTTTCTTTTTCTTCCTACTGCATCGTTTTTTGTTTTTTTTTTGTTGTTTTTTTTTTT
Source organism: Gallus gallus (assembly GCF_016699485.2). NCBI lineage: Eukaryota > Metazoa > Chordata > Aves > Galliformes > Phasianidae > Gallus > Gallus gallus. Next base: position 46,292,085 of record NC_052532.1, read on the forward strand.
TCCCCACAATATTGGAAGCTTAGCTGTGTGCAGAGATTTTCTTATCTAAGGATACCAGCTGTTTACTGGAGGTTGAAACTAGTTGTTCCTTTCTCAATCAATGTCTGTCACAAGGAGACAAAAATGTGCATATGACTTACATGATTTGTTTTCATAATGATGAATGTAGTTTAGTTAGGAAATTGATTATAAAAATAGAAACCAGGCTTTGAAAAGCAATTTGAAGATACGGTATAGGTCTGTTATGATCATTTTAAGGCTAATGAGTATATTTCACTTACATAGTTAATCTTCTCAGTGTCTAGCAACAATGTTAATGTGGGAAGCTCATGTTGAGAGTAGAATGCACGCTTTGCTGATATGCACCCAAATTATATGCTAACTATTTAACGTGTTATTTCCATGGAATGAATACATAGAATGCAAATGCAATATAAAGCCGAGGTATTAATCTTCTTCAGAACACACAAGTATCATCATAGAAGTGCAGTAATCTCATTTAGGCTTTCTATGGATAATGGTGAGAGTAGGTTTTGAATCATTACCAGTTTAGAGGCATGTGCAACAGTTTGAATAGTCAGGTTCTATCAGATCCATACTACTCTTGAACTGCATTTCAACTCCCAAACATGAAATGTAATAAAGTCTGGATGAAAGGGAATCTTGCTTGTACCAAGTGAGTATTGTTTCAGCGTGATATCTTCCTTGTATCAAGTGAGAATTGTTTTAGTGTGATCCAACCAGGCACTGTACTGTGCGTCACACTGTTCCCTCACTCCTTCCAGAGCATCAGTTTTGCTTTCCTATTCTATATTAATTCAGTGTTTATTTTACAAATAAACTTTGCCTGAGCAGAGCAGTTACTTCAGATTCCCTCCGGGCTTTGATTACTTTCTCTGTTCCCTGCTGCCTCCTTTGATAGCCCTTCTACCAAATGAGGAAATAGACAAGGTGTAATTATTATTAAACAAACAAACAAAACAAAACAAAAAACCCAAAAAACAGTGTATGTTAATTTGCTTCTTAGCATAGGAGAGTTGTAAACTTTCAAGTTCTCTTGGTTCAGTATGGCCTTACAAAAGATCATCTGTGATTGTTTTGCTCTCTTGACAGCTGTAAGAGGGAGGGAAAAGAGACAGTTACAGCAGTCCTATGGAGATGGCAAAGCAAATTTTAGAATGATGCCCTCTTTCTGTGATATAGCATATCACAGAAAATCAGTGTGGAAGGGCCTATGTTCCTGATTTGAGCTTTATCAGGATATGCAAAATTTCACTATTTAATCTTTTTACTACCTCTGACATATTTCCTTTGACACGTCCCACACAAAATCCTCATCTCTAAATTGGAGAGAGATGGATTTCAAGGGTGGACTATTCAGTGGGTAAGGGATGGGCTGGGTAGTTGCAGCCAGAGGCTCTATGTACAGGTGAAAGCTAATGATTAGTGGTTCTCTTTAGTATCTGTCAGTGGGACAGTGGGATTGAGTTGTACCTTCAGCACGTTTGCAGACAACACCAAGCTGAATGGCACAGTTGATACCACAGAAGGAAAGGATCTGGACAAGCTTGAGAAGTGGGCCCATGTGAATCAAGTGAGGTTCAACAAGGCCAAGTGCAAAGTGTTGCATTTGGGTTGGAGCAATCCCAGACATGAGTACAGACTGGGAGATAGCCTTGAGAGCAGCCCTGAGGAGAAGGACTTGGGGGTTCTGGTGGACAGAAAACTAGACATGAACCAGCAGTGTGCTCTTGCAGCCCAGAAGGCCAATCAAAAGAGGGGTAGTCAGCAGGGAGAGGAAGTGATTGTCCCCCTCTATCCTGCCGTTGTGAGGCCTCATCTGGAGTACTGAGTCCAGAGCTCCCAGGACAAGAAAGGTATGATGCTGTTGGAGAGGGTCCAGAGGAGGGCCATGAAGATGAGCAGAGGGCTGGAGCACTTCTCCTATGAAGAAATACTGAGGGAGCTGGTCTTGTTCAGCCTGGAGAAGGGAAGACTTCAGAAAGATCTCATTGTGACCTTCCAGTACTTAAAGGAAACTTATAAAAAAGATGGAGAACGACTTTTTACATGGTCTGATCGTGACAGAACAAGGGGGAATGGCTTTAAACTAAAAGAGAGGAGATTTAGATTAGATTTTAGGAAGAAACTCTTTACTCAGACTGTGGAGAGGCACCTCCACAGGCTGCCCAGAGAAGCTGTGGGTGCCTCATCCCTGGAGGCATTCAAAGCCAGGTTGGATGGGGCCCTGCTCACAGCAGAAGGTAGGAACAAGATGAGCTCTAACGTCCATTCCAACCAAAGCCATTTTGTGATTTAATAAGTATGCCAGCAGTTCAATGAAGAAAGCATAATTAATAAGTATTTGCACATCTCTAGAAGCTAAAAAGTGTACATTATCAAAAGGTTCAGTTTTCTCAAGGAAAATAATAAGTGACTACTACTTTATTCTAAATCTTAAACATTTTTGAGTAAATTAAAAGAAATACCGCATTACATTAGCTTAGAAAATGAATACGATGTCTGTAGATTCTTTGCAGTTTAACTCTTTCCTTTCAAGAAGACCCCAACAATAGTATTGGTCTTTGCATTTCTTAGATAATGCAGTCTATACTGGCCAAGCATTGTCTTGAGATACTTGGATGCACAGCTTATGTAACAGATATGTAAAATCTGAGTTACATTGGAATCTGTTGATTAGTTGGTTAGCTGATTGGTTGGTATTTTCAGTTCTTGTAGTCCTGTTTTTCCCAGTTGAGCATAAGACTGCACTGGGCCCTAGGGAAACAAAGTTGTGTCTGTTACAAAAGAGTATGACCTGCCTGTTATGATAGCCGTTTCACAGAGTTCTGACGAAAGTATCCTGTGAGGAGATGAGAGCAGCTGAAGTGAGAGATGATAGATCATCTTTTCCTACATATTAGTTCTTGCCATTCTTTTACATACCGATGCCTCTAAAACAAGCTGGAGAATGTATTGTCTCATCTTCAGCTTTGCTTTCAAGCAGAGATAAGGTTATGTATAAAAGAACTTGGAGTTGTCATACTAACATTTATGTATTCTTTTTCCAGCACAGTGCCACTGTGGGTGTGTTACATAAATTGCCACAATGGAGGGTATTTCAGATTCTTTAGCTCAGAGGCCATCTGTCACTGGAAGTGGCACTTTTACCTGCTCATCACTTCTGTAGTAGTGTGTGCTCAGGACAGAGCACATCCAGGTGAAGTTAACAAACAGGGCAGTACTACATACAGCTGAGTTTGAAAAGACTTAGTAATCAAGTCACTCTTTCAGATGAGAGCAAGCATCACAAATAGATCTCTCTTTTTATCCAAGAGAACACCAAGTGCTTTCAGCTTTGCTTCGGAAAAGAACAAGCTAGTTCCCTGAGGGATATTTTTCTCCTCAGAATCCAGCATTGCCTCTATAGGCACTTCTCTTCAGTGTCTGAGCTGCAGGTAATAACAGAACTTTCTTAAGGAAGTTGTCTTAAGTCCTGTGATCTAGACAGGATTCAACGCTTTCATAATGATCAGTGCTCATCTATGTCTCCTTCTCAGCATTTCCCTGCCACCTTTGTATTTGCTTGAATTCTGAGGAAGTGAGCCAGGGCATGCTGCTGAGCACTTGTCCTAATATTATTTGATTGGTCTACTTTTTTGGCTTGAGAATATGTTCACATTTATATGTTTGTCTAACTTTTCTTTGTTCCACGTTTAATGCACTCTACGTAAATTGCTGAAGGAGAAATTTAACAGTGTGGATGTGTGCTGACAATATGCTCTATGAATTCCAACTATGGGTCAGAGATTTTTCTTCCTAATCAGTGACAATGTACATAACCTCTCTGTCTACTCTAAATGTTCCTGTCTGTAAAATGAGGTTTTGCTTGCCTGCCTTACAGGCATATTGAAGCTTAATTAGTGTAGGTAATAAATGCTAAGTATTTTTTTAAAGAATCTAAAATGATGAAGCTTGGATCTTAATTCACAGCTTTTATGGGATAGGGTTCTGTATTGATTACCTTAGATTTTCACAAAGTCTGTTCTGAATTTAATAAGGGATTTAACAAAAATAACTCTTGATAGTGATAGTGATTCTTGTTAATAAAAAGTAACGTGTACTTGCACTAAACTAGCTGAGCTGTACTCTTATTCATAGTTTTCTTGAATGGCATGGACTTTGAAATGTAAATGTTGTATAAGTCTTTCCCTTATGAAGTATATATGCTTATTATTTTAGTAAGATATGTTTTTCTTATGATATTTTCTTAACTGGTTTCCTTTAAGCTCCAGTAAAAAGGAACAACATAATTTAAAATCACACTGATTTGGCATTCTTTCAATGTTTCTTACGTAAAAACAAATTACAAGATAAGACTGGATTCCATTTTACTAGAGTGGGAAGACAAAATGAAAACTGTTGAGGTTTTGGGGGTTTGATTTTGGCTTTGTACCTCATCATGTTTAATCAGATTGGTATCAGCCATGAAAGGCTATCTGTCCAAGATCCCTCTTTCTCCATTGTTTGGAAGACCAGTGTTGCCAGTTGTTGTGACACCATTCTGTCACACTGCCCTTCTGCTGCCATCTGTCACACTGCAACAAAATGTAATACCATGTTGGTGGAAAGGTTCAGCCTCTACTGCCATACCACAAACATCTGCATTTGAAGTCATGAGCTAACAGAATAAAATAGAAGGTATTACTTTTGGAGCAGCCCTTGCAAAGTTACCCATGTCTCCTTGTGTGTGTTGAATGTGATTTTTTTCTTCTCTGTTTTCTTCTCCAGACTATTATGTACTTTGTTCTATTATGCCATCTTATTAAAATTAACCTTATATCAATCAGAGATTCCCAGTTAACTTCTTCCATGGATTCTTCCAATCAAAAAGTTGCTTAAAGCTCCAGAATGAGAATTTGGCTGCAAGTGTCATTATTCTGCTGTATTATAAACATCTTTTGAAGAGTTCAAAAATTGTCTCCATATGATAAAGTATACTACTGGGAATGACCTCAGGACTTTGGGATTCCCATAGGAGATAAGAATTATCATAAATCTCATTTTAATCCATGCTCTCATTGGTAAGAACATTTTTTGACCTTCTGCAAATGCACATCAATATGTAGAAAACAATAAATAAACTAAATTCCCATATTGCTTCATCTTAACCTCTCCAACATTATCCTCACCCGTGAAAAAGGACAAATAATATAATACATTTGAATCATACTGCTGGATGCCCTTTTAGAAAATGTTCAGATGTTATTAAGTTAAGGGTTTCAAGTATGTATATTTGTTGATGTACCAGAATCAGTAGTTCTTGCTTTAATACATGCATCGTGCTAAGATAGTTTCATTCACAGCTGTCCTAGATGCATGTACAAAAGTAGTCTTGCATCCCTTTGTAATGCGCAAAGAGACATAGCTTAAAAAGAGTTCCTCTCTTGGTGATCAGCTGCTGGTTTCCAAATAGGAGGGGATGCCTTTCTGCCCCAATACAGTTGTTAGGTGTTCCAGTAGTGAAATTCAGGTCAGTTGTCTTCTAGCAAAAATTTGCAGTTTCTGAAAACTGTTGTTTAAAAATGAATGGATAACAAATATGAGATGATTTTCTGTGTAGCACAGTTATGTATCTCCAGCTATTAGAAGGGAAAACAAATTCTGCAAATTCTCTACTGAACTGGCATAGACAGTAAGTTATGTCTTTGAGTCAGAGCTGGTGCTCTTTAGGTGCATCTGATGCTTTCACTCATTAAGGAAGATTTCCAGCAAACATCAACAGTTTTATAGCCACATATTTTAGCAAGTTGAGAAGTCACTGAAAAGAAAGCAGCAAATAATTTTTGTATGCTTTAACACTGGTCCAGATAAAGTGCATGCTTAACTGTCCTCTAAGAGCTTAGTTTAGCTCAGTTTGACACTTCAGGCTGCATTTTCTGTACCTCAGTAATTTCTTTTCTTGTTAGGAAAGGAATGTCTTCTTAGATTCCATCTATTGCACAAGAAAAACACTGCAAAGATCTTTTTTTTTTTTTTTAATTGTTTTCCAGATATATTTTTCAAGGTCTTGGTGGAGAGCTTTGATTGTTCTATCTCAGGAAATGACAGACATCACTAGGTAGGGAAAATCTGGTGCTAGGTAAGTCTGTGCTATGTAAAAAAGCTAGCTCTGATGCTAGCTGGTATAAAAGATGCTACTGAGTTATAGCACTAGTGGGTAAATAAGTCAGGTTTTCATTTTATAACGCAGTTGTTAGTTGATTGTACTGGGGATGTACTTTTTAAAATATTTTCTCTTGTAGTTCACATCTCATGGTGGAGTGCAGATTTTTTTGTCTTTGAATAAATGCAGTCACTGTTTGATGTTGAGAATTCCTCGTGCCCTTCTTTCATGGGGGAAGGAGGTTCTTGGGAAGCTGCACAGAGATATGCAGGAGGATCTTAGGAAACCTGCTCCTTTAGGAGGGAGTAGCACATTTTTTCCCCAAAAGAAAAATTAGGAAGATGTTAGATAAGAGAAGAAAATGTTGTTTCTTTCTCTTTTTAAGGAGATGTTTGTCCCTAGTTACATGTCTAGGAATGACAATGGAAGGGTGTTTTTCATGTGTGTTGTGAGGTGCTTTGCAGGTTGATGTGGGGAAACCAATCACTGCAGTCTGTTTCTTTGGCTCTCTTGTCTATTGGTTCCCCCCACCCAATCTGGAGGATGGGGAGAATGTTCCCATTGCTAGAGAATTGTTGAAGAAGCAGAATTCTCTTTAGATTTTTTTTTCTAAATATTTTAATGAATTATTGAAGCCTGAAACTATTTCCTTCTTTTGCCTAAGCTACAAGACAAAAAGTATCTTCACAATGTCTGCGTATGGAAAAGGAGAAGGATGTCATATGCTGAACTTGGCCTGCTTTCCTTACTTGTTATAATAAATGAACGTACTGGACATCCATCAGCTGGATGACTAAAGAAGAGTTTATACTAAAAGAGATTTAACTAGAAGTATATAGCAACAAATATTTATTTCCTTTAGTTAGCTCAGCTGTATGTTGAGTTTTCTCTAAGGAGAATAAGCAGATCCACGTGTAAAGGAGCATGAAGTCATTTTAAACTGTCAGTTGACTCTTCATTTCAAATGCCCTATTTAGACCCTAATGCTTAAGAAATATTTAGTTTGTGTTTTCTTTCTGTAAAAATATTTTCCTGGATGTTCCCTCGCTAGGGAAAAACAGTGGATAAAATCAGAAATGTTATACAAGTCCCAGAAAATCAATTGTATTCCAAAAGTTAGAGGAACACTTTGAATATCTAATGTATGTAAGGTTTGGAAAGAAGGCCCTATTAGAACATTATTTAGTGTTTCAAGGTAAGATGAAACTGGTTTCAATGCTATTCGTATTGTGAAAGCAAGATTTTTCATTCTTGCTCTTCTGGGACCAAGCCTTTACGTGTGTGTGTGTGTATACATACCTGTATATACAAGGTCTGCTCTGAAAGTAATGCCTCCTATCTTACGATGTCAGCCCTCAACATCAGAGTTGGATGTTGGTGATATGGCAGTAGAGGCTGAACCTTCCCACTAATATTCCATTACACTTTGTTGCCGTGTGATAGACAGCAGCAGAGGGGCAGACTGACAGAATGGCATCTGACACAAAAGTGTGTAAGATGCAAAGCTGTGTCACTGAATTCCTCAATGCAGAGAAATGGCACTCACTGGCATTCGTCAATGCTCTCTGAACTTTTATAGAGATCAAACAGTGGATGTGAGCACAGTGAGGTGGTGGGTGGTGCATTTCAGTGGTGGTGACCATGACTGTGGGTCACCTTCACTGGTGCCGATTGTTACAACCACAGCATGCAGGCTCTTGTTCATCACTGATGAAAAAGCACAGCCAATGGTGGTGACTGCGTTGAAAAAGAGTGCTTTGTAGCTGAGAATTTGCTCTATCAAATACTGTTATTGTGGAGTTTGTTGTAGTTTTCATGGAAATAAAGAGGAGGCATTATTTTTGGAGATACACATATTTATTGGCGAGTTATATTTAATCAACAATAATATTCCCCTTCTTGCATAAAATATATCCTAGAATGATTCAACTTTGTGCTAACCATATTTTCTTCTTAAAAAAAAAAAAAGAGAGAGAGAGATGTGACTGCGAAAAATTGCAATCCTATCAGAATTAATTAAATGACTCTTGAGATGACTGTGGTGGAAAAATAGGTATGAAGAGCAGGTCCAGGTTCCGTTGGTTTTGCTAAAAGTGATTGTTCACTGGCTGCTTACAGAGAGGCAACAGCAACTTCAGGAGCTCAGCTAGCCCACCTTCATGTCCCAGGGCAGATCGGATCAGATCCCAACAGAGCTGCATCTGTCTGTATTGATTTTTGCAAGGACCACTTGTGGAGCATGTCAGTAATCAACACAATCTTAATAACTGTCTGCTTTTTATTTTAAATCTCTATTGGTAATCAATTTACATTTAGTTCTTCGCTTTCACCATGCTGCAATCTTCTTCTTCCAATAAACTTTATTGACAGCAAGTATTAACATACTTTATGCTCACAGTTATTGCCTGTTTAATGGATTGGTAGTGCCTAAGAGCAGATTTTAACATTCCAACAACAAAGTCGGTTCCATAACTCCCCTCATAAACAGATGACGTGAAAATAGGGATTATGATAGTTTGCCATGAATAATTTGTTTGGAAATAAATAATTCACTTTCATAGGTACATCCAAAGGAAAGTTGCCCGATTTTTATCTTTTTCCTAAATTAGAATATGTGTTTAACTGTACTGTATTTTTTTAGGGTTTTGCCAATTTTGTATAAAAATAAATAGAGTTAATGCAAAATTCACGTGAAGTATATCAATCTCATAATTTTCATAGTCACCTTGAAAATTTCCAGCTTGAAGAGTTTTTGTAATATATCAGTACATGATATGAATTTGGTACTTTTAGTAAGTTAGACTATGACTTACAAGAATAGAAACTCCCATGAGAGTGAAGCAACTGGCTAGGATTAGCTGTGCACCCACTTTCTATTAAGCTTATTGAAAGAGAGGTAGGGAAATACCGTGCTTGCATTCTGTAATCTAAAGACTCCATTTTTAAAGGCATGATAACTGAATAAGAAGTGTTTGCTTAGCCGAGTTCTGTTTTGTTGAGAAGAAGACTGTCGCATTTGTTTAGAAAGGGGTTAAACAGAAACTAATCCTTCAGGCTTACTTTGAAAGGTGGTTATCTTTCCAGCAATAGAGAGCATTGTTTGCTTTGCCAGAAACAGTGTAATTGTTCCTCAAGCCAGTATGTTCTCTGACTGAACAAACTTATTTGAAAGAGGAAAAATATCATTTGCATGTGTGTTTTCTTTAAAAGATTCAAAAAATGAGTGAAATGGCTTTAATTTATCTAACAAACAGGCATTTTATGTGAAATAAGATCTCTTAAAGGATTTTGTTAATAGATTATTTTGTGTGTGACCAGTTCCCTAATAGAAGTTTCATAGGTTATGGGAAACAGAACAGTAGTGAGCTTTGCTCAAGTTAATTACGTTTATTCATTTGAAACATTATTCTCCAGTAGTGTTTGGGACAAGCGGAGAAAACACTGAAACCATTTTTAGGCAGCATTTATCTATTTCAATTATTTTTGACAGTATGTGTTGATGCGTACTTTAGCATCAGTGCATTTCTATCGAGAGTTTGTAGCACAAGCCTTTTAAAGCACAAAGGGTAGCAGTACTTCAGCCAATCTGTGATAAAAGGGAAAAAATGAAATCACTATGGAAACTGCAGGAAGAATCTAAAAGCTTTCTTTATAAAGTAAACGTCTGATGTTTGTGACTGCGGGGGCAAAAAATTCATAAATCTGTACGATGCTATCATTTCTGATTTGTTATCGCAGCAAATGCCAAGTCTAAGCAGTCTGACCTTAGCCTTATTAAGTGCTTTCTTTTCAGATACAGTTATTATTTGACAATAGAGAGACTGCAGTGCTGCAAGGGGGAAAACTAATATATTTAAAATGTGTGCGTGTCTGCGTGCATGTATCTATCTGTCTGTCGATCTCTCTTTCTTTCCCCATGAAGCTTACGGAGCTGTGAGCACTGAACGTGGGAACTTGGACTGCTATTCTGAGCACATTTCAGAAAACTCTGTTGCGTCCCATTACGTGCCTGTCTTTGATCTCAAATTGAAAATCTCGGAGCCTCTTCCTCCAATCCAAAAGCAAATAAATAGTGAAAGAAAGAAACCTCTCTCCTCTCAGCACGTAGGGCCTCCACGGCTGAAAAATGAAGGTGACAGTAATAGCTCTGATGAACCTGTTTGGACAACAGACAGCAACAAATACCTGTCTCTGTGGAGGAGTTTAAGAGCACTGCAGAGATCCTCAGACAGTGCAGAGCCTCTTGGCTTACACAGGCCACTGTCTTTCTCTCCAAACAATACCAGCCAAGCTTCCTCTGTACCTACAACTGAAGAGCTGCGGGAACAGGACAGTAACTAATACAGCTTTCAAATTTGAATCTCCTGGTCTTATTAAAAAATAAGAAATGAAGAAAAAAAAAAGAAAAGAAAAAGACCTGAATTCTAAGCAAGATGAAGGATTTGGTAAGTATTTCTTTTTCATTTGCTGCTTTAGCCTGGAGGTTATTTTTATTCATGTGTAACTTACGAGTAGGATTAGGGCTTTGAATGAGTTTGTGGTTTTGGCTAAGTTTTTAGATTATGGAAAGAAATTAATGTCTGTTGCTGCTTTCCCAACTTTGTTAGCTTTTGAATTGCTTTGTCTTGTTGCTTTGCTGTAATTAGTCTATTAGCTTTGCAAGTCTGATGTTTTGAGATGCTGAAAAGAGCACTGGTGTTCCTAGGCTGTTTGAATATAAACATACCCAGTAGTAATACACATTACTAGATATTACTCATATATACACAATAAAAGGCTTTAATATTTGGTTTAGTGTATTAATTTTAAGATATTGACCAAAGCCAGGTATGTACTTTCCAACTATATGGCTTGAGCTCTGGAAGTAGTGTGAATGTTTTAACTCATATTGAGAAAGTTAACACATGAAGATTTAATCTGTGACAGATGACAGCATGGAATTTTTTGGCAATAAATGAGAAAGATCAGAAGAATTCTTGGTTATATTCAAATTTTATGGTACATTGGTGAATGTTGCTATAATATGTACTTATTAACAGTAAGATTTTTCAGGTGAACAGTAGAAAAAGAGAATACAATTCTTGTACAAGCAGGTCAATCTTTCTGTAATAAATATAAATCCTAAGAAAGATATAGTTTGACTTATTGGCTTCATTGTAGCTTTTTATACATATAATGGAAACCAATTATCTGTGGAGAAAATTTGACTTTGTGGAATGGAATTAAATTGCTTTTTAAAGGCTTCTTTAAACAGCACTAGCTGGAGGTAAGTCCAATAACATTTTTTGCTCTGAATAGTAATGACTTTGCTACATCAATAAATCATGTTGTATTCTGACTTTTATCAAAGATTCTGAGGAAGAAAACTACACAAGGAGGCTTGAAGCTACAAGGGCAGTCCAGACTGCTTTTTCTCCAACCAGCTACTTTACTCATGGCCCTTTGAAAGCAGCAATTCCTGTGAATCAGCAGTTAAAACGGTAGGTCCACACGGGCTTTGAGCTGATGAGAACTACTGCTAAATAGAAATTCCTGATAACAGGTGAATTGTCAAACTGGAAGATCTGTAATGTAGTCTGCCTACTTAAGCCAGAGTAGCTCTGTTCATTTTCATCCCATTCGTATTGTGTTTCATTTTAGGAAAAGTCTGTTTCTATTTATTTCTTGTCTTGATATGGAACTGGGTACAAAATTGATTCTAATAATAAGCCTCTAAAATTGTTTAATTTACTCTCTAATACTCAAATATAGCCTGTGGTTGTAATTCACATATCAACAGCTAGGTAAGTGCTGGGACTCAGTGTTGAATGGAGGGAGGTTTTGTGAAGTGTGTATTTGGGATTCAGAATCGGAAGAGTTACAAATGAAAAGCCTTATTTTAAACTTCGATTCAGTCTGCTGATATTAGCTCTACAGTAATTGAGTGCTGAGGGGAGAGTGGGTTCGGAGGGGTAGGGGGAGTACACTGCCAACTTCTACCTATTTTTCCCAACAGATCATGTATCAAAAGTGTAATCTGTATAGGAACATGAACTGGTGAAATGCATCTCTGATGCTAGTTTCCTATGTTGTTATGTAGAATGTTTGTAATTATCTTGCTGAGTCCTAATCCCTGACATTTGCTATCACAAAGCATCTACTGGAGAATGCAATACTCTAATTAATGTTTCTGTGAAAAGAGTCGGGGGGAAGAAAGGTTGTGCTGCTTTAGCAGAGCATTTTTAAGAAAAGCTATTTTGTTAATGATATAGATGTAAAATGTTGGGAAGCCTAAGGACACTTTATCAACTGTAATACCTTGTTGTTTTCTATCACAGTGTACAAATACAGTTAAGCATATGTTAATTGTAAGTTATTTTCTGAACTATGTACTGCACTTTCCTACATCAGAAGCAAAATAGGCACTTGCTCCAGTTTATATATTTCTATATCTTGGTATTTCCTATCTTAAGTATTTTCTGTGATAAATAATGCCTAGTTACCACATTTAAAATAAATTTATTTAATAAAAAGAAAATATCAGTGCTTTCACATATTATGTTTTACACTAACTTTTATATGAAGGAGAAGAAGATCAAAACAAAGTCAGTAAAATTTGAATTGCAGCTCATAAAGATTGTACAGAGAACACGCCACAAACAGTGTGAAGCTGTAAACCTGAGTTTTGATCACAGGGAGACATCACTTTTTATAGTTTGTCTGCAAACTAAGGCAAAAGGTTAATTGAGGTTATGTGCTGGGGTACGTGATGTGTATTTCACCTGTGTAGCAGTTAGTTACTGAAACTGTGCTTTTTTATATCTGGTATGAATAATGTCTTAATACAAAGCTAATGACTAAAGAATTATTAAATTGTTATTTCTGAAGGAAAATGGGTGCACAGTGTTGGCATGTGGCTGTGTTTGCACAAGTGTGACTGTGTGGATTAGCTGAAAGAAATCACTACAGTTGTGTGGTCACAAGCAACGTCCTCAGGCACAGGGTTGCTATGCAGGACAGGCATGCCTTTCTTTCTCCTGAGAAATCTGTTCAAACTGTTCAAATATCCTATTTCACATGAGATGAGCTACTCAACATGGTGCTTGTTACATGCACCTTGCTTTTCCTCCCACTTTAGCAAAAAGATCTCTTTCACCGTGTGCTTTTGCTGTTAAAAGAGGAATAAATAAATAAATAAAATTAGTGCTACTCAGTATCAAGAACCTTTGCCCTTTAGAGAAATCACCTAGTGTGCACTTCATAGCAAGGTGGCTGCTATCAGCTATTTGTGGTAGACTTGACTGCTTGACTGGAAGGAAGGGTCATCTTCCTGCCCAGAGGCAACCATCAGAGAGCGCAGAAGGTCTTTGGAAAGTATTTTTTTCTCCAGTATTGTCTCAAAACCTAAAGAAAGCTGTTTCCCTCATGGATGCAGCCTGGGGATGATTCCAGCAAAAACAGCAAGGGTTTCTGGGGAGGAAGTCAGGCGCTCATAGAAAGCAGATTTCTCCATCCTCCCACGTGGTGTCCAGCTCGCATTATCTCACTGTGGAAAGTTTTCCTTCTCATTCTCTCACAACCTTTTCTTTTTTTTTATACCGTCTGTTTTTAAATGCCGTGTGCATTTGTGTAGCTACCCAGCCAAGAGGCAATCACAACAGCATTGGAAGACATGTGGGAAACTCCACTCAGGGCAGAATATCCCTGGGTATTGCACTGAGCAAGGCCTCGCCAGAGGCTGACACCAGATATAGCCATGCTCAGAAGCCTCACGTGATCTACAGCTGTGCTTGAGACCTTTCTCAGGGCGGTGCTGATGGTCCTCACTTTGCAGTGCTGTCAGCGTGGTGGGCAGAGTAGAAGGGACCAGGCTGTTCTCCGTGCCTATTGTAGTTGTGGCTTTGTGGCCAGCTTATCAGCTGGCTCGGCTCCTCCAGCATCCAGCAGCACAGAGGCTGCCCAGCAGGCAGTTCCTCAGCAATTTTTAGTTACATGTTAGGTTTAAGTGGCCACTGTTACTGGTTTGCCAGAAAGAGAAAGGACAGAGATGCAGAACGCTTCAGAATTTGTAATGAAATCATATTTTATTGAAGAACACCAATGATATGTAAATATATTTTTAATCCAGAGCTTTCTTTCTGCACAATGCTGGGCGCTTCTGTGAGGTGATGAGGAAAAAGTACAGTCCAATGGATGTCTCAGCCCCTAATGACTGATATTCTCATTGGCATAAATCAGATACTCTGTGACAAAACAGCAGCAGGGTTTGTGAATTCTGAGTCCTGCTTTTTTAAAACACATCTTCTGGTCCGGGGGTACTCTGCTGCACAGAGTACATTGCCCTGAGTGACGCTGATTTGCCTTCTTGCTGGTCTGCTCATTTCCTTGCTGGACTGCAAGAGCCTGGAAAAGCACTGAATGCCTGGCAGTTTTGTAGAAGTCTAACCAAATTCTCAAAGAATGAAGAAAAGCTTACTCTGAAACACTACAAAATGACCAATGGCAAACTTTCAAACAAGGCGCATGCAGATTTTTATGATATTACTGATAAAATGATTATTTATGTAATTGTTGGTGAGGCTTGTCTGAATTGATAGCCTCTGCCAGGTTAAAATACGGTTTTTGACATCATGTCTCTAATTTGCAATTCTGTTAGCAGTCTGGTTATTCAAAACAAACCCACAAATCTGTATTTTACAAATCACATTTTATTGCTGTGGGAAAAAAATAATGTTGTAATCTTCTACCGTCACACTTCAAAAATTGCTTTAGAGCAATCCAGCCAACCCACCCCAAAGCAAGTATGCACATTCTACTGCAACCTGCTTGAAATGAAGTTAAGACTGGTTTAGAGTGAAGAAGGGAGAAAAGTGCATTTAAAGCTGGGGTATAAATCTAAGCTGAGCTTATCCAATATTTAACCCGGATACGGAATCTTTAGTCCTTCAAATAATAACACATTACTTGCTAAAAGTCAAGCACCAAGCATAAATGTCAGGATATTTTATCTAACAGCTTCCTTGATTATGTTTTTGTGAATACGTTCTTAAGCTCCATGTCTTATTAAAGAAAAATCCTTTCTGTGTGAGTAAAATCAGCTTACCAAAAAATAAGATCCTTGCAAGACTGGCACAAGTATCTGCTTCCTCTGGTGCCAACTAATTGGCTGGATATGTCCGTGCTCTAACACACTTCTGTGTCGGAGACCCTATCTTCACTTCCAGCCAGTGCTGAAAACCGATTGCTCATAGAAAATCACCCTGCCTGTGGTGAAGCACTTGCACTAAAGTGCTATTTTTATTTTTTTTTAATAACTGAAATATTTGTGCAAAAATGAATGGTGTCTCTTAAATTTTTTTTATATCCTTGTGAATTATGAGGATTCAGAAGGTGTCAGAGCAGGAGTAATTTACCTTACAGAGCTGAAATCCTGTTTTACAGGTGATGTACTGTTGCTGTGTTGTCCAACACTAGGCTAGATCAGATTCCAAAATAAAAATCAGTGCCTCTAAATGTGTATAGGATTTCTTCCCATGTACGTGAAACCTGAAACACTTTCCTTAACAAAACCAGAATGATGTACCGATGTTCTCATGGTTGGTTTTTTTTTTGCCTTCCCTGCCCCTCCTTCTCTAAAGCAGGAGACCTCTGTAAAAAAGTAAAGCACTAGTAAATAAAGAGTTAAAATGAAGGCAGGCTCACTGGTTTGTTGAGATCTGTCAGAGTCTGAGTGGCTGGCTACATATCTGTCTGAGGAACAATAGCTACCTGTATTCTGCACGGGCTGCTGGGCAGGCACTAGCAAGCGGGAGATGGTCTGCCTCTGCTAGAGCCTCGCTAGTGGGAATCCCTACTGACAGCCCTGCTTCGCACTGCAGAGGGGGGAAGCAGAACCTTGTCTGCTCGTTGACGAGGGACAGAGCTTTGATCGCTCTTCTCCAGCCCTGACTTGGCCTGAGGTTTAGCCCCAGTCCCGAAGTCCGCGGGCTCTCCTCACTCCCGCACGCACCCACTCGCACACACCCCTTTGCCAGCAGATCCGTGTCACAGCTGTAACTGAGGCACACAGCAATAAACATAGCAGAACCAATCTCCATGGTGGCAAGAGGGGGCACTGGAGGTGACAACAATGGAGAAGGATCTTTCTGCTGACAAGTTTTAGGTAAGAGAGACTATTTATACCCGCAGACGCGTATTTTATAGCCTTCTAAATAAGTTAGAAATTGCTAGCTTTCAAATGTGCCGGGTTATAGAAGTGTTTCAGTTTACTGCAGTATCCAGGCTGTTACTAGCTTGTAAAACTGTGCTTGCATGCTTTGTGTTACGAGACTGTTTGCAGGAAGCAGGCAGGGGTTTTGCATAGAAGCGCTGGCTACTATAGTTACGTTCTTAAAAATAAAGCATTTCTAACATTTGTGTTTTTAAAAGTATCTGTGAAGATGCGTTTTGACTGAGTTAAAATTATGCTTAGCTGCAATAGATGTCCATATGCAATAAAATGCTGTGTAGCTGATAGTACACATGCAATATTAAAACAGTGCTCTCTCAACCCTAATTTGTAATTATTTTTACACTCTTAACTGCACTGGGGTCAGAGAGTTTTAAAAATTAATGAGGTTCCCTGCTGAGTTCAAATAGTATAATCTACATGAGTTGTTGCTGCGGAGGACTGAAATTATTTCTGCATATTGTTATTGTAGGTGTAGAACTCTTATTTTAATCCACCGCTTTTGAACATTTTCCTTAAATGTCAGTTTAGGCAAGCTGCAATAGGAGGGGAACGATTATCCGTTTTTAGTAACGACAAATTGTGTGCGGGGAAAAACAGGGCATAGAAGGACAATAATATGCAAACATTTGTGAGATACGTTTTCTGATCTCCTATGTCAAATCTGTGTTAAGTTCCTGCAGCTGTGCGCAGTGCTACCTATTTACAAATAACTGCTGCTCTAGGGAGAGGGAGAACAACAATACCTGCAGCTTAATGTGCAAAGGATGTAGTTAGTAGGCTGCCTGTGTGTTTGCAATGTTAAAAAGTATTGCTGGAGTGCTTCAAAATATATACGAGAAAGAATAGCAATAGTGTGAAAAGAGGCAATCAAAACAAAATGATGTACCGTGCCTTTTCCTGGAAATGCCAGACAGATAGTATCATCGGCACTCCTGGAAAGTTGAATTTGCTGAATATCCTCAAATGGATGAACTGGAAAGGAAAAGGGGAGGGAGCTGTTTACTATGTGATTTCCATATTGAAATAATGACAAAGTTTCATCCTGCGAGATTTAAAGAATTGTTTATATTTATTATAATCTACGGAGCATTATGTTTAAATGGGAATCATTTTGAAGCTGAATATACTGCAATCAGCACTAAAGGTGCCTTGCACTCGGTCTTCCATTTGTAAGACCCACTCTGAGCTTCCTGTGATACATTGTCATGTAAATACGGTGCAGCAAGGGAAAGCAGCACTATGGAGATTCAATTTACTTTGAAAGTTGTTCATTATGGAAGGGATGAATGTTATTTATTTGATGTGAATCAAAGGCTAGAAATGACTTTTTCACTGTGAAGTCTATTGTGATGGGTGCAGCGTGATCTAATCTTTTTAATTTTGGCTTTCACACCAGTGGAGATGAAAAGAGATCTGAGCTCATTTATTGGTTGCTAAGTCTTACTGGAGGCCTAAGTACCATTCTTGGTTGCTATGGCCAATCTGACCTCAATCTATGCAGTTTTAGGGACTTAGCAATCCCTTTTTTATTTAGGAGCATGTACCTTGATTTATGTCCAAAATTGTGCCTGAATGTCTTTGTCTACAAGTGATAAATGGCGGTGTACAATTCATCAGTTCTTACAAGTAAACACTGCTGTCCCACTAAAAATATGTTTTGTTCTGAGTTAATGGTATGGAACAAGCCAGTCTCCACAAACAGCTATCTTTTATTGTAGAGAGCCTCTGAAACTTGGAGCAAAGTGAAGGAAATTGGCATTCATCTTCTCTTCCATTAGCATTTCATTTGTGCTCTCTGGTGATGAGACTGGATGTCAGCTGACAATGAAAGGCTACCGTTCTGTCTCCCTGCTTGAATATATAATCGATCAATTATGAATTTATTTATTCTGTACTGATATTAAAAAGTCAGGAATACAATTTCTCATGCTGCCTGTCTGCTGCTTCATTATTACTAACTGTAAAAACATTTGCAGTCATATAAGCTGTAGCTTGGCTGTAGGACATTCCCAGTTTCCTAGACAAGTTCCTTGTACTCAAGTAATATCAGATATTTGCTACTATCTGACATGTCCTGCTTGTGTGGTTCTTACTGGCACTTAGTCTTTCACGTGCATTAGAATTTCTTTCACTATGAATTGTTCTAACAGGTAATTAAGAATGTAGAGGAGTTTTTAATAATCTGAGCAGTAATAATTTTGTTGTACCAAAATTTCTGGTAGTCACTCATAATGTACGTACAACAAGCAGATGTAAAAATAAATACAGAATAGCAGAAGCTATTTTTAATGAAGTATTAATAAAATTATATGAAAAGTTTGTTAATACACTTTCTAATAAATTGGCTACTACTCCATGGAGAGGAAAGTCAGGTCAATTGTTTATCTTAGTACTTGACACTTTATTGCTTAAAAAAACAAACACAAAGCCATTTGCTCCTTAATAATGTAATGAATGTCTCTGCAATAGAGTGCAATGTAGCTAAGCAGCTGTGGAGCAAAAATAATTCAGCTGTGCTCATGTTTAAACTATTACACTTGAAGTAAAAGTGGTATTTCCCAAAAGCTATTTTTTTCATAGCTGACTTTCAAGAATAGGATACGAGTGAGCCTTAGGATTTTTACTGAGCCCACTGTGCCAATTTTTTTTGTCTTCCCCAGGTGATTTTTAAAAATTTGAATCTACAGTGGTGACAGATTTTCTCAGTGTACTCTGTAGATAATAATTATCAGATTAAATTCTCAAAGAAATGGAATTTGCAAAGCTTTTTGGAACTACTGAGCTGCCTTTCAGTGTTAGATTGATAGCTGAGTTTGCAGAGGCAGTTCCTTGGGGTTTGTTCACAATAGTGCTATTGCTTCAGCTCTTCAAAGAGCAGCAGTTATTACTAGCTATTCCTACAAATGGTTTAAGCGGCAAGTGACAAAACTAACCTGGATGTTCCTCTTGAAAATGTTCTTTAGAATAGTCAGATGTTCATACACTGGCTGTTTTTTACAATCAGAAACTGTTAAGCAAGTACTGCTCACTTTGCAGTAGACTTTTTGAATTTTTTCTTTGAGCGTAACCAGAAGAAAACCAGAAGAAAAGACCTAAAGACTACTGGATGTTTTAAAAATGGTTTTGAAAGAGAAATGTCCTAGAAAAACACATAAGAATACTAAGGAGATGATATTTATTTTGTCTTTGACATTATTTCAATGCTTGGTGCTTGTTTTAACCAAGTAAGGAAAAATAGCTAGTTCTTTAATTTTATGGAAAAAAAATATTGGTAGCATAATGATTAAAGAAGTTGCATTGAATGGTACGTATATTTTGTCTTATTTACACCAATATTTAAGTTAACTAGTTTCAGCACACACAGGCAGACATTGCTTTTGGAGTAAGTGTAGAATCAGGAGACATTCTTTGTTCTTTTCACATTTTGGTTTTCTATATACAAACGATATCTGAAACAGTTTCTTTGGAGCTCTAGAATTCAACTTACAAAAGGAGAATACAGAAATTACGTCTTATTTCAGTCATGCATAATACAACAGCACTTATTAGCCTGCAAAAATATAACTGCCATCTCACTGGAGAACAAAAATGTGATAGAAATATATTGGTGCATTTTCTGGGACTCTCTTCAGTTTATGAAACAAGTTTCCATTACTGGTGTTACAGTTTAATTTTTGTAGCAGATTTTCCATTTATTAAACATTATGTAAGAAAGATGCATGAAATTGCAAATTGTTGCAGGAAAAGAGGAAACCTTTTTAAGCTTCTTCTACTGCGTTGTCCCCTGTGAATAAAGTCAATCATTATTCTTTCTCAGCAACAGCTACCTTATCGACTATCATATGGTCCAAGTTTTGAAGTAAAGGTATAACATTGGAGAAATCTCTATTTCTTCTTTCTTCTCCTTAAAATGCATGGTTTTGCATGCAATCTTGCAGATAACTTGTAGAAGGTTTGGATATATACAGTACAACCTTCCCCTTGACAATATTAACTAGTCTTGTATCTTGGAAGTGAAGTAAGAGAAGAAATTATAATACAACGCATAAATTGATGCATACTCATAAATCTTTTTTTTTTTTTTTTAATTTCCCTCATGTTCTTTATGAGATATATGCATGTTCTTTTGCACGCACCCAGTATCAGCAAGCTGTGACACGTAAAGCTGGTCCATGTGTGTTTGCATTTTGGATGAAGCCAAAGCGGTGTATGAATTAATTTCTTGATTTTACCTACTTGGTACAGGGCTACTAATTTATTCTTGTGTCTGTCCACTGGACTTCAAGTACTTCTCTCTCTCTTGAGATGTCTCATTGACTTAAATGTCATGGGAGTTAGAAGTGGAATCTGAGTGACTTGGCTGGTTTTTATTTTACCTGCACGAAAAGGCTTTAAAGTTTGATACTAAATGGCAGTAGTTCAAATCTTTTTAACATCTGACAGTTCTTGACCGAGGTATTGCCAGCATGTTATCCATCTTCTCCACTGGACATCTTTCCTGTCTTTGATATTGTCTGTATATCTCTTTACAGGCAGAAGATGCCTGAGAACAGAGTCACTGGGGTGAAATAATCCATTACTGAGTAGAAGTCTTGCACACTTAATGAGAGAGGGGTCCTATTAAAACTAAGTATTAAAAATATTAGGGGTATTAAAAATAAAAAGGTAGTTTCGTAACTAAGTCCGATTCTGAGCTCATGATCAGCCTTAATTTTTGGTACCTCTCCTGTTCGTAATTTAATTTTGCACTCTATCATAACTTCTAAGATTAATGTCTGTGCTTTTATATATAAATGTAGTGTGTGTGGTCAGTACACATTTTGTGAGAATTATAGCTTTAAATAACATCTATTTTGTTGAAATAATAGGGCAAACTGAATAAACTCTTAAGGTTGTCTTGAATATTGTTACCCGTATTGTTTGTTTGCTTTAAATCAATAGGTTCTGCCAGAGCCTGGCTGAGTGAGAGCAGCGTTCTTTGTCTCTGTGCACCAATTTCATCATCTTCAATCATCCTGATGATACTATTGACCAATGATGTCAAATGTTTTCAGGCCCCAAACACTGAGTGATATGTAGGTCTCCATGCCAAACGCGAGAATGCAGCCATTGCTATCTCTTTGGCTGGAGACCCTCGGGGGCAGCTGCTGAGTAACATGACTCCACTTGAACTGCGGCCTGAGCTGTCCCACACTGAACTGCACACAGATGGCTGCTGGGATCACCTGACGGCGAGTCCTCACTCAGCTGCCGGGTGGCTGTGTGCCTGGAGCAGCCAGAGCTTTTGAAGTAGCTCAGCTGACCTGGGCCTGCAGTGCCCCCCAGAAGCGCTGGTCCTCCCTCCTCTTTGTTGCAGAAATGACTTCTGAAGCTCGCAGACCAGCTGAAAGCTAATCTGTCTTTTCTTTCTTTGGTAGGGTTAGCTTTCAGGCAGATCAATCGCCTGATCCAGCTGACTGCATGGCTGCTCAAGCCCCAGTGTCAGTGCGAGAGGCAGCTGTATCACACCACAGATTTGGGGAGGGCTGCTCGGCCTCTTGGCATGTGCAGGCACAGGAGGAGATCTGTGAGCTGCTTGTAGAAATGAGGACCTGGTGCACTGCTCTGCCTTCCTTGCCTCTGTGCTGCCTGGGGAAAGAGCCACCCACCTCAGTGGTTTCCCGCATCAAATACTAATGAGTACTGGGGTGTTTTTTTCTTTTTATTATTATTATTTTTTCCCCTCTACCCTTGTTGATAGGTTTGTTGTTGTCTTGATAGTGTTCTGATACAGATTTTCTTGCCCTAGCCTGGAAATGTAATTTCTTGCAAAACTAAATAGATTAGTCCGTAGATCTGTCTCCTAGACAAAGATACTATTCCCATTGAATCTGAATGAGCACTAAGATCCCCTTGATTCCAGATTCAGTTTTTAATGCCGTCAGTGCTATTCTGTGAGTAAACTGCAAGCAAACTGCTGAAATGAGTAGACTATGTCTTCCAGAGGTGTCTCTGACCTCTGTGGGCTTTTCTGTGGCTCATCAAGGTATTTCCTTCAGATTTGTTTGCTTTTATTCAGTCTGCAGTTATTGATTACATGGATTCCATCCCTCTCCTTTAGAGAAGCAAGTAAGCTTGCACTTTCATTTCTTGTTGGTAATTCCTCAAGCACTTCCACAAAATCATCTTTATCTTCAATAACAGCTGTCATCCTTCCTCTAGGCCTGCAGCATCAGAAAATGGTGGCAGCGTATTCATTGCTGATGGCACGGACTTGAATCTGAAGAAATTCATTTTTGCAGTGTTATTCTCAGCTTCTGGCATTACATTTTTAAATATTGCTGCATAAACTGTACCATTTAGGCAGCAGTGTCATCTGAACCAATAACTCGTATAGCAATCTTATTTTCATTACTTCTTAATTTCATCATCTCAAAATCTAAATTCCTGTTACTCCAGCAGGACTCTTGCATCTGAAAGCAGAGAGCTGAAGCCCCAAGGCCTTGACTTGATCATCAACTGAAAGCTGTTGTTTTGGAAACTGAGCTTCTTGGTGGAAACTGCACCAGTCTTCATTTTGACATATAACTATTACACTTACTTAAGTTTCCATAACTGAGGAAATACAGCAAACTAAAACAGGGAATGTGGTGAGAGCATTGTAAGTTTCTCCATCAAACAAACATTCTTATCTTGGCATATCTCAGTAGGATTGTTGCAGTGTCCCAGGCAGGAACTGCACTGTCCTGTACCAGGAAAGCTGATATGAGAAGAATTTGTTTTTCCTTCTATGATGAAAATGCAAATTCACACTTATCATTCAGTGAAATATGACAGGCATTAAAGTATAAAAATCCATATTACTGGGCATTGTTGCACCACAAATTAAATCCTTGAAATATTTTATTGGAAAATAAATTATTTACTGCTAAGCCTAAGAACACAATTTTAGAAAATTGCTTTCTGGAAGAAGGAACTATTAAGTGCTTTGGACACAAAATTTTGCCAGTGTAAATATATGTATACTGATATTGTCAAAAATAGCAGTCTTCCTGAGAAGTAACTTGAGAGATCACTGCTATCTGTATTCAGTATATTGATTCAAAATTGTTACTGAACAAAACTGACATTCTTCCTTTCAGTTCATCACCTTCCATATCCATGAAATTCACTTAAAATTTAATATTTGTACTCACAGATTCTTCATATCTAGAAATCCTCCACAACTTTAGATGTTACAAAAGCCTGTTATGCATAATGTATTCTTGCAGTATGGTACACATTTTGATTTTCAGTTTGCCCTAGCATTCCATTAAAAACTATAGATATGGAACATCTGTAACTTACGCATTGTGGGTATAGGTGTGGGTATAGGTTACAATTCACTCACATGCTAATCATGTTTGTTACGCAATCCCTAGGCCTACCCACACCTACCCAACCTCACAAACTGTTCTGTAATGTATAGTTTGATGTTTTAATACGTACATGTTTCATGCAGAGCTTGGGGCTTTCTTACGGTGGAAAAATAAAAAAAAAAAATCAATTCTATTTCTTCTAGATTGTCAGGTGAACTGGCATGCTTTGGGATCATCTCTTGAACAGAAAGTGTCTGGAGGGCCTAGTAGGTACAAAGAGGAGGAATCATGTTCAGGTATTATTGCAGCACTTCTCAGACGTGTAAGGATAGTCCTTCCTTTCTTTGGATTTCCACTGGTTAGATTTTGCCACTTCATATTCCTCAATGAGTGAGTGTTTCCATAGGCTCCCTTGTTGT
Source organism: Gallus gallus (assembly GCF_016699485.2). Classification (NCBI taxonomy): domain Eukaryota; kingdom Metazoa; phylum Chordata; class Aves; order Galliformes; family Phasianidae; genus Gallus; species Gallus gallus. The sequence goes on from NC_052532.1 coordinate 46,316,217, forward strand.
TAGCAAGTTGCTATCAGCCTTTATTATGTATTTGTATCCATAACCAACTTCTCCCATTCAGGGTTTGCCCGAGAGAAGATGAGATTTATTTTAAGAACAATTTGCTCTAACTGAAATTAAGCTATGAGAAACCATGTTGAGTGACTGTCTCACTGAACATGCCTGCTCCTTTAGATCAGAGGAATTCACCATCCTGTGGTTTTTAGCAGTCCCCTTGGGCAGTCTGTAGGGAATAACATCTCTTGCATTTGACTAGTCAGTTAGGGTCACCTGATGACTCATGACTGTCATCTCAATGTCACTTTTTTGGTATGTTCCAATAGGGATAAAGGTGGTGCAAAAGTGGTGGCTGATTTTTACCTTTAAATGACAGATGGTCATTAATTTGCATAACATTTAAATAAAAATAATGAATAGCAAGTTCTTTCCCTCTATGAGATGAGTGATTGACATTGGAAGGAGCTTTCTTCTTCCCAGATGAACTTACTAAACAGAAAAATACTATAGATGAAAGGCCTTCAGAGTGTATCTTTCCATGGTACATATCATACTAAACACCACCACTGAATATTCAGACTGTCGTGTGTTTTTTTTCCCCTATATTCTATATTCCCTGAGGAATATGAGTGGGAGCCCCCACTATACTTTTCTAGAAACAGAAAAAATGGTCTAAGAAGTGAAGAAGTCCTCTGCTTAGTAGCCAGCTGCCTTTTGCTACACTGATAATGTAGATAAATGCCTTCCCCCATTTAAATGATTTTCCAGCTTCTGCGGGTTTTAGTTAGAGATCTTCATCCCAACCCACCTATGAATTTATCTGGATGTGATGGAGAAAAGGGAAGATCTTCTGTGGAAGCAGCTGTGGTTTGGACCAGCTACTGCTCCAATCTGTTCATTATGATAGAGGTAACTTCTCTGTTTTATATATCTGCTTTCCGTATGGTGAGACCAGCATTGCAAGCCTTAGCACTTAAGCAGTGCTGCCGTTATCATCTACCTGCGTGTCCAATGGGGTTTGGTATCGACTGAATTTGAAGACTTTCTGATAGAGGCAGGCAATGCTGCGGTGATGGTTTCTATGGAAACAAGTGTGAGATGAGAAGCAACTAATAAGAGCTCAACTCAGCCAGCTCCTGGATGGTGATTTAAAAATACGGACTTTTAAAAATAACCCTTTACCTTATTCCCCCCCCATCTAATCTTTGTTTCTGAAGAAAGGGATCAGAAAGGCAGTGGGTTGCTAGCAGCAATGAATGAGAGCTCTCACTCATCTCTTTCATCTGTTGGCTGTCATGCAAGAGCTGTAAGTAGCAGTTTACTAAAACTGGCTGCGGGCTTAGAAAGCGTGTAGTAATTGTAATTTTGGACTGGAAGAAAACGTGAAAGGCATTTTAAAGGTGTTCTTCCATTCCTGTTTTCATCCCTTTGAATTCAATGACTTCAAGGGTGGCACAAAGGCACTTTCTAAAGCGTGAAGTTACACTGGATGCTAACTCTGTCAGAATGTGTGTGTATCTTGCTGCATGCAAAATACTGTTTTGTATGTTGTACCTGTATTGCAAACAGAATCTAGGTCTGTTATTCCTTTTAATCTGTTTAGTTCCTTTTTATCCTTCCTTCCATTGACCTTACATGGACAAGTTCTGATTTGTACACCCATAATGATTCAAGAAAAATTATGTGAAGGTTTTTTCAAGACAGATCTTGGAAGCAGGTTATTATGTATCAGTGAAAAGGGGAAATATTTATGTAAATGGCTTAGATTATTTGTATCCCCAGAGGATTTAGGAGATGGGAATTTCTCATATAAAATTAAAAGCAGATACAACAGGTCATAGATGGTGTAAAGGCTGAATTTAGTGCATTCAATCTCATGCTGGATTGATTTTGCTGTTGTTCTATTAATCTGGCTCTTGGCTTTTTGTATTAACCTTTATAAAACAGGAACTAGATCAGATTGTGACTTAATCAATTTTAAAAATCCAGAGAATTTTAAACAAAAAACATAGTGATGCCCACAAGAGATGGGAGCTACAAAGCTCAGCGTTAAATGGCAGGTTCCATACGTGCAGATGCTGAACCAGAAGGAGGAATCCAGATAGTTTATGTTCTTGTAGGTCCGTGCAACTCTCTTCAGGCTCAACAATCCCATCCCATCTCATCACGTCCCATCCCAACTCTGTGGCTAATGCTTTGGGAATCCTGGGAGGTCTTGGGTAGAAGTATTGAGATGCCTTTTCTGTCCTCTTGAGCTTGCAGACTTGTTTCCTCTCTCCCTGTTGTGCCTGGAGTGCTATTAGCTCTCCGCAGACAGTCCTCCATCCAACAGGCATATCTGTGACTCCACTGTGTGATGTGGTTACTGATTTTGAGAAATAGCTCAACAATCTGGCGTAACTGGGTGATCTGTCCGCTAAAAATGTCACTGGTGAAAGTAATTCAGTTCTGTGGAAAGGAAAAAAACTCCTACACCTCCAAAAATAATTTGAAAATCTCTTTATTCTTGTAAGTGGGGGCAGAGGATAAAGTGGACACTTAAATATAGGAGAAAGTTAGTTTGCTGAGAAAGGCTGTGCTTTCTGTGCCCATTTAGTAAACATTTTTTTACACAGGGAAAATTCAGTTAGCTTAGACAAATGTTAGCAAAACCAAAGCTCCCAGTTATTGTCTATAATGTTAACAGAAAGGATTTTAATTCACCTCCAAAAGCAAAACTTAATGGATTTTAAGTTTCCATTTTACAGTCGTTTCTAATTTTCTTTTCTTTTCTTTTCTTTTCTTTTCTTTTCTTTTCTTTTCTTTTCTTTTCTTTTCTTTTCTTTTCTTTTCTTTTCTTTTCTTTTCTTTTCTTTTCTTTTCTTTTCTTTTCTTTTCTTTTCTTTTCTTTTCTTTTCTTTTCTTTTCTTTTCTTTTCCTTTCTTTTCTTTTCTTTTCCTTTCTTTTCCTTTCTTTTCCTTTCTTTTCCTTTCTTTTCCTTTCTTTTCCTTTCTTTTCCTTTCTTTTCTTTTCCTTTCTTTTCCTTTCTTTTCTTTTTTTTTGTGGGGCAAGAGGAGAAAAGGGAATAGGGAGGAGAGAAAGGAGTAGCTATGTCTTATTTTAATTAATAGTAATTTAAGTATGAGCAATTTTCAGCATCTTAGCATTTTTCTAGACAAGAAGAAAGTAGTTACTACCTACTATGAGTTTTATTTTTCCCTTTGAGGTACTCCACATTCCTCTGGTTGACTGTAACGTACTTAAGAGTAGTGTTTGCAGACTTAGAGATGTAACACATGCTGATTTGTCCTCCCAGAGGCATGGTAGACTCGATGTGCAATTTTTGAAATACTGTGTTTGTCGCTATTGAAAAACCTGAAAACAGTAGTTCATAAAAAAGGCCACACACATCAGTTTCTAGTTTGCTGTTTTTGCGTATAGACACAGTTATGAATGTAGAATACCATAAAACATGTTGAGTGCTGCAATTATTTAGACACCATAACGTTAGAAAGCACTTTTCAGTAGGTTTTTGCAGTTATACAATTATCACTCTGGTCATAGTAACTGCCTTCCTCAGCACTGTGCTCAGAAGGACTTGTTTGGAGTGTTTTCTGGAGAGGCCAGGACAAAAGTAGGCTTATCATACTGGCAGTTCAGAAAGTAGGTCCTTTCCAGGGACACTCAATGACGTTGAGTCTTGCAAGTGTGAAAGATCTCCCTGGAATTTGATCAAGGTACTTCAGCTCTTTTTAATTTTTTTAGCAAATTATAGACTTTCCTGTATTGCCTTTTAAATCTTCCACTAAGTGACAGCAGTGAAAATATTGCCAGAAGGATTGGTAGACATACCTATCCATTTATTGAAAATACCTGAGACTTTCTGGAAGTCTTGTTTTTATTTATTTATTTGGTAACACTAATCATCACAGCATCTGAGCATGATTTTTTGAAATAGTCTTTTCTGTTTTCTTTTCTTCTTGTTAGCTAGCCTTGCTGGCATGAATTAATGTTGAATGTAATATATTTAATGATGTTTATTAATATTTAGACTAGTCCAGCTGGCATGAGTCACACTCATAACAGTTTTGGTATAATTTGCTTAGATAGTAGTATAATAGGTCCTAACACATGTCTGTAGAAATGGAGTGCCAATTAATGGTAGTGCTGTAGCAGGACACTTCGGGGATGGAAGCAAATATTAGCACTTTCTCTGAATGTTTCTTTTGGAATGAAGAGTTAGGAAGCGATTTTACAGCCTTGGTTCTGTTTCTTTGCTGCTTTGTTGTTGTTGTTGTTGTTGTTTGTTAATCCATCCTTATGAGGTTCCCTCTGTCGCTTCACCAATTTCATTGTTCTTCTGGAATGTTGCTGTCATGTGAAATAGTGCCTATGGAGAGAGAGAAAAGTACCTGGAGCTAATCCCACTCATCCCTCATATTATTCCTCTTCTGCGGGGGTGTCTATCCATGAGTATACGATAGCCATCCATGAGCATTTGCAACTAGGTTGTTTCAGGCTGAAGTCAGATTTACACTGTTTTTATAAGAGAATCACTGATGATAGAGATGGAAAGCAACCTGTCAGATGGGTACTTCTGTGTGATTTTTTGTTTGTTTTTCTTTCTCCTCCCTACGTGTAATTGTATCTTTAAGTGCTTTTTCCACTGTTTAGCTCTAGATGTTTTTAGAAATTTTACTTCTTGCCATGAGGACTGTTTCTTAGCTTAATACATTTCACTAACTGATGCTGTTTTCTACTGTTCAATCTTAATTTTTTTATTCTTAGTATTATTTCATTAAAACTAACATACCTCTCTGCAGCACACTAAACATTTAATGAATCTGCTGAAATACTGGCAGACAACTGTGTTCCAGTGGCCATTGGTTCAGACAACGAATGCTCAGTTAACATGGACTGTCTCTAATTTAAAAAAAAGTTGTCTTGTTCTGAAACTTCGCCCTTCTTCATCAATTTTCATTTCTTCTATTTTCTTCTTTTGGATAGGGCTCAGGGAAAATGCACTTCATTTCTGCGGAGCTTTTATTTTTTTTACCACTTTTGAACAAGATCTTGAGCCTCCAGCTTTCTTGGGACTGAATGGATGTTTTGGGCAGGTTACAGTTACACTAAAATGAAGGAATTGATTAGCAGGTGAAAGGTCTTCCAAGTGTTTGTTTTAATGCTCACAAATACTACGCCTAATTTAGAAACCAGCCATAGATATAGCTGTTAGTACAGGAAAAGAGAAACTGAAAGCCTTGCACACCAAAGTGATGTATCAGTTGTCTACTGGAGCAGTCACGGATCTTCTGGAAGGAGAGCATCAGGAGAAAAGCGGTTTCTCTGAAGAAGATATTACCATTGTATTCACAGCAAATGAGAAAGTGGGAAAAAATTGAAACAAGGAGAGGGTGTGACAGAGAGTGAGAGTTGTGTCTCCTATGGCACAATATGTTTGGAGCTGGCTCTCTTTCCACCAGGCCGCTTGCGGAGAAGGCAACCAAAGAACAGCTATTTAATGTTTCTTTTGACTGCCCAGTAAAAGCAAGTTTTGAAACCCTTCGTGGCAGCTTGAACCTGGGTTGTATGACTCAGAGCCAGAGGACATTATGGAGGACCAAGTTTTAAATCAATTAAAAATGAGATTAGCAAGCTTCATGGACAGTAATGTTCATGGTGGCTGTAAAATACTGTTCAGATGTGGCCTGCTTCTATCAGTTCTTTATAAATCATTGATTTAATAGAAAGTAGGAGCCATATGCCCTGTTCTTCCTAAACAGCCTGCTCAGTGTCGTGGTCAAGGACAGCATCCTTGACTAGTTTTTTGCACATTGGAGGCCTTAGATTTTTCCTTTGGATAAGTGAGGTACTTGTTTCAGGGCATCCTTAAGTAGATTTTCACATGGTATTATTCAGGCTCTGCTCTGGCTTGGTTAAGGATGTAATGCACAGACGTTCAGTAGGAATATGTAATGAACAGGGAGGTCAGGTCTTTTACTAGGGTCTTCCTCTCTTTGAACAGCTTTGCAGGTCTCTGGTAGGAATTGAATTATGTATCTACCATTGCACACTCAGCTTCCAGAACAGATGCAGCTGATGTTTCCACATTCTATATCTAGATACACTGTGCTGCAATGTTCCGTACTGCTTCTGTGATGGTTTGTGTATTTAAAAGTTATATCATAAACAGCTTCAACATGCCTTTTTTTTACGTGACTATGTGTCAGACAAAGATAGATCTAATAGACTCTGACTATCTTTCTATTCCTGGTAAGGATTATGGTTATTTCCATACTGGTAAAAGGAGAGTACTTTGGTTGAATAGACTCTGTGTAGATCTTGATTTCATGTAATTAGGGAAGAAACAAATACCAGAAATTACCTCTTACACTGCCTATTTTTCTGAGGTTTCTTAATAGATGGCAATCTCAGACGCTTTTTGGAATTAGTCCATTATAGCATATTTGAGGCTTATATTTCAGGCTTATGGTAATATGTTGATTGTTTGTGAAAAAATGTGTCCTACACCTACTGAATGTTACTATTTAGGTCTTCGGGATTAAATTAATGTTTACAAGTGTACCTTAGTCTATTCTCCACTGCTTTTAGACTTTTCTAGTCTCCTTTCCTGGAAGAAATAAAATAAAGCTGGGGAGATGCTGGCGGAGGCAGGGGGAGGGTGGGGAGAGAGATTAACAGTGCTGAAGAGAAGTAGCTATTTGATTTTTCTTTAGAGGCTTAAAATTCCTAAAATATTTTGAAATCTAATGTATTTAGTAAAGAGAAAAAATGCTAATGATATTATCATTTTCATTTATGGATAATTCTGTTTTAAGTTCTCTTTTCCCAAGAGTAGCTTTAAAATTGGTACTATCTATTCCAGGAGAAGAGAAAGCAAAGATTGCTTTCAGACTGGGGGTTGGGACTTTAAGTAAAGACAAATCCCTGAAGAGCAGAACCACTTGTTCTGTTCAGCTCTACCTTAATTGTTTTGAAATGTTTCAAGAGATGTTATTTTATGAAATGCCATTCATCACATAAAAATGTATGTGAAATTATTTTTAGAGTATCAGTCATAAGAGTTCCTTAAATTACTAGTTCACAATTTGACTTGTGCCAAAAATTTTCATAAATTGTTGGATGAGCATTAGTCCTTTGGTGAAGCTGAATCATACTGAAACATATATATCATTGGAATTATATCTGTACAGAATAGTACAATTTTGATGGAGTTATCCTGGGTGTATACTGCTTTCTAAGATTATATGCCTTGATCCCAAACTACTGGAAAATATTTTCTGCTTATATTAAAAGTGTAGAGATATTAGAATTCCAAATCCCAGGAAACGTATGTTTTGTCTTTTTCTGCAAATCTTCTTGGTACACAAATGCATGTGATGTGTATCCCTTGTCTTCTAGGATTCCATCAGCTAATAAACACTGTTATGAAATTTTACTGTCATGATCAGCATTTTATATCTGTAAGGCAACATTCAAGTGAGTGAAATCTATAGATTTATAAGGTGTAAGTTTATACGTTCGGTCAAATTACAGATTTGGTTCCTGAAAATTTGTCCTCTCCCTGGAAGAAGAGCTGAAAGAGTGTGCATCGGTCAAAAAAAGCAGAAGTTCCCTAGCACCAAAGATCTTAGCATTTTCACAGCTCTTCCCAGCTGGATTTCAACCTAATTTGGCACACATATCATAGTTGACCTCAGACAGAATAATTCAGATGTTTGAACCTCTTAGATGTGTAGCCAAAAGCAAGCTGTCTTGTTGCATGTATTTTTAAACATCTGCAAGCTGAGCTGGAAAGCAGAATGCAAATTCTAGGACTTGAAGGTACCTGTGAGGTTATGAGAATCCCTTCAGGACTGTGGGGAATCCTGGAGCCTATGAACACATGCTTTTTCAGGCACACTCTATTTAGAAGTTTAGTATTTGCTTTAGTTTCTAGTAATGCAAGCACAAATGACAATAGACGCAGCTCATCAATAATTTAAAAGTAAATGCACAGTCTGACATAATATCTTTTGTTGAACCTTTTAATGCATATCTCATGAGGACTAGAGAAATTATCTCCTGCAGTTTGTATTTCTGTTATATTCTGCGATGGGAATAATTTACTGTTCATGTATGAAAAAGAAAAGAAAAAGGTTTCATTTGGTAGCCAGTTGTTTCTCTTGGTAGCTCTGTTTTACTGACTGAAGTATATTACATGGACAAATTACATTTGCAGTACAGCGCAGAGGAACTCCCATGCCTCTTAGTTATAGGTAGGTAGGGTCTAACTCCTCCACTCATAGTCACTTGGGATTTAAGTGGGGAGTCTGAGGTTAGCATTTTGAAGCCATAGGTAAATGAAAAGATGTCCTGATTGCTGTAGCTTGGTTGAATATTGTATATGTGTCCTATTTTCACTGCGCAGTATTTTTTGCTCCATTCTCTGACCATGATTTTTAAACACTGTGAGGATGCTTGCATTTCAGCAGGGTGTCCTACACTCACCAGTTAACCTTTTGAGGCAGAACTGAATTCTCTAAACATTGATTTTTGAAATACTTATGCAGTTGCAGGTTTGATTCCAACAAGGGATCATTTGGTCCTTTATAGAGCCCCCATCCTAAAGCACTCAGTGTGAAATCTGTTGATATTTTCCTGTGGAGGTCATTCTCATAAACACTTGCTAACTCAGGATTCTCTCTGTTACAAAAACATGTTGTTGCTTTTTTTTCTTCTTTTCTTTTTCTGCCCCAAATTGATAACCACCCCGTTCTATTAGCTTTGCAATGAAGTTGCATTTCAGTGGCTGATGAGATGGCTTATCTCTGAAGTGATTCTTAAGCTACTCTCAAAGCTTTGAAAAGTTGCATACTGCTTTGAGAAACATTGCAGACAGTGATTAATACAAAAAATATCTCTCAAGGTAAGGAAATGGATGTGTGCCATCATAATTCAGATGATTTCTCATCACATGGTAAAACAGCACCACATGTTCAGTAAGCTCCAAACTTCCCTTAGGCTTGCTCAGACCCAGTCTATAATGTCCTTTGTGACAAAAGCTGTTGTTTTACATAGGTGAAGGTATGAAATACATGAAATTCTACACGTTTGTGAATTCACTTCATCCCCATTCAGGGTTTGCTACTACTGTGTTCAAAGATGGAGATGCGCTGTCATCTCTCTGTTGCAAACCCTCTTTAGAAAAATCTAATGCTTTTATTATTGTTTTTGTTAAAGTATTTGAAATAGAAAAATATTTCGACCTGGGAAAATGGATTTTCTCAGCTTTGATTCTTAGCAGAGGAACATAGTGGATAGCTTCAGGAGGCAAAGTTGCCATGTATATGGTTTCATATAGCACTGGGGTCATGTGTGCCTCAACGTCCTCAGTTATGAGGCACACAGCACCTGCTTCGCTGAATAGTGACCTCACTGATATTATTTGACTAAGCTATGCTTGATAGCCTGGCAGTGATAACTGAACATAGTATCTTTTGCAGTCAGTGAACATGAGGATTTGTGGTTTTGATCTTTTTCTCATCTATGCCAAGGGAATTATCTGTCTTTTTCCTCATGAGTATAATGCTAGCCTTGGGTTTGGAAGCCTCAGGTGGAGTAAAAGGAGAGAAATAATTGAGCACTGCTGCATAAATCAAAATATCCAGGAACAAGATTCAAACAGAAATTCAAGTGCACACTGCAGCATGAATACTGCAATCACCATATTTAGGAATGGTGATTTGGCACATCAGAAACCCATAGTAGGAGATGACCTTAGGTGCTGAAATTTCAATTGAGGGTGATATGCTGTATTAATTTTCTGATCGGGTATGTTCTAGTAGGTCCAGATACAACCATCTAATCAAGAAGAAGTCTATTAGAATGGCACCCTTATACGGTCAAAAAAAAAAAAAAGAAAAAAGAAAAAAAGAAAACAACAACAATCATGTATTTTGGAAAGTGCTAGTGACCAACAGGGCTGTACATCATCTGGGAATATGGAACTTTCCAGAGACTGACAGTTCTTCTATGGTGCACTGAGAAGCTACTGCCTTAGCAGTCTTTTAGGAGAAGGGACTTTAGGCAAAGAGATCTGTTGCAGTTTTTCAGAGAACAGTAGCAGTTTATTTCGTGTTTGGTTGTTATGTTTTTTTCTCTTTCCTCTCATAATTGTGACATTTGATTAACTCTGAAGTTTTTGTTGGTGTCTTATGATAAGGTAAAGTGTTTGCCTTCTTGAGTGTAGAGGCCATTAAAAAACTAATTTGTCGATAAAGAGAAGAAAAGCTTGATTCATAACAAGCTTGAAGGGAAACTGTATTCTCCCTGGAAAAAAAAATAATCAGAGGACTATCGAGTGAAAGCTTTAAGTAGAGTCTGTTTGGCAGGATGGCTGTTCTTGTGTATTTGTGTCATGTCTTAACATCGTGCTTGTCACAAAGCAGCTCCAGCACAACTTCAAATGAGGATGTCACCCATGGTGTAGAAAACAAACTGTATGCTTTCTGTTTCACAGGTTTTGCTGACAGAGGCCCAGAGTCGCCAGAGGCCATCCTCGGCTCACCACACGCCATCTTTCTGCAGATGGTTGGGGCTGGTGGGGCGATCGCTGCCGCTCCAACATGGCCTGCACCTCGAGGGACTCCACACCAAGCACTGCAGGCCTCCGGGCTGAGACACAGGTGTGTGATAGCACAGGGAATGTGACGTGCTATTGATTTTATGATAATGTTTGACACGTAGAGTGGGGGTCACATTCTGGTGTCAATTACCCTTAAGACGTGCACCATGCTACAAAATGAATGGCAATGCTTACCTTCCGTGGAGCATGCGGTCTGCTAATACACATAGTTTTAATTTGAAGATTTTGAAATTTTAGACCATCTCTTCCTCTTGCCTTGCAGAATGGCCCCAAATGATTATTAAAGTTATAATATAAAGGTAATTGTTCTGCTTTGTGTTGCTTTTTGTGGGAGTCTCAGGATAAGAATAAATGTCCAGGCTGACCAGCAAGGCTGAATGTTTAAATCCAATCTCTCCATTCTGTGGCACCTTGCGAAAACTCCCTCAGCCTCTCTGATGACTTTTTAGTGAAGGCCTAGTTTCAGACAGTATGTATAGAAAACACTAGTAAATAAGTTCACCAGTTCTGATAAACAATTAGTAATTGACCGCAATCAGACAAGTTCTGATAAAATGCAAGTCAGGGCATATACATTTATTTACGAATTCCAATATGTTTGTTCAGTTTTGATTTCTAAGCTCTTAGGTTTGCACTCTGGTACAAGGTGAAGATTTTATTTGTAGTTTTATTCTCAGTGAAAACTTCATGCCTCATATCTACAGACTGAAATCCTCTATTATTTTAGCCAAATAATGGTACATAGGGAAAAAGGCATCCCCACTCTACTCTGTCAGTGTATAAAGTTTGATGCTGTGAGAACACTCTGAGATTTGCAGAGTCTGCTACTGAAATGACAACTGTAAGCTTCACTGTGAAGAATGCTGTCTGTGTAGATAAACATCTCATTAACATATTTTATTGCCTGACAGATAATTCACATTACATGAAATAATTTGATTGTTGTTTTTCTGAACTTGGAGGTAGGACTGGAAGAGTCCAGGGCATAAGATTTCCATGGTGACTGAGATAAACCAGCTGTAGGAGTTGAGCACAACCCCATGCCTATAGCTGAACCTGTCTGGGATGAGACTAACTCTCACTGAAATTTCTCTGGAGCTATCTCTTCCTGCCAGTCTTTTCCTTGTTATAGATGTAAAAATAATAATAATATTAAATATATATATATATAAAATAACAAACAAAAAAATCAAAGCCAACAAACCAACCGAAAAACACAAACCTCAACTAATGTTCCGAGTTTTAGGACAGGAAGTGTGCTATTTTCATAAAAACAAATATGTTTTTAGAAACAAATCCTTTCCTTTGGCTGGAAAAATGATGCTGTACTTCTCACTTTCAGTTTGCCTTGTGAGCTATGGAAACACAAAAATGTATGTTGTACTATGATGGTGTATTGTGCGTTTTAACCTTAAAGGAGTGGCTTAGTCCAGCCGCTCTAGAGTAACCAAGAACTGTAGAGATACCAAATTTGCAGATTAATATATACTAATTCTTTTTAGACGATTCAGAAATGCTGGCTTGTTCTCTTAAACTCAAATGGGAGCTACTTCCTGGTGTTTTTCTCAAGTTTTGAGCAGGTGATACAGTCCTGGCTTAAACAACACAGATGTTTGTCAAACATCTCATTATATTCTTTTCTATTACTGCATATTGATTTATATAAGTGACTGTTCTGGCTCCTTTAATGACTACTTCCTTTTCTTGCTGTGTTGTCTTGCAAGGGATCACAGGTTGACTACCCAGCCACTTCAGTGATATTAGTAAAGGGCTAGAGATACACTGAAATATCTATTTCTATAATGAAATATCTCCAAACAATGTTAAAAAAAAAGAAAAAGAAAAAAAAAAAGGAAAAGAATTACTCTTTTTATGCTTGAAGAGATACAATACTGACCAGAATCAAGGTTATTATTAAGATTAAGACAGTGGACAAGTATTGCTTGAAACTATGTTAGCTTTTCATATAGTACCATATTGTAAAATACCACTCTACAACACCCTTCTCGCTCCCTCCCTCCCCCCCCCTCCCAAAAAAAGAAGAAAAGAAAAAAAAAAAAAGAATTATAATATGGCTATGTACTATTTTCAGTGTTCTTTGATTCACAAATATTTTCATTTCTTTCCTATTAATCTGCCAAGCCTAGAAAAATAGATATCATAATTCAGAATAAGTTACTGCATATGGTTTTAACAGGGTTTTATTCTGAAAGTACTATTTATTTTCTTACTGACAAGATGTTTTTCAGGCATAAGTTTAAATGTTAAAGCAATCTAATTGAACAATATTTTTATATCGCTTATGCTATTGAGAACATATTATATTTTTCGAGAAGCTCTGAAATTTATACCAAGTTTTGTTTACACATGACTCTTACCCAACTTTTACTTAATAGAATTCTCTGGTTCAGTAGTTTTCAAAGAAAAAAAGAAATCTCTAACTTTTTTTTTTTTTCCACCAAGGAAAACAATAATGAGAACAGTAGAAACTTTATCTGGATCATAAATTTCTTTTCTGTTCATAGGAGATGCAAATGCCATTTGTTTCAGTGTGTCAGCAAAGTCATATTGCGGATTATAGTTTGCTTGCAGTTTCTGATACAGAAAATTATTTTAAGGTGCAGTTTAGGCAGTAAGCCCGCAACAGTTTATTATGTTGTGAATTTCTGTTGCTTGTTCCTATTGTGCAGGTAATGACTTTGGAGGTGGAGAGTAAAATGAAATTCCCTGTTGAGTAGATAAACATCCATTTATTACTGCTTCTCTAGGTGCCAAATTATAGACTAGTTGATAGTGAGAACCTCTATCAGTTTTTAGCCTTTGACTCCAGATGAGTGAGATAATCACATGACTCATATCTCTTCCAAAGAAAAAGCACCTCTTCAGAAAGAGTGGTTGAAAGACTGTTGCTGCATTATTAATAAAAATAGAGGGAACACAGAATCCGTGATGTCTCAGGATGATGAGGTGAGACTTTGAATTGTCCCATAGGAAACAGCTTTATTTTATTTATTTTCTTCCAACAGGTTTTGCATTTCCTTTGCTGCCAGAGGCAGCTGTAATGCTTTCAAGTGTGGAGTACAGAATGCAAATAGCAGCTTTACAGTTGATAAGTGGTTAGAAATGTTTGGTACCACAGAGTGACAAACCTGCTTGGAATGTGTTAGCTCATACACACATTTCTACTTTGTAATGCACCAGTTTAGACTTCCTGGGTAGCTTTGGCAAGTAGGGAATAATGTGCAGCGACGCTCACACTCTGCTAATGTCAGCGCTGGCAATGAGGTGTGGTTAGTATGGTACTTAGGGCAAGCACCAAAAGAGTGGTATTACTTCCGTTAAAAATAAATTGCTGTTGCTAAAGGATAACGTTGAACCTCAAGTTGATGACAGATGATGTCATTCAGTTATACAATGTAGAATTAACAATTAGGAATGCTTAACATGTAACATCAGCACTTGTATTTTGAAAATTTGGATTCGGTGCTGTAGCAGCTCTGCCCTAGGAACAATAACTACTAAGTTCTTCTGGTAATGTTTAACAAGAGCTACGGGACCGATGGCACCTAGCCCATGTGAGATATGAAGAGCTTACAACTGCCTGTCACTGGTACCTCTTTCAAAAGGGAGAACTTCTCTTCACAGTGTACTGCACTTATATTTCTTGTTTAATGGAAGTAACTTTGTTCAGGCATATGAACACATTAGGTTTATTTCTCTGCCGTTTTTGAATAACAACTCAGGATGACTATACATAAAATGTCTTTCAACCCATTAAGTACTTCGCTACTTCAAAAACAATATGCATTCAATAGATGATGCAGAATTCACACCAAAAGCAGAGTGAAAATCATAAACCAGTGAAGGGGTTTTCTTCAAGTAATATTCATTTAGGAAGATAAATGTACTTATTGCCTTTTCAGTGATTTTATTAGTAAAAACTGATAAGGGACTGTTTTATTTTGAAACCGGCAGCACTCCTGCACAAGTGTTAAGCGCAGTAGGCAAGCACAGGTTTAGTATATGGGCAGTAAAGAAAGTAGTGCTGTGGAAGTTAACACTATATGTACAGTTGTACATCACACTCCTTTAGTTGGTCTGACTTTCGTGCAAGTCCAAAGGAAGAGAGCTGTAAGGACCAGCAAGCCAGAAAACCTGCACAAAACACACAATTTTAAAGAATTAGGATTCTTTGTGTGCCAAATAAAAGACTGAGTACTTAAATTCAAGTACACGAAGGGTTGCTGCGAAGAGGAAAGGAGTAAGATTTCCTCTTTGTCTGCGAGGAATAGGGCAAAAATTATAATGGGCTTAGATTGCTGTGAGGGATATTTAAGTTAGACATTAGGGAAACCTTCTAAAGGTAAGGTTAGTAAAGGATGGCAGCTGATTATTTGGAGATACTGTGGAATTTCTACTGTAGGCCTCAGGAATGAGGCAGCATCCATCACAGGCAGGTTGGTGCTCCTTTGTGGGAGAAGGATGCATGAGATTGCATCCTGACATCACTTCCCATCCTACCTCACCCAGGTCTGATTTTATGCTGTTTTGGGGATTCAGTGAGGTCCGAAAGTCAGAAACAGCTAATCTACCCTAAGCTGTTT
The DNA here is from genome assembly GCF_016699485.2 of Gallus gallus. Lineage (NCBI taxonomy): Eukaryota > Metazoa > Chordata > Aves > Galliformes > Phasianidae > Gallus > Gallus gallus. Next base: position 46,331,445 of record NC_052532.1, read on the forward strand.
TATGATTGTATACCTTATTTTACTCCTGTTAGGACACAAGATAAAGCTCTAATATACTTTACACCAGTAAGTTTCCAGAGATTACTTTTTCCAAGAAGGGTGTTAAGAGGATAGTCAAATCCAAACGAGATTTGCGTTTGACTTGTGAATGTGCAGCTTGTCTCTTTAATATTATTTAAATCCTGATTGTTGTGTTCTTTCACAGTATTCTTGGTGCTTGTGTTGTGAATGAAGTCTTTTTTTATCATTTGAAACAAAATTTGCATATTGTCACTGGGTAAAATTCAACCTCAGAAATTCATGGTTTCAGTTCCAGCTTTATTTAAAGAGGATTTGATAAGATTAATTAAAATGGGTGTTGCAGAATACCCTTCTGGTTTTATTTTATTCTTGAATATGGGAACATAAATAAAGTCTCTTTTATTCTGAGTTTTTGTGGCATCACATCATGTCCCACATCAATTAAAAATTTTGTTCTCTAGAGAAAGTGTTATTTACAACACAGTCCTACAGTATTTAAAGTAATATAAATTGTCTGGTCACAGCTGATGAAGACATTGTTTTCTAGAATAGATAGCAAAGTTCATCAGAGCATTAAGGATGGTATTCTTGCTATCTCGTATGTAGATACAGTCTAGACACTTGAATAATCAGCAGAGTCATTAGAGTGTCTGCCTGTAACAATACCAGTGCTGGTGGTGAGAAAACAGAAATATTTCTTGCTCATCATTGTCTGTCTTTCACGTTTGTCTTGGCAACTGATTTTTCTTGCTTAGATATTAATTTGCCCTACTTGTGGTTTGTATTTCCGTGTCTTCTTTTCAGTTCGATTCAAGAGCTGGAACGGGAAAATAGTTCTGGATCTGTGTTGGTGTATTTCCACTGAATGATAACAGAATTAAACTGATTACATCACTGTAGAATAGAAAAACACTCTTTTAGCAGAAGTCAAATCACTGTCCTTCACAAATGTTTATTCCTGCATACTCTTAAATTTGGAAAGAAAAGACCAATGCAAAGTCTATCAATGCTTTTTAAATAGAAAATTTTTGATTACATTCTCAGGCTTCAAATAGAGCGGTGGTCTTTCTGAGTATTAAAACAGAGGCTTACATGGCTCCTACTTCTCTTAAGTCTATTATTTGAAAAGTACAATTAAAACTGTATTTTTCCTGCTGCTGTCACCATGCATTTGTTCTATGGCAATTTAAGAAGGGAAATTTGCTTTGAGTCCAACAGGATGGGGCTGAAGTGCTACACATGAGAGAGAATACGTTCTAGTGGGTTTTTAATAGATTGAGAAAAAATACTGTTTGTCTTACAGAAACAAGTAAAGGGCCTCCTGTGACACATAAGATTTTGTAAGCACGCTGAACTGGCAATCAGCTAATCTCCAGTGTCAGAATGATATCAGTAATTGGATCCCCTATGAAGCAGCAGCAGTCAGTGGTGGGTGGATTGTGTATATGCAGTGCAATGGAGGCAGCTGAGTTCTCTGTGCTCAGCTGTGAGGTTGTGGGAACACAATTGCAACACTACCTGGAGAATTGAGGCAGGTTTTTAATTACTGCTTTATTGAATTATTTGGTATTATTTCTTGCAAAGACGCAAGGAAGCACCATTTGAGAATACTAATTTCTACTCTGTTAATCATGGGTGGTAGCACCTCTGTTGCATGCTTGTAACCTGCTAGTGTACTTTAGTTTTACATCAATCACGAAAGATGCCACTCTTACATTTTTGTAGTTAACACAGATTTTTGAGTCAGAAATGACTTTTTAACTGTATTTGTGATGTTATGATTGAAAGTCACAGGACATATTTCAGCTTTACAGAGCAGCACCATGGGAATGCCTTGTTGCTTGAGAACAAAAACAACCCAGAATGTAGAAGGTAGAAGTACGAAAGGATTTTATTTTTTGTTCAGTGTGTAATGTGTAGGCCTATTTTGGCTCAATTAATCATCAAAAGTCTCTGTTCTTCTGTGAGTATTTTCACCAAGAGCAATAACTCCTACAAAACAAATGTCCTGATATTTTTGAAAGAGTGTTTTAAATATGTATATGTATGGTTTTTGCATCTATTTGATGTTTAAATTAATTTTAGACACAGACATGGATATAAGGGATGTAAGATGCTTTCTCTTTTAACTGCCTCAGTCCATACTCCTGTGAAGTAGTCTAGCATGTTTTTCAAGTCAGCTATGGCCCTAGAAGGCCAACTCTTTAAATCACTAAAGTGCCAAATAAAGGCAAGCCTTTGAAACAGTATGAAAATGGTTACTATCATCTAATGTATTTAGCATCCGTGAACTGAACAACAGCTTTTGAAACTGATTTTGTTCCAGCTTTGACATAATTTCCCCTACCTCATCACCTGCAACTGTTCCTGGCACTCAAATGAGTCAGAACTCTCAGAACATGTTTTCCAATCTTATGTTAAATCTGAAAGACCTCAAAGTAAGTCTCTGTTTGAATGATTTCTCTTGAGTGGAATTAGAAATTGAGAATGTCCCTGTGGGGAATATAAACAGGGGGAATAGGGAATTTATACACATGGGGATATGCAGAGGGAACATTTTAAGTGAGATTTTATTTATAATAGATGTTTGTGCGTTCTACATTTAAAATCTATTTTAATAACTTCTTATGAAATCAGCTTGGTTTTGGTGTTTGACCTCCAGCTTCAGTGTCACTTTGTTTCTTACTTTGCTGAACAGCAGCAGACATAGGGGTGGAATGGAACTGCATCTTCTCAGTCATACGCTCACACTGTAACAGAAGCAAGCTGTTATTGCACACAGTTAAAGAAAGACTAAAATTGACTTTTTAAAAAGATGAAGGAAGGCTGGTCGAAGCCCAGTAAGTTTTAGTAACTTCTGAGAAGGCAAATATTGATCTGATTGGGCATAGAAAAGGAGGGTGTTTCTTTGAGATATCATCACAAAGGGAAATTCATCAACTGTTCCTGAAGTCACTCAACACCACAGTGTTTGAGGTTTAGTATAGTATATGTATTTTTGTACACATGTATATGTATATAATATACGTATTTTTCAAACTATTAATTCATTTTTCTTCCATGAAGTTGCACAACCGTTTTGTAGAAGTTCTTTAACCAAAATCATTTGCTACTGGTGAGCTCCATTGCATTTGTCTTTTCTGCCCTTTGTAGCTAAATAAAATTAGCTGTATTGGTCTAATTTTATTATCTACCCAGTTAATGCTACACACAACAGTAAAGTCTCCCCTGTTAGACTTCTTATGGAGCGGAGCTTGTCCTTAGCCTACCTTTTCTGGGATGCTCCCAATGGAGCGTGGCTTCAGACTTTTAATTTTTCTTTTTCCTTTTCCAAACTCCTGCTTTTGCAGATGTAGTTATGTGATTTCTTTAAAAGTTGTTTTGTTTCCAAACCACTGTGGGCTGCCGTAGTTTCCCTAGTCTTATTTTTTTTCTCCTCTGACTTTCTTCCCTACTTAGAGCAAATTTTCTCTGAGAAGGTGTTTTGTGCTACAGCCACTTTTCAGGTTTACTGAGTACTGCTCTTCCAGCCTATTTTTGCAGATAGTGAGAAGTAATAAGATCATTATATAAGAAAGTTGAACAAATACATCAACACTCTACTTGGCATCAATATTTGTCCTTTTCCAAATACCCTATTTTCTTGGTTATCGTTTTCATTGTCCATGTAATCCCAGTATCACAGTTTGAGGGTCTTAATCAGATCCCAAATTAGCAGTTAGCATTTCTCTTTGATACAAATTTTTTCAACAGTTTTAGACATAAGATAGGTTCCCTCCCCTGAATTCTTTTTTTAATGTGAGAAATGCCATTTAAGATTTCCTTTACCCAAATATATATTTTTGCTCCTGCTGTTTCTGGGGCTTGGTGTGCAGCGAGACAGCTTCTTCATTCCTGATGCTGGGTTTCTCTGACAGGCTGCCTTGACTAATTGGTCTCTGCCGTTTTCTTGATCTCTATCTCTTTCCTCTTGCTTTCCCATTTTGAGCAGACCCTCACTGAGAACAGCCCGCAGGAAAGTGCTCTCCTTGAGCTTCTGATGACCACCTCATGCATGGTGCTATTATTAACAAAACAAAAGCGAAAGTCCTTATGTGGGATTCATGGAAGTACTGAAGAACCAAACTGTGAATTAAACATCTCCTGCCTACATTTAGTCTAAGAAAGAAACAGAAGAATGATGCTTTTGAGGCAGCCTTATAAAAAAAAAAAAATTGAGGACACCGTTAGGATGTTATGTTAAGTTTTCTTTTAAAAGAAAAAAAAATTACAGTGAAGTAGTATGATTTCACATTTAGTAGGGTAGTAGTATTAAGAACTCATTTACAAGCTAGATATAATATGATTATAGTACTCTGTTCTCAAATGTTATATATCACTTTTAGCATCCTTCCACTCTTTGGATTGATTAGGTGCATACAGTAATAGATGATATTACCAATGTTCAGAAAAAGGAAGGAAGTGCCACGAGTTCATCTTGTATTTGCTTGCTTCATGAAAATCTTAATTCAGTTTGAAATTTATAGGAAAGCTTTCAATTCATGTGTTTCATTATATTATTTTAAAAATTAACATTCTCTGGTGAATTAAATGCCACTGTAGAGCAGAAGAATAAACTTTTTAATGTGTAATTCATGTTAAGAATTCTCAACAGATACAGAAGCATAGAAGATATGATGCATTCATATTTAAAGTTCTCTAGAAGAGTACTGAGCTAAATACAGGAATTTACACAGCAGCTAAAATGTCTTGATGCTGCCCCGTATAAATGTCTGTGAGAATGGTATGTTTGTGTTTTAATAACTACAGCATTCATGATGGAATGAATAGCAAGTTGACTTTTTTTTCCACATTTTCTTTTTTCTTCAGACAGACACGATCCAAAATTAAAGCTTTTGAGACATCTTACATGATTAAGGGCCTGGAGTATCTCCTGTATGAGGAAAGGTTGAGTAACCTGGGTCTGTTCAGCCTGGGGAAAGGAAGACTGAGAGGGAACCTGATGAATGTTTATAAATATCAAAGGGGAGGTGGGAGGTAAAAGGATGAGGTCAGGCTCTTCTCAGTGATGTGTAGTGATAGGACAAGGAGTAATGGCCTAAAACTTGAACATAGGAAGTTCCATACTAACATGCAGAAGAACTCCTTTATGATAAGGATGGTGGACCTATGGAACAGGCTACCCAGAGAAGTTGTGGCATCTCCTTCTACAGAGATATTCAAGACCCATCTGAACCCCTACCTGTGCAGCCTATTGTAGGGAACCTGCTTTAGCAGGAGGTTGGACTTAGTGAAATCTTGAGGTCTCCTACAACCCCCCGCAGTTCTGTGATTCTGTGATATTACGTATTCCTCTTCTTAACTTACTTGAGGCTTTTTATTTGCCTTGCTTTAATTCTGAACTTTGTTAAGTCAGTAGGTCTTGACAAACTTCTGGTCTGTTTAAAATGTGTTTATTTGTATTTCTGATATAAATGTTTTGCCTTAATTCTACTTCAAAGTATTCTGACAGTGAGTCGGCTTAAAATTAAGTTGTTCTGCTGTACTGCTGATGATTTGTTCCATATTGAGGATGATCATGTATCATCATTAAATATTATTGAACTATAACTTTCAATTCTATGTTAAATCAAAGTTTAATCATCCACAACATCAAGAACAGCTTTGAGTTAAGCACAATTTGCTGTTGCTTTGTGCTGTCAGAGCAACACAGTGCCCAGGTGCAGTTCAGACTATTCCTGAGCTGCTACAAGACATTCTGCCGTTGATTTGTTGGAGGATTTTCTTTGTAAAATTGGTACTGATGTCTCCATGTTACGGATTTCTTTTGTAGGTCAGCTTCTTCAGTGTCTATATCATATAGTCAAGTCAATGCAGCTCCACAGTATGTCAAACAAGACCAGCTACTATAGCAGACCACTATCAAAGTTGTTGTCCATCAGGCTAAGTACAAATATAGCTGTAATTTTTGACTCTTGAGTTCATTCTCCCTGATTTTATGTAAGGATGAAAATCAACATAGTTGCATCAGTGTAGAAAAGTACTTATCTTTTCATTTTCTTGTTTTTGATTTGACTTTAGGAGTACGTGTACGTACACACATATATATGTAACTTGTACTGTTGAGGTATATATATTCAAGTTCTGTGATAACCATGTATTGCAACTTCACTTTTTCAAATGTAAATTTGCAGGAATTTAGGTTAAACATCAAGAATAAATTAAACAATTAAGCTTTGCTTACAATCACTCAGCATTAAAAATATAAGTTCTAAATTACTTAACCACTTAAAACAAGCTAATTGCTAATCTATACCTGTACAAAACTATTTGGGTAAAGAAAAAAAGAATCTGAACTTCAAGGATACAGTCTGTTTTTCATACATCTTAATAAACTTAATAGCTTATAGCAGCTTGTTCTGGAGTATTGCACTAAAACCACCTTGAACATTTTGTCAGTAATAAGTAAAGCAAAAGTTTTGTCAAAGTAGTTTACTAAATTATGGCTTTATCTGGCTTCCTACTTTTCCAAGGTAAGAGATTACAAGCTGCAAGGTACTATCTTTTATGGCAAATGTAGCACTTGTTCTTGCTCAACACCTGTAACTGGGCAGATAATAACATGATGCTTCTTCTTGCAATGCTTTGTTTAGTCTTGAAACTAAAGATAGCTTCCGCAGCAGAAATGCTATTAATAAGGAATGCTAGGGGCTTAGAGAAGATCAAGCAGGGGGAAAACATCCTTTGAAGGTGAAAGAAACAACAATCTATCTGTTCATTTTGTCATTTCTATGGTAAGGAGGAAACTTCACCATTTGGTGTTTCCAGGTCAGGCAGCAAGAAACTGATAACCTTGTTGTTGTCTCAGCTGGAAGTGAGTAAACTGTTCACTTCATACTTTTTCTCCCTGCTGCTTTGCTACTTCTTGATGCATTCAACATTGTGTTTTTCTGCTGCGCCATATGTCAAGTCAATGTTCATTTTGTCACATTTTCTACAAAGACATGAAACAATTTATTTTCATAGATTTCGTGATTCTTTCTTTGGCTCTTATTTCCTGTCTTAGTACCTCTGCTGTGACATTTGAAGCTGGTGGATCAAGCCTTGATCTTGTTGTTCCACTGACAAAGCTATAATGTCTGATATAAAAAGACTGCTGCGTTCCCTCTTTCTCCAGTAAGAATGAGAACAGTTTATGTGCTCCCTATTGCACTGAAAGTTGTGATAGGAACTGATGGGAACGAGAAAGAAAGCAGGGAGCTCCAAGAGGACCGGTGACCACCTCCTTGACCCATCTGTGATATGAGAGGAGTTGAGGTTGTACTGATGAATCCTTCTGTGTAGACACAAAGGAGGCAGCAGGTGGCCTCACTGAAATTTGTCCCTTCTGCTTAGTGGTGGTGGTATCTTTCTGTTGATCTCTATGAAGGCTGTCCATTTCCTTGAAATACCTTTGACCAGAAGTAAAGATCAGGAAATAGAAGGAAATAGAAGGCTTGGACTTCAAAGCAAACATGTTTTTGTGTCTACAACTGAAAACGAGAAGAAAAGCTTAGGGAGGAGATGAAAGGGTGTTACCTCACCCATTTTGACTTCCTGCATTTTCAGTGCAGATGTTTTCCTTGAGAATCTAATGGGTAAAATCCTGGTATACAAGATCCTGTTATGCATCAAAGATAACTCTCAAGACCCCTTCACTTCAAAACCCATAACTGAGTAGGCTTATCTTAAAATGGAAAAAGTTAGCACACTTTGTAAGGGTAAAAAAAGCAGACTTAGGACAATCTGTTCTTCACTGGAGTTTGTCACTGCTGTGGGTATGTGTGACAACCTTTGCTGTTGCTCTGCATGAAGCTTCAATTTAATACTCCTTGCAGAAGAATGGAGTAGAAATCGATGCTGGGGAAAGCCATTCAAAGACTTGTCCAAAAACTTGAGTATCTCAGTCTTTAAAGGGCATGCTATGTAAAGTGTCTGTCATAATTGTTCTTGGAAAAGAAGGTGAGATTTTGAGAAGGAATTAGAAGATTGTTTAGATTGGTTATGGTTTTTTATGTAATATTGTATGAAGTATTGTCTGTTGATCAATTAGGTTTATTTGCAAATGTAGAGGGAGGGGAATAAGAGGATTCAGGAGAAAATCTATATCATATAAAGCCCTTCATTAAATTACTGAAATCAAAATCCCAGTAGTTTTTATTTGGTCAGTAGCAATAAGTGAAAGCAATATGATACCTGTTTCTTGGTATTTTGGACTTTTTATCTGAAATCAAGGAAAATGCATCGATGATGCTAAAGAACATTGTAGGTGCAAAGGAAATTAAACTGAAGGCATCCTTTATTTAATGGCCATGACAGGTGCTTATGGTAAATGAGACCAGATGCTAAGTGGATAATCCTCTATTTTGGCTGCACTTTAGTTCTTTGACTTTTCTCCCTGTACTGTTTATCCTAGTGCAGATTATTTATTAACTTACATAGATGCAAAATCATGTCCCTGAATCATAATTTCAGTGAGTCTTACTAGAAAAAATGTTCACATAGACCCTAAAAGTGTTTAATATTTCTGAGAAAGCAGACTGTGATAAGATTGTGTTTAGAGAATTACAAAGAAAACTTAAAAGTCGATCATAATTCTTACAGATGGTATTTGCATATAAATGTTTTTGTTGTTGTTTTGTTTTTTAATTGGCTAAGAATATTTCTGTGGTTTAATTATCATCGATGACTGGGGAGAAGAGTAAAGAAGGAAAGCCCTCCTTCGCTACTGCTGTTAACTCACTGGTCTGTTCTATGAGTTCAGCAGAAGTTCTTACTGTTCATATGAAAATGACTGAAGAATGTCTGTGAAATTGAGAACAACCATCTGAAAAATTACTGTATTCAGTAAAATCTCATCTCCTTTTAATCTGCAGGTTAAAATTTATACCCTTTTGTCAGTAAGCTAATATAGGAGTTGAATTGGGAAATACCTTTCACTCCTAAGTGGGATGGTACTTTCAATACTGTTTGAATTCCTCATCAGTCTCCTACAAATTAGCTCTGAAAGCCCAAGAAAAAGTCGATGGAGTATTTCCCTCAGAGTCCACCGTACTGATTACAAAAATATTTATACTTAATACTGAGTTTATTCCTACCTTTCCCCAACTGGGCATGAAGCAGATCTGGTGTATACATTCATATGGAGCCAACGACATTTGCAAGTACTTCTAGTGCTGGTAAATTTGCAGTCACATTTCCTCTGATATGTGCTTCGCTCTTCTGACTTAAATATACAAGCAATTTCCAAGATATACTACATACATTCTGTAGCATTCTGTCATCTTTTCTAGTAACCCTTTAACTTTCCTAGGGTGAATTACAAATGTTTGCATTCACGCAAGGCATAAATATAAATGTTGACAGTGTCATGCAACAGTGACTTCTGTCATTCCTGCCAGCTGTGTGGATCTATATTGCACAACAGTAGTTGGAACTTGGTGGTAGAAAAATATTAATAATAATACAGTGGGCTTTTGGGAACCTGTATGTTTTTGTTGCCAAATTCCTATAGAGTTTGACATCCTTTATTTTATTTCATATTAATGATTTGTTTTTTTAAGGAATGCAAAACTTCTGCAAATTTTATTACTGTTTCTTTTCTACTAGGCTTGCAAACTTTTGTTTTGATATGTTTATTTTCCTTTTATTTAGTGTAGGAAACTCAGCCTAAATTTTGTCAGTCTGGAGGTCAAATTCTTTTACAAATGAGTACAAATTTGGATTAAATTGCCTATTTTGGGAGAATCTCAGTGATGTCAGCAATCCTCCACTTTCTACAGTGAATTTCTGATGGCTAAGAATTGGTTCAGTGTTAGCACCATTGCCGCTGGGAATGAGAACAGTAGTGGCAATATAGAGTTCTAATTTACAAGGATATTTTTAAAAATCCATGACAGAATGGTGAAGGCAGTAGGAGATACAGAACTTCTTCAGTGTCCACCTTGTTAGAGACTTCTGTTGCCTGGTTTTATTTCAATTCTGTAAGTGAGCAGAGGCAGGGAGGTGTTAAATTGCATCCCTTCTGTTCTCCAGTATTTGAACATGAGTATTGGACTGTTCAGAAGATATGTAAAATTATTGATGTCCTCAGCAGCCCTTCCTTTTTCCCGACAATGCTATTTTGCTCATGATGAAAAAAGTGTTGTTCCTCTGTTCCAAACAGCACCTGTGTGATGGGCTCATTTGCTCAGTCTGTGGAATTAGAGCATGATTGCATTTCACCATGAGCAATTGTCTGGCTGCCTTTTCAGGCATTTAGAGAAGTGTTCTCTTTGCTGCTCCCTGATCTGATAGGTACCTCAGGTTTTAAAATTCATGCTGTTGCAGCTTGCTAGGAGCTTCAGGCAGGTCACTGAAGAGTGTCCCATTTACATCCAACCCAGAATCAGGGCGCATTCTTAAGTATAATGGAGTTAAGAAAGGAGACAGACTTTTCTTGAAGCTTTGTTAACCCTTGCATGCTGGAAGAGCAATGTGATGATAGTTTTCAGGCTAGGATTAGCTGTTGTTCTCTTTAGGTCTCTGAAAGACTTGCATGAAGTAGAACTGAGAGTTTCTCCACAGTGAGGAGAGTTAGAAGTGGTCCATCCTAAAATGCAGCAAGTTAAAAGGAACAGATTAGCAGTGACTTATTGCCAAAACTTTTTCAGGTGCACCTGGCAAAACCGTAACCTTGCAACAGAAGTCCACGACTGTTGGCCCCCCCTTTCTTCCTGCTGTTGGCAGTGGGATGTGTCTGTTGTCAGTGGCGCTCATGCGCTCCTAGAAGGATGGATAATTGCAGCTGGTATGTTGGGTGCTGTGTTTGTTGAGCCCTGCAACTTTAAAGCGTTGTTTATTAAACCATACAAACAAGGGAATTAAACAGATTATAGGCTTATCATAGAGCAAGTGAAAGACAGAAAGCACGTAATTGGAAGGAGGAGTGTTTTGACAGCTTCTGCAGATGGCAGCAGACAGAAGGGAGGATTGCATTCCTAGCAAGTAACTTTTTACTAATAAGGTTCAAATAATTCTAGCAGTTCTTTTGTCGATATTGTATTTGTCATGAGAAGTATGATTGGAATTATTATTTTGTTTTTTTTTTGTAGATACCAGTTATGACACTTTCAGTATTTTTTAATGGTTCAAAAAATGTTCTGAACAGTGCCATTGTGAAATTTATGTACTCATTTTTGAAGCAATGCTCTGATTTTTATTTATAATTCTGTGTTCTCTGGAAGGATCAGAAGTTCAGTATTACCTCAGAGCCTTTGCTCTATTTGTCATTTAGCACACAACAGCGCTTTCATATTCAGTATCATCTCCGGAGCAGTACATTTAAATAGAAGATTGTATCAGATTTTTTTTTTTTTTTTTTTAAGAAATGCATATAAATACAAAAGCAACACAGTGAAGAATTTCTTTTTGTATATACTTTTTGGCTTTTGTATTATTAAAAAAAAAAAAAAAAAAAAAGGATTTCCTTGAGATTTGCTTGTCTAAATCTATTTTCTCTCTACCATGTGAAATGACAGGCTATACAAAATGCCCAAATATTAATTTCTGTGGCATGTCTGTATATTCATCTGTCAACCTTCAGTGAATTTTCTGGTTTTCTATTAGCTTGTCCCAAACTACTGGCAAGCTAAATTTCTCTAACAGGCATCAATTCACTGCATTAAATGCCTGTTCTGCCCTGCAAGATATATTGATTATTTTTTTCTCGGCAAAGTGACAAATACCATTTTCATGACAATAATAGAGATTGATTACAATTTTATGGAACAGAGAAGGAGCCAATATTGCTGAGAGAACCTTGGGGCTTATAAAAAATTGGAAAAAAATCGTTTGAATTAATAAAGAAATTAATGAATTCATCTGTTGCTGATGAAGCCGGAGCATTTTTGATATAATGAAAACTATGGTAAATACATGATCATTGCTGAAGTGTGGCAAGCTTGAATGTAGTTATATCATCTAGTGCCTGAAATCATTCAGAGAAATGCTATAATCCATTCTGAAGAGTTCAGACTAGAAAGGACTTATAGATCTATTTTTCTACAGATTTAGGTATGCGTGATCATGTACAAGTGAATGCTGTAGTGCTGTCTTCATCAGTGGAAGCTGAATCTGAAAAGCTGAGGAAATATTACCATATTTTCTTATAAGCATTTTAAGCCTGAAAAAAAAATGCTTTAGGGATTTTTTGGTTCATTTTCATTTGCATTTTATGTTATCTCCTTTGCTTGAAGTACAAACTGTAGGTCAAAACTCTTACCCTTGTTCTCTTTGTGTAGCACCTTATCCACTATTTAAATGAAGCTGAACAGATAGACAAAGTGAGGTTTCAATATGAGACTGAATATCTGAATTTGACATGGAGTTAGATTATTTATGACATTGTATCAAAGCAAATTGTAAAAGCAGAATTCACTCTGGGTATAGTAGCATTTACAATATGTATGTGTTTTTGTATATTGTCTTAAAACAAAATCTGTGTATGGAAACTTTCCTATAAACAGGGTTTCATTTGTGTGATGTGGCTGTAAAACTCACCTGTCTTATTCAGAGTGATTGCCTTGTATCGATTTTAATACACTGATAACTATAGTCTCTCTGAAATGGTACTAGTTTGCATATAGGTTATTATCTGATCTTCTCCTTCAGGAATATGAAGAATGGTTTAAGACTAGGAAATAGAATTCAGTGAGCTAAGTTTACAAAGACAAGCCACAGCTATATGCAGAACTGATCAGTTGTATCTTGCACACATAACTCATCAGAATGACTTGGATAATAATTGTCTTGCCTCCACCAAAAGAAAAAAAAAAAAGAATTAATTAATCACAGCTCTTATTTTCTGTCAAGGCAGAACAAAGTCTGGTTTGAAGCCAATTGCAAAGAATGAGGGAGAGTTTCAGAGTTAGGTGCAAGTAATTTTTCTTTTTCTTTTTTTTTTTTTTTTTTGGTTTGGCATACTTCAGAGTATTCTCAGATGTTTTTTTCTTAAAGTTCTAGGTTGAACTGTGAAGCTTAAAAGGAATTTTTCTTTCTTTTTAACTTGAAAGAATTAGATAATGTATTGTTTTCCTTCGGCTGAATCTCTAGATGTTTACGGGGGGAAATCTGGTTATTTTAGAACAGGAGATTGCAAGAGCTGATGGTGTCTTATTCAGATTAAAAGCAAAGCAAACAAATAAACAAGCGCATCCTACTGCAGATCTTGCATAGAAGTTGATGATTAAGATAGCAATAGAGCCAATTTCCTTACTCTAACATCAGTTTTGAACGCTTGTCATACTGCCTTTTCATTTATGTACTAAATATTTTCATTGCAAAAGTTACTTCAAGAGTATCTAAAACTGTTCAGGAGTATTTAAAGGCAGAGGAAGAAAAACAGCGCCTTCATTATGAAAAGGGATGGCTCTGACCTTTTAAATGACAGCTGTAGTACCAAAACAGCTGGGGAATCAGGGTGAAATTTTTCAAGGTGGCAGCTCTATCTCAGGAGAAATGTCTTTGGAATGTCTCTATAGAAATGGTTGCAATTTAGTCTTAAAGTGGTGTGATTCTCACACATGAAGTAGTATTTTATTAATGGTGTCTTCACCAAGTTCTTTGGAAGAAAAGTTGGCTAAACCTCTCCTTACATATCTTACGTGGTTTCTGCAAGATGTGCACGTGGGATCTGCAAGAGTCCTGGTGTCATTCACTGCTGGTTGTAATTTGTAAAAGGATGGGCTTCCTCTTGACGGTGCTCTAACAAGAATTTTTGTGCCCCAAGAAATCAAGCACTTCTATTGTTAAGGATTTAGGTACTGTCTTAGTTTTCTCTCTGTTTTCCTTTACTTGAAAAGAATGCTCTGCCCAAACTGGATTGAGAAATGCTGCAGTTAACCTTGCGTGGAGCTGAAGAGGGTCCAGCAAGGACTTAGAGCAGCCACAGTGCTGCATGAGCATGTCAGCTCTGCCACTGGCCTCATGTTTGGTCCTTCTGCAGGTGCATCGAACTTGCCTGGTGCCTCAGCCATTCCTCCTGTTCAAATGCATTTGAATTTTGTGCAGAAGTTGCTGAGAAGTCTTGCTGCAGTACTCCCTGAAGGAGCTGCAGTGATGAAGAAGGACCAGAGATACCCCATATCCTCCTGCATACCTCAGCCTTGCTCCTGAGCCATGGTGAACTGCATGCAGTACTAATGGAGTGTCTTTCCACAGAGTGCCTTAGGACTTGAGTCAGGCTATATCCACAATGGTGTTGTCCAGCAATGTAAAATAACTTCAGTGATATATTTAATTACTGTTGTCTGGTTACTATGCTTCAAAAGTCTGGAATATAACTTAAGAGTTGTTCCATTAGCCATCAGTGTAGTCTTACCGGTATTGTGCTTCCACACCATTTTGTGAAACAGTAAAGTTCAGTGGCCATAAAATGGCGTCAGCAAATAAAATGTGCTCTGTGACTTTCTTCCTAACCAAAATATTACCCTGATTTATTTATAGCAAAGTCATTCTCTTTGGTTGCTCAAGGCTAGGCGAATTTGTAGAAAAGTTGTTTTAAATATTATCCACAGCTTGAACACATGCAATCAGCAAGCAATGCATTACCAATGAAACAACACAAAAATTCCTCATAGGAATACTTGCTGAATTTGCTTTTAATGTTCTCATTTTGGATTAGTTTGCTGAAGGAAGCACTGTAGAAATCTGACTTAATGCTTTGCAGTACGAACTCATTTTTTGCAACCGATTTTGCAAATGTAATGAGAAATTTGAAAATACCTGCTGCTTATGATAATTTTCATTTCTAAATACAAATTCATTTAAAACCATTAAAATTATATGTAATGCTGGCAAGCAATTGATGATTTTAATCATCATAGTGTTTGATATTTTTTTAATATGTTATTTTTGTAATGAAATCTTTAAGAATTTAGCCAGATGAAGGGCTGTTGGATGAAGCCCTACCTTCATGCAGTAGGTGAAGAACTCTTAAATCAGTCTCTGGAGTTATTTAACTGTCACCAATTACTCCTGCATTGTAAACAATCAAAGTGCTTGTATCTGCAGGCAGTAGATAACCTGCAAATCAAATAGATCAGCTCTGCCCAGATCCTTGAAGAGATTGTCCTGTCAACTAAAACAAGAATAAAAGACGTGATTGTAAATAACATTCGTGGGACAAGCGGGCTGGTAACATTCATTTAAAAAATAAAGAGCCACCTGTAGCAAGCAGCTGACATTAATTGAACATTCAGCAGAAAGGAGAGCCTTAAGAAAATTCCAAGCATGTGTATGTTCAATCAGTATTTTTTTTTTTTCCTGATTATTTTAAGTTATGGTTTGCTGCCTTCTGATGCAAGGGTTTCTTTTGTCTGTCCCTTGCAATAAGCTGTAGTATATAGCTCTGATTCTTTCACAGTCTTTAGAAAACTGCAGTTGGGCTCCTTTGAGTAATGAAGCAACTGAATTGAGAGGTAGTACTATGTTATTTTTTTTTTTACTTACATAAGGGTTGTGCTTATGGACCACAGGGATTTTACTTCAATACTGGAATCATTTAGATTAGTAAGTCCAGTTAAATTGTGTTTCTTACCTATTGTGGACGACTTTTCTTCTGGTTTTATTTCTTGTTACTAAAGATAATAAGAAAAAAAAGAAACGAGTCATTACCTATCATTTTTAATTGTTGAAGTGCTTCTATTGTAATCTGTTTAATGAACAGGACAAGAAAACTGAAGATTTAAATGCAAGACTATTCAACATGGCATCAAGTACTACAAATAATATCAATTTTAGTGACCTTCAGACTTACTTAATACTTCTGCTCTGAAGTTATTAGAGCTTTGATAATTTGATATGAGTGAAGGAGTACAAGAGAAGATCCCAAAATTGTCATATGGTGACATTTTTTCATTGAGAATCCTAGGCTGTGACCCTATTGTACATTCATGGCTGTGTTCATAGGTTAGGCATGCACTGAGCCTTTTTCTTTTATTTCAAGGGAATGAGAGGATGGTTGTAGCAATTTCTTTATATTCAGTTTTGACAGAAATATTTGGTAAACAAACTAGCTGGAGAGAGAAGAGCAAAGCTGTTAAATGTCATTTTCTTGTATCGACTCTTTTCTTTTTTTCTCCTAAAGATAGCTATTTAGTGCATTAGTGGATTTCTTTGCCCTTCCAGACTGGCTTCCTGTAGGTTTTACTGTGAAGTAGCAGGTGTGCAATTCCAAAGTGTCTTTACAAGTGGCGCAGCAGGGCTTCCTATGCCATACATTCACTGGAGACAGCTCATCTGTTTAATCCTTATGTTTTAGTCAACCTTTCTTATTATGCGGACAGAGCTCCCATGCTCAGCTGGATTTTGACTCTCAGAATGAATTGATGGAGCTCTTTGATCTTTGCTGTGTATTGCATCTGTTTCATCTTTCATCTTAATGCATGATCTTCCTAACTCCTCGCTAGTGATTTATTTATTTATTTTATATTTATTTTCCACTTGAGTCCATCAGTTTTACTTTATTCCTTCTGACATGCCTTTTTACGTGCTATGAACTTGTTTGTAGAACTTTAACTTAATCATAGTTAAGTTGGTACAAGTGTTTAAAAACATCGGCAAATATCTAGCCAGCAGGTTTTATTTAGGGCTGGCACTTAGCATCTTAGAAACTTGATCACAATTGTTACATGAGATTTATTCATTTCTTTACAGACTTGTAGGTTTTTGTTCCTGGTGAGTGTGATAAATGGAGGAATTATCAAAGAATAAGAGGATGTCACAGTATATACTTTTGGAGTAGGCTGCTACAGGGTATCGAAATGTGAACTGCAGCAATGCTGGGCAGTGCTAATATAAAGCAATGCTTTCTTGAAGTGTAGCCTAACACATGAGCATATGTTGAAGTTCATGCCTGCTAGGGACATTGTCTAAATTTCTGTTCAAAATTAGCAGCTCCTTAGGTACCATAAAGCAGGGATAAATTGTGGGCTTATTCTGCTTCAGGCAGTTTTGATTAAACCTTTTCAAAGTTCCAGTTTTTTTAAGTGGAAAGTTACTGTTAACTTACCCCCAGTTTAACTATGATAATTAGCAATGAATCCTTCTTTTCCGAATGAAACCTGGAAAGGAACAATTTAGGTGATGTTTTTTTTAGCTTAAAGTAATTCTATCAACAAAACATTTTGTAATGGTATATTTGATTCCAGCATTTACGCAAGAGAGCTTAAATTCCCTTCTCAAAAAGATTTAAATCAGTGTTCCATTTTTGAGTGACAGTAGCAATTTAATTCCTCTAGTGATCATTAATGCTAAAGTGGCAAGAACATTTTCAAGTGAGCAGAGCTTTTGGTCTGCAACAGCTAAAATCTCAAGGAGTCCTTGCTCATAAGAGGTTTGATATATTTCACTGCAGTGCAGCATCTTTAATATGTGGCATTGCACAAGGCTATTTCTTGTTTTCATCCATAAAATGGTCATATTTTTGGCTTAAAAATGCTTAGGGAATAGGCATCATTTGGGTGCTTTTGTTGTGTTGTTTTGTTTGTTCTTCCTCGGGAGAGGGTTCCTCATGTGGAACTTCTTCACTGTGTGGTGAAGCCTGGGGCAGTTGACTGTTGTGTGTTGGAGAAACTGGAGGAACTTTCATGTGGAACTGGAGAGGGCTCCTTGAGTGACGCTTCTTTGGTCAACTAAGTATGACCATTTTGATCATGTTGCACGGGAATCCTTTGATATCTTCTTGCAAATACAATCTTTTGAAGTGGAGAGAAAAAAAAATAGAAGATGGTAATTTCTGAGAAATTGAAATATTTTTTCCTTTTGAGCTTGCTAGGATTTATTTAAAAAGAACACACAACCGTGCAGAATGAACTTGAACATCCAGAAGATTGGAGTATCCATGCTGTTCTGGCAGCCTTGAAAACTTTAGTGATGTATAACACAGCCATGTATTCCTTATCACAAGAATTTGCAACGTTTGTTTTGGAATTAGTCTCAGAAAATGAGTAACGTTAGGCTTTGTTTCACAGTGACAAAGGTAGAGAGGAATGTACATCACAATAATTTCCATAATGAAACATTAAAAGACCTTGATGTTGTACAATGCAATTACATCTGCTGCAACAAAATGTATTTGTTGCCTGTTATAATAAATACCTTCTTTCCTCCCAATTATATTTCTCTTACTGTTGTACTTTCTTTTAGGTACTGCTTGATGTAAGACTCTGTAAGAGCTTGCTGTCCTCTGACACTGAAAATAATAACAGAGATAGAGTCCAGATTTAGGACATATATGAAAGAAACTGAAATTTTGATGAAAATGGTTGCACAGTCGGCCATCTCGTCTTTTATTTAAAATTATTATTTTATTTTGTCTCTGGAGTTACAGCTTTTTAACTTTTCTGAAATTAATCAGGTGTAAAGCATTATCTGTCAGGAAATTAACTAATTATACTGAATGCATCTCATTATAGCAATCTGGAAAATTAATGAAATCCTGAACGCCCATGTTGGGCAGTTTCATGATTTGAGATCTACCTTTGGAAAAAGATCCAGATCAAAAGTGTAACTATAGTGACCACTTTATTTTTATCTAAATAATGATTTATAGACAGGCAATAAATAAAAAGTCATATATTTTAGGTTATTTTGCTTTGTTTGGAACACTACACGTTTGAAAGGCTATATCTATAAGGTACCAGAGTTTGATTCAGCTGCATCATTAGTATTTTTTGTGCTTCTTTTTTGTACAAAAAAAAAAAAAAAAAAAAAAAAAGGATACTTTTAGAATACTTCAATTGTAAGTGCTTTTTTTTTTTTTTTTTTTTACTTTTGGGGGGAGAAAAAAAAAAAAGTACTACATGACCTAAAGAGATTGCATTACTATAACATAGCAATATGTTTTCACCAACATGTTTTGTACTTGTTTTTGTCTCCAGAGCAAGCATTTGTTCAATTCAGATGTCATTTAACTCTGTGTTTCCACATGTCTGTCTGCCATCCCATAAGCATAATGAAATTTGTTCCAGTTTAGTGCAGGTAGGAATTTTTTGCTTTAGAAAAGGCTTTTTAAGCGCAAAATTGGGAAGGAATTCCTGCACACTAGTTTCTTGCAAAATGGTGCCTTCAGGGAAGAGCTACAGCCAGTCTCTGAAGCCCTGGGGCTCCGATGTCTCACTTGACCTAATGAGGCCCTCTTTGAGAAGTTGCTTTGTATATATATATATATAAAAAAAATCTTTCTGTTAAGACAATGCAAGATTTTCTTGCCTTATCTTACAGAGTGATGGAATGATACTAATAAAATTCTTTATTCCAGAATTGTGCAGCACTGACATTCTGAATGTGAATGAATGACTTGCTTTCTTTTTAATTTTTAGTTGTTATTGTTCAGCAAGATAGAATTACTTTGGTAGATTTCATTTTACTCTTGGCTTCCTATTCGCATGAGATTTGCTAATTGCCAGGTATGTTGTCATTTTTTTTGCTGCATTCTAGGGCTGATTTTTATTATTATTATTATTATTATTATTATTATTATTATTATTATTGTCATTCCATGTCACAGAAGTTGCCGAATATGTTGCATTAAGTCATTGTGACATTTGTTGTACTAAGTAAGCCTCATCATGGATAGGCAGTAGTTGGGAAATTATACTGGGAAAAATTGCTCTGTGCATGTGCTTGTGCTTTTTCTTGAATACCTGCTACTGAACTTTGTCAGAGATGAGATGTTTAGCTATGAGTGTGAGTGACTGAATACTGGTGAAAGAAAAATCAGTCTGGGGGCTTACATAAGAGCTGTTTAGAGCAGAAGTCCTCGGCTCATGCGTACCGATGATGTTATACAGGGAGAAAACTGAACCTGTTGATCATAGTGATGATTGAGGAAAAAAATAGGCTGTTACTCCTTTTCCTTGATCAATTCCTAGAATATAAGAAAGGTCATTTTTCTTACAACGTGTTAATATTTCACTTCCATTCATTCTGTTCTAAGAATTGACACAACATGTGGCCTCTTCACATCTGCCTTGAGGAGCATCCCCCTGGAGAAGCCACACATGACCTTTGCAGACATTGTTCAGTGCTATGAAACTTTACGTTTTCATTCTATTCAATGAAATATATATGCAATTCATGACAAAGGCTGACTCTTGATTTGCACTGTTAAAAATACAGTAAAATAAATCCGTGGCTATTTTTGATGAGTATGACATGCCAAAATGAGAAATTATACCAGAAGCTCTCTGTCTGTAGCTACATATGTTCTTTCTTGGAATTCAGAGAGTATCAATCAGTGGGTGAGGGGATTTGTGGGTTGATGCATAACTGAGCATCTGAAGCTCTCGATTTCATGAAGATGTTCACTGCAGGAGGACACTGTCTCTCATAAGCTTGCTCTGCCATGTGTGTGATTCCTTAAACTTGCCAGCCGGCATCTGTGCACTGTCCTGCACTGACTTTGTGTACTTGTATTTGGCCTTTGTTTCTGTGTCTTGTTGCCAAATGTGAGGGCTCTTTATTAATTGGGAGCCACTGAACATTAAAAAACAATTTAAAAGACCGCTTCCTTGCAAGGTGAAGAATATTCCTTTCATTAAGCTGTCCATTATTTTAAATGTATAATTTACATATAATATTGTGTATTTTCACGTAATTTTTTTTAAAGAAGTACTGAATAGAAGATGTGCAAGGTTTAGAGTACAAATGAAAGGTTTATCAGGCTGATGTTGTTAAGGTTTACGTAACTTAAAAAGTAAGTTGGCTAAATGTCAATCTGAGACTGTGCAATGCAATTGTGATGGTTTATCAAAACATTTCAGAATATTCTTACAGGTGTAATTCATGTTTTTGGGTACATCTCCCATAACCTTTGCCAACTATGGTGCGCTTTTTTGTGTGTGTGTTTTTGTTTTTGTTTTTTTTACCTTAGCTAATTCATAGATTAATAGAATAATTCCATTTGGAAGAGACCTCAGGAGGTCAACTAGTCCAGGGTCCAGCTCAAATCAGGGTTAATGTTAAATTCAGATCAATTTAGTAGCCTTCGTTATAACCAACAGTGAGAGCAGTACATCGGTGGGCCAGTCATTCCACAGATGTGCATGATTCTTGCCCAGTAGATCTCTGTCATACCTGTATCCCTCATCCTGGTGGTGACAGAGGAGAGCACAGATGACCAGCCTAAAAGCTGAGAGTAGAGTTGGTGAGACTTATTCTATGTCTGTCCACAGCGACCTCTGAAGTAAGGAGGAAAAAAAGTGTGAGAGAAAAGCCTTATATATTTATTGAAAATTTGAAAATGTACAAATGTTAAGTGCTGCCTGGGCACCAGACTTTATCCTTCTTTCATGCTGCAATTCAAACTTTAAATTTGGATGTGTTAGAGATCATCTTATTTGTTTCCCAGCTGCACCAACTCAGATCTGCTCTATTAGCTTAGAAACATAGTCAGGTCCATGCTGGTCGCTGGCTGAAGATACTGCTATAGGCATGCTTATATGTCTGATGGTTTGATTCACCTTGTGGAATCAGTTTTTACTCAGCCTCCTATTCATTTGTACTTTCCAAGACTCCCCCTCCTTTGCTATGCACAATGATTTCCTCTTGCCTTACACTCTGTCAGGATATTAGGATCAAGACTACTTCTTCATTTTTACAGGCTGTCTATAAAAGCAAGATCTGATTTGAGTACAGCAGTAGAAATGAGAAAGAATAGTGTACAGTGGTCATCCTTAACTTCTGAGTAAAATCCTCTTTGTTGTAAATATTTTTACAAAATGAATTAGTCATTCTAGCTGGGCTACGACTGTTGTTTCTAACAGTGTATCTACCGTTGCAATGACGACAGTAGGGTATGAAAGTACTTGAGCTAGATCTCAACTTGTTAACAACTCGAGTTAAGGTAGCAGTGCAGAACTAGTGCAGCCTTCAATATCTGACTGAGAAGCTGAGAGAATACTTGATCAGTCACTCAAAATGACTGGATGGATGGCATTACATTTGAGGTTTAAATTTATTTATCTGCCCTCTTCCTTTTCAACACATATCAGAAAACAGTTGTGTTTTGACCAGTAACAAATACCGTAACTGTTCTTGTATATGGCTTTTTAAGCTTTCTAACTGAGACAGTTCCATAAAAGAAAAATTTGACTTCTAAGACAAAGCCGATTCTGGCAACACTGTAATTTCAAGGAGTGCAGTCAAGTATAATTGATACTCCCACAAGCTGCTGTTTTCTGACTGTTGCTATTTTGTTTGGTTCGTGAGAAAGTGTGAAAATTTTATCTGAATAGTATGTGATAACCTTCAAGAAAAAATATATTGTTTTCAATTGATTTGTTAAAAACTAAGTTTTTTTTTTTTTTTTTTTTTTTATGCTGTAAAGTTGAGAGTATCATCTTGTTTAAGATAGGATGGCACAAATGAGTATGCGCGGTATCGGTGGGTAGAAGTTTTAGTATGAAACTAGCCTAATGGTAAGTAAATGTAGGATCACATTACCTGACAATATATGGCTTTAGGAAAGGGACCATTAGTCCAAGTGCTATGTTGAGTAACACAAATTCAAAAGCGGGCATAAAAATTTTTGCGAGTTCTTAGAATTAGTTGACTACTGCACTTAGCTTTGCTTAGTTAAATGGAATTGTCAGAAGGCATTTCAAAATTACCAAGTTTTGTGCTGGAATGTTTGACTGTGATGGCATTTCTGCTACTGCAATGTTTTTTTTCTACTTTATCCCAATTACCTTACAGTACTTTGTCGTGTATTTGGTTTTTATATATATATAAAAGAAGTGTATATATATAAAGTGTGTATGTATATATATATATATATATATATATAAAAGAAGTCTTGCACCACCAACACAAGATTGTTAGATGTTGCAGTAAATGAAAAGACGAGGCATTGTTTTTCAGAGCAATGTTGAAATTGCCTATCGGCTTATATTCTGTTAGCACGCTTTTATATTTTGAATGTATAATATATTTGCGTTTTTAACCTTCTCAATGTGTAGGCTTTGCTAGTTGGAATTTATAGGCTATCAGACTTGTTGAGACAAGATGTATACAGAGAAGCCTTTAATGGTAGCTAACTGCTTCTGTGGGCCCAATTAAGACTACCCAACTGTGAAACTCAGTCTCTGGAGTATTGGTGCAATAGACTTGCCTGGATTTTTTGAGGTGGAGGGGAAGGAGGTCTGGAATAAGGGAATATCCACAGAAGCCATGTAGAAAAAAAGTACTTTAAGAGTAGGGATAAAAAAAACCTAAACCTCATAGAAATAGAACAATGACCAACCCTCAAACTTTTAGTATGTGGTATTAAATAAAGGCTGGGGTCAGCTTTATGTATGTGCCATATTCTAGACTGGAAGCCGTAGTAGCTGTGCCTGGGATCTGGATGTGTTGTTGGTCCAAAATCAATCTTGTCGTTCCTTAGAAGGCAATGAGAGATAATAAGTACTATTCACCTGATTGCCTTCCTGCTCTGAGACAGCTGGTGACGCTTGTCTTCCTGATAACCAGGAGTTTCAGATCTAAGGCAGGGATAAAGAAATGCTGGGAGCTTGCTGAATCTAAATTTGACAGTCGATGGCTGTGTAGAGGGTCAGGAGGGATAGAATCTCTGACACATATAAGAAAGGAACAAAATTTATCTGCTCTGGTTGCAATGATTAGATGTCTCTTTGTCTGGCTTTCTTACAGTGGATGATTGATTGTACCCGCCAGCTGCCTAATATCATAATTAACAAAGTTGCTACCATGTCTGAGAAGTTTAATCGAAAAAATTGCTGGCAGTATGATACCATTGTCACAGAGATCACAAGCACTGCAGTGCCGACTTTTGTACTGTTGGAGCCGCAGGACTATGTAGATGTGCAGAGAAGTCGTTCGCTGGGATAACTAAAGGTATGTTCCTTTCCCCATACCTTTCTCCTGTGTCTGTGCACTTGAAAAATGTAGTGAATGGGTCTTTGATGGTATCTTTCATTTCAGGGTGACACATGAAGCTATTCTGTTGTATTTTAAAGCAGTGGCAATGGCAATTTTGAATGTTTTATCAGTGCATCAAAAGGTAGATAGCCAAAACTGGAGTTCAATACTACTCACCTTTTCTAGGTGCTCTTCGCTGTCTTGTTAGATGGTTTTTGAAAAAATACAGATGCAATATTTTTCGTTGTTAATTTTCTCAGTCGTAGGAATACAAATGCTCTTGACAGCCTACATTGTAGGAACTTGTAGTTCAATTCAGTTTTGTTTTGTAATGCTTGTTTTCACTCAGTTCTTCAAGTTAGAATGCAATCTGAAAGTCAGAGGAAGGAAAACCCTGTATGCTTGCGTTTTTAATTCAGCGTTGAGATATCCTGTTAAAATATTCGCCTTTATATATACATATTTGTGTGTGCATTTGAAATGCAAGCAGTGTCGGTTCCATCAGCTGGAAAGCCTCTTCATAGCAATTTTATAAAACATTGCTTGAGAATGTTACTTATTCCTTTTGCATGTTTCTGTAGTTTTCCAAGTTAAAAATGACTCCACTGAGCTCATCTTCTCTGCGGTTGTATTTTACGTGTGTGTGTGTGTGTGTGTGTGTGTGTGTGTGTGTATGCGCTCTGCGTGGTAGTTCAGTTATGCTCTGGAGTATGTGTTGAAAATGCCAGCCTGACATATTGCTAATGAGTGTGCATATTGACAGTGACGGGGGCGTGTGTCTGTCTGTGTGCCATATATTAAAACAAAAAGACGAGGGAGACGGAGACAGAGAAAGACAGAGAGACACAGAAGGAAATATTGGGATGGGAAAGAACAGTTTATTTACATTACGGTATGTCAAAATGTTATTGTGGCTAAAAATCCATTTTAAATAGAAAGGAGATAGCATAAGACAATTCCTTCTCTCTCTCTCACGGGAGTTAATATGACCATGGTGAGAGAGTAAGCAAGAACCATTTGTTTTAATATTATTGGGGTTTATTTGCTCTAATAGTGATGTCTATTTGGTGCTAGATTCTAAAATTTGGGAAATGAATTCTTTGCATTGTGTTTCAGTTCTGTAATGAGCACTCCCTGAGTTTTCTGTAGCTCTTCTTTGTGTCTTTACAGGTAAAATAGTTTTGAGCATTCAGATGAAATTGTTACAGTAGATGTTCGAAGGAATGCTTTGCTGTATAGCTAACATAGTTGATGTGTATTTAAAAACAGCGTAGTTAGGATATGTACTATTTTCTATTTTACAATTTACTGTCTTGAGTTAAATAACTATATAGCTTTGAACTGATGCAAATGTCATAGCAATTTCAAAGTAATCCTGGCTTGTGTTTCTGAGAGAGAATTTGCAATTCTCAGTCACTTTAGTTTCAGATAAATTATTATCAAGTAGTAGACCAAATTAGAAGTGCCAACCGAAGCCTTATTTTTTTTTTTTTATTATTGCTTTATTTGTTAATAGTCTATGTCTTGAACTACGGTTCTGTTTGGAGAAAGAAATACTTTTTTCCAGGCCATAAAAATATTTCTATAATTGTGATTATTTCTACCAACAGTAACATATTCCAGGTTTTCACTTAGCCTACTAAATCTGCTGCTTTTCAAGAGGTGCTAAGCAAAATTAAAAATCGATATTTTGTTTTGAATGGAAAATGCTGAGAACAGTGGCAAAATAGATTAGTATTGTAATTGCAGACAATAGGGAAGATTAAGTTACTAAAACAGTATATTGTTGTTCTAAACTAAACCCTGTAATATTTGATGTAATTGAGACTGTGCATTGTTGGAACTCAGTTGGAGTATCAAACGGTTGTGAGGATTAGAGCAGACAACTAAAGCAATGTCAGATAGATGTGGCTGGATTTTAACAGGATTATCTTCTGAGATGTGTAGAAATGAGCTCTTGTAATAGTTTCAGAGGAATTAATAATTTTAGTAAAATGTTAATGGCAGATGTGCTAATATAAAGAGTTAGAAGATTAGCGATGCATTCTTTTGCATGGAAATAAGAATATAATAAATGTCCTGCAGGTGACTGAAGCTGCTGCAATTTTATTGGAGATTAAAGTTTGATTGACCTTTGCTGAGGTGATTAACCCTCCTGAAATTAAAAGCCGGTGCTAAATTATTCTGTCCAATTTAAATGCAAACACAGAACAGTGCGCTGTGTCATTCAAGTGTAAGGGAAAAAAATGTTTTAATTTTCCTTTTGCACTCAGTGAGCTGTGCTTGCAGACGGTGCGTGACTGTGCTCTGCTGGAGCTGCCCAGTGGCATCCTGCCTCTGCTCTGTTCGTCGCCGCTGGAGCAGCAGTGCCATGGGGACGCCGAACCTGGGAGCAGCTGCCTGAGACAAACCCTCATACAAGGATGTCAGCAGAAGCGCGTGGAGGCACGTCAGTAAGGTAAGCAGTAGAAAGCACAATTGAGATGCTTTATCTCCTGGTTTTGACCTCAAGCTAGCTAGAACGTTTGTGAGTAGGAGCATAATATGGGTGAGGGGTTCTGCTGAGCCTACAAGGCAGCTCGAGGGAGCTGGGCTGCTTACCTGTGAGAGCCATTGTGGAATTAGATGTAGAGAGGCATGTGTTGCTTTTTCTTTTCTTCTCCCTGGCCCTTAAATGTCAACTCTATAAGCATGCAGAAATGTATGTTCTGACTGACAGCACATCCTTGAGAGCAACTCAAGTGCAGGTGTGGGAATGGTTGCACCACTTGAACATGCTGATCCCGGTCCTTCAGACCACGTGTGCACATGTACTTAGGTCTGAGCCAGCATGAATAGGATCAGACCACGGGCTTAGTAGTTGCCTAAAACCTATGGGAGATTACTTGCCAGTGTCAAGTCATCCAGATGGTCTTTAAAGTCACTGTAGCTCCACTTTTGAGCAGACTTGGAGAACGTAGCAATTTTTGAATTAATTTGTAATAGATTGTGTGACTTCACAGTGCAGTTGGTAACTGTGTGCACACTATATTAGCTAATAATAAATCTTACAGACCTGAGTGATGTGTTCATTCTAATTTTTTTATGGATCTTTCACAAGAAGTTGAATATCTTTAAATTCCTCCCAGATGACCTGTCTTGCTCTTATCTTGTTAAAATAAATAAATAAATAGTGCTAGGATTGGATTTTTTTGTAGTGAAACAGTTTTGCTTTTCCCAGAATAAGAGGTTGGTGAGTTATTATGAAACAGCATACTGCTTAAAAGCAGTTCTTGAGGATTGAAGTGACTTCAAGAGCTTAAATTTGCACTAGATAGAAAATACCGTATTTGGATTCATTTTAAATTTGTATGTTTCTGTTGCTTTTGGTGAGCAATGATGATTAAAGATTCATGTCAAAATAGCAGAAAATTCAAAGCAGGTTAGTTACTTGAGGCTGAGCTTGCGTAGGAGTACTTGTAGCATCACTGCCTCCTTCCTTTGTTTACTAGCCCAAGGAGGGAGGCAAGTGGGACAGATCTCCACCCAGGGGTGCTCGTGGTCCTTAACACAAAGTGTTCTGCATCAAACTACATGGCACTCCATCCCAAGTCCACTTCTCTCTGATTGAGAAGTGATAAAATGGCTCTTTGAAGCTTTTTTCTTGCATGCCAGTAGCATCAATGTTGGGAGTTGCAGAAGGGCTGCTTTCTCTGTTTGGCTCTGTGTGGACTTTCTGCCTAGTAAAATTCCCTATTTTATACAGCTGCAAAACATTAAAATGACAATGAATGTGCCATTTGGATTCTATATTCTCATTTTTCATCAAGAAAGACTTCATGTTGCATCTGTCAAGGTAGAGAAGTCCAAGGAATTGTAGTTCAGAAATTAAGGACCCTGTGGCTCACTTCTGTCTAGGCTTTTCATTTACACTTTAAACAGCCTTCAGAGAGATGAGCTGCTGCTTCTGGGACCCAGTGAGGAAAGTGAGGAGTAGATAAAAGCTAAACTTGTGGTGGAGTGACCTAAATGGAACAGCTGGCAAAAGCATAGAGGGGGTTCTCCAGGGTACTGAATTATACCTCCAGGCTTGGATTAGTGGGATGTTTAACAAAGAGATCCATTTGCCAAGAGGATCTCTGCCTGATTTTTAATTATGGAGATAGCACTCCCTTCAACATTTGTAAATTACTGAGCTTTTTTTCCTGTAGTAAGGTGTAGAGTACTAATTGTTGGCTTTGGGCTCTTGCTTCTGCTTTCTTCAAACTAGTTTTTGCACTATCTAGATTAACCCTATAAATACTGGTGAAATGAAGTATTACCACAGCTTTTGTTAAGAAGAACAAGATGCATTCTCTCTCTCTAAAAAAAAAAAAAAAAAAAAAAACAAAAAACTTTAAATATGTATACGTTTGTTATAGTGCTGACAGTGGTTGGAACATTCTTTATAAAAATTTAGGAAACCAGTATCTCATAAGATCTTTTTAATCATAAGCACCCATCCTATTTTAATTAACAATAAGTACATATACATCACCCAGAATTTTTTCAAATTTTAGTAGTTGCATGTCTCCATCTCTGTGTATTTTAAAGTAGAGCAGTGCAGGAGAGGAAAAAGAGTGGGGCTGCTTGTGTGAGAAATTCCTATTTTAATAGCCAACTTTTGTGTTACTTTCATGCTCCATATGCACTCTGCTATATTATATTGTCAA
The DNA here is from genome assembly GCF_016699485.2 of Gallus gallus. NCBI lineage: Eukaryota > Metazoa > Chordata > Aves > Galliformes > Phasianidae > Gallus > Gallus gallus. The sequence continues at coordinate 46,360,115 of NC_052532.1, forward strand.
TTAATCTTGCCACACATTTATTATGACTCCATTTAAAATAAAAAAATGCAAGAAAGCATGATACTGTAGGACTCCAGAATATGTTCAAAGGGTAGTGCATCGGGACAATTCATGATGAAGTAATAGTGTAAGCAGTACATGTGTTCAGCGAAAAGAGGCTCCTAAATGTGTTTTTGTATTAACTGACAGGTATAGGGAGAATAGACAGGAGAGTGTAGTAAAATGTTTCTGGAAATTTAGTTGGAATATTTACTAAATCTGATTACTTTAGGCAAAAAAGTGAACAGGGTGATGGAGGGAGGCTAGGATGTTGTTGTACTTACTTCCTACAGAGTATAACATGTAGAATGTATCATTAGTCAATACACCTTCTCTTTTGCTCTTTCACAAAAGCATTTATCAAGTATAGGGAGTTCTAGAAACAATTTGCATAAGATTAAGTATTATTCACTATATGTCAATGTAAATAAGGCATATGAGAGACCAAACAGCTGCTTAGCCTGTAGTACGACAAACAGCTGATTCTTGCAACAGAGAAATTATTACATCATGTCCCATTTCTCCAGCCACAGCTGCATGCGGAATTACACGTACTTCTAGGTTGAACTAGTGCTTTCTTTTGGAAACTACCTTTTTCAACATTCTAACATTTAACTACATTAGCAGTAGTCATTGTGACTTCCAAATTTTTTCAATATTTTTTTCTGTAATTTTTATTTTTCTTCTGAACTCTGTCAATTCTCTCAATATTCTCCTCTTCCAATACCTAAATGAAAATTGGAGGTGTGGTAACTTTTAACTACAGTATATGTTAAGAATTTTCCATATGTCTTTAATGACAGTACAAATCACGCTTTTCTACATAGAAGAAACTTTCTAAATAGTGATACATGCACTGTAATGTGAAAACAAAATACACTACAATATCAATAGCTATATAGGATTAAATTTTGAAGTCGTAAAAAAATTAGCAGTGAAGTTTATAATGCAAACTACATATTCTGTGTTATATGTTTACAACTGATGAAAATGTATCACATACTCCACCCCAAAAGTGACTCTAGAACCAGGACAGAAGATGCAGGCTGAATAGTCTGAATAAATGTATTATATGAGTTTGGAAGTAAAATTACTTTGTCTTATTTTTTTGTGTTGGGAATAATAAATTAGCTATAAGTAACAAAAATGGTAAGTTCCTTTCAAGCTTCTTTTAAAAAATCAGTAATGACCTAGGTGATCTTCTTGTCAGTTTTACAATTTATGGAAAATTAGCTACAGGTTGACGATGGAATTTCTGCCCATCAGACTTGTTTAGCTTCATGGAAGTGTGCATAACAGAGAACTGAAATTGAATAACACAGATAGCTCCATATGAAAACTTTTGGAGAACAATGACTGATCCTTCATTCAATTTCCTTATTGATTAAAATTCTGTTATAAGTATACAGATTCTTATATGGCTTTAGTATTTGTGCTTGTTTTCAAGTTGTCATAAAACTTTGTAGGTCAAAGTGCAAGATTTTTGAAGTATTTACCATTTTATATTCTTAAAATGAGTAGGAAGATAAATTTCTAGACGCTTTACTTTAAAGTTGACTAAAAGATATCTTCTTTGAAGAAACTAAATTGAAAATGAAGTGAGGGAGTTTTGCCTGAGTGGAAATGAGAACAACTTGGACCATCATGTTCAACAGTTCAAAAATTGCTGGAGGAGACATTAACTTTTAAAGTCCTGTCTGAATAATCACTAAACTTTTAGTCAGAATTGAATCCAGTTTTCCATGTAGAAATGTTGAGGCAAACATTTATATGAAAAGATATAGTCCAATTTCTGAAAATACAGACCAATTAGTAAGATTTAATTTAGATATTTGTCACTGAGTATGCATCGTGTATATGTTAGAGATGATTTACCATTATTTCCTTGTCTTATTTGCAAAAAGAGACTCCTACTTATTGAAATATTACTGAAGAATCTAGCTTTCCCCACAAATTACACACTTTTTGCATAAATGTGCCTAATTACCTGAATTCAGTTTTGATTAGCAGTGTTAATTGATGCAGCTGTGGATGGGCTCTGTTTACCTAAATTACCATGTGCAAACAGCAATACGTCTGAAAGTGAATATGCTAAACTGAAAATACTAATTAGCTAAGACAGATTGTTATTCAAGTCACATCTCAGAGCTTTCTAATGAAAGCCTGAATGTGTCAGGGCTTTATGATGTTCAGACAGAAATGTCTATATTACATATGATTTCTAAATTTAATTCATGTGAACAGATGGGATGTCGGCCGGGATTCTTCTCCATCACTTCCAGTATTAACGTGAATATTTTACTCTACTGGAGACATTTGTGTGTGTGTGTGTGTGTGTGTGTGTGTGAGAGAGAGAGAGAGAGAGAGAGAGAGAGAGAGAGAGAGAAAAGAAGTGTGAAAGAGGAGGGAGGAACTCATTGTGTCCACTGACAACATGCCAGCCAAGAACAGCTCACTGGTCTATTTTTCACTGACATATTTGTAAATTATAGCCACCTACTTTCCCAGAAAGAAGATAAACAAACTATTTTGCAAATTTAATAAAGCTAGATAGTAAGTGGAATAAAACCAAATAACAGAAGGGTTAAACATATCTCAGTAACAGAGAGATCGTTTGCAGCAATACATATTTTTCTTTCTGCAACCATAACAAAAATGCATCTACTTTTTATAAAAGAGGAAGATTGGGTTTGTATTTCTAAATGTTGCAGACAGGCTTTTAATGACGTTGAACTCTACTGCAAAATACAATGATAAAATGGTTTCCTCAATTTTCTTGAGAGCAGGTATTCAGATAGAGCACTTAATCGCTCTTAATAGTTCTGTTGGATGCAAAACTGTAAATATATTTGAAAGTAGTAGAAAAGAATATCTAAAGCATATACACTGACTTAAATGTTCTTAATAAAGATCAGCAGCTGTACTGCATATGCCTATTCTTTAGTCTGTTTATTCTTACTTTTGCTCTAGAGCTTAAATATTCAGAGGTCAACTCCCATGTGAAACTCAGTATAATTCCATCAAAAGCTTTTCCCACAGTGTCTTGTCAAAACGCAAAGCAAGGATTAGAAATACTATGCCTAACTATTTGTACCAAAATAATAGTTAAAGTTGTAATGTTCTAATTTTCATATTTGTTCAGTTCTTGCAACTGTTGCCCATTATGTCTATAAAGGTCCTAATTCAGTACAGGTAGCTATAGTTATAAAAAAATGTTTAATCTTCTGACCTCAATTGGTCATAATCTACTCTTGTGTTGTGTGTAATTTGCAACAGGAAAACTCTTTTAAATCTACTATTCCTGAATTATAGATAACATAGTGAATAGAATTCAGTGTAGTTAGTTTGGAGAATATAATACTTCTTTTTTCAAAAGATTCAACAATTCTGTTTTTTAGTAGGCTGACATGTAGAACAGATTGTATTTTCAACAATTATCTAAGCTCCTAAACTTTATACCCGAGTCTTTTTGTCATATCTTCTTGTACTTCACTTGTATAGACTTTTCTGGTGGAGCATACTCCTAAATAAACCACCCACAGATATTTGCATTGTTCAGCTGGCAATTAACTCTGGCTAGAGAGAACAGTGTTACTACACATCAGTTTTGGACCACTTTGGTAAATGAATTTCTTTGTTCCCATTACTGTTGCAAAATGAAAGTGGTTCAGTATAATTAACTGTCTCTTCAGTCCAGACATCTGACCTAGTAAAGAGCTTTTGTCCCAAATCATATTTAACAGAATTCTTGAGTCAGAAAATGCTATACTAGACCATTTCATGATGTATGGTCCTCAGCCTTCAATAGGGCTTGTCTTCCTTGTGCAAGGTGTAGCTGAAAGAATAAAAGAGAAGCATCATACTCTAGAGCATAGAAGAGGCAGAGGCAGAAATCCATGCTAGTTTCAAGTTCTGCAAGCACTACTGAGTGACATCAATACAGCTGTGTGTCTCAGCATGGTTTTCATGACAAAACTGAAGCATACCATGGTATGAGATACCATGAAACAAATGAACTCTATCCCAGTCAAAACCATAATAAAACCATCCTCAAGTTCTGATGAAATATACCTATGAAACATACCTAATACAATTGCAGACTTGAATCAAGGAGGGAAGAGAATAAAAGGAGATTCTAACTCTTCTTTGCTCAGCGCTACCTTCACAGAGTTTACATCCCCACATCATGTAGTGACGTTAAAGATGTGTGTGATTAGAGGGAAGCCCACTGAAGAATAGAAACGGTTTCCAGCTTTACTTCTTAAATGTACCATTTTTTATTAATTGCCTTGCTCCCTACGCAGCAGTTTATATCAAATTCCATTTTACTCTTCTACAGTAGAAAGATCAATCAGTGGCTAAAGCAGAAAATCTCTCTTCATCTTTTTCTTAAATGCTTATGGTCTTTACTTTCCCCACATGCAGTCTATGTTATTGTATTTCTTGTAATACAGGGTTGACCTGGAAACAAAGCTGAAGTGCTGTATTGTGTTGGATACTGCTCTGTGAACACACTGGGTGGCCACACATATTCATCTGATCTGTTATGATATTTCTGCAGGATTTAAGATTTCTGCTGTTGCCAATTCAGTGCCATGTTTCTCATCTTCAGAGCAATCCACATGTCAATATTGGGTCTATTGGCTACCTCTGACTTGTCAAGGTGATCTCAAAACAAGTAGGATGCTATCTTTGTATTGGAAAATCTCTTTAGAGGCTGGAAGTCAAAAGCATCTTATTTTTGCCTTAATAGGTATTTGACATATTCATAGATTAGCTAATGTAATATATTGTATTTGCCAGATCTGATTTTCTTTGGTTCTGAAATTGTAAGTTTAGAGAAACTGCTTGCTGTTCACTCACAGGACAGCAAATTCAGTTACTTGCATGAATCTTTTTTAAAATCAGTGTTAGTCTAGGACAACTGCACAATTTTGTGTTGCTAAACAAAGTGAACACATTTATTCACCAGTAAATCTATAGAACTGAAATCATTTGAATGCTTCCTATTATAGAAGTTAATTGCACAATATTATGCAATTAATGCTTAAAAAAAAATAATAGGAGAAGCATTTACAAGTCTTTTTCCTTATATTTGTGTTCTGTCTCCAAGTGTCCATTACTGTCTAGGGCCTGTGTTTTAGAAAATTCCTCCTTCAGGAATCTGTCAGAGTTGAAGTCCTTTAGTCTCTTCCAGATGCCTTCAGTTCCCCTCCTTCAGACTTCTTTTCTCTTATAGTCTAGTTGCTATTTTCACTTTCACCCTGATTTCTATTTTCATACAATGATTAAATCTTACCTTATCCTGAACTTCATACCTCTCTCTGTGTCTTTCTCCTTATTGAATTTTTTTTTTCTTTGATAGATTAATACAAAATGTTAATCTAGTAGGCTACTGTAGACATCTAGAAGTACTATACTCAGTGATGAATAACGTTTCCTAAAAGTCTTATGTCAGCATAGATTTCAAAAAGACTTGTAATCTACTGCTTAATGAACTAGTTCTGCAAACTTTTACAAATGCTTTTCTCTGTTACACAGCTATCTCTTTTCCACCCAAATTCAACTTCAACATACTGCTTTTCATCTATCAATTTAGTTCGTATCTAAATTACAAATCATCAAAATAGTGTTCATGAAAGAAAAAGGAAAGCACAATAATCATGTGTTATCTGCAGACTTCCATCAAATAATGACTGATTACCAAAAATTTATTATTTCTGTTGTCACTGATCTTGACCACATCTACTTATAAATTTTCTCAGTTCTTTAATCCAGACTACATCATTTCTGTTGCACTTCTGCATGTGAAGTACAATACAATGTCCTTCTAATCTAAAATAGTTTTCAACTACGTAAAACTGTAAGAAATAATAAGAGAAAATAAAATAGTACTATGCTCTTCAACAGATTACAGCTACTCCGTCTTTTGTGGGGTTGCCTATGTCTGTCTGAGGAACAGTCAGAACAGAAGAAAAACTATGTAAATGAGGGTGGTTTTCATTGAATTTTATTAACCCCTCTGTCAATTCTGTTAAGTTAAAAGTTTTTGTCTTCTTTTAGTCCTTGCATAGCTCTACTATTTTTACACCATCTCAAGTCTTTGCTGCTGTGTTTCCTCTATGCACTTAGAGCACTGATTGTTGAATCAGTGCAACTGCAACCACCTTTTAGCAAAGGTTTTGTATGTATGTTTGTGTGAGTGTGCATGTGTGTGAATATACATATGAACATATTAAATATGTGTACTTGTGACTGTTTCAGACAGAATTGTGTTGAAATGAATAAAGCCTCAGATAACACATGGTAAAGACTGTTATAATACCTATTAATGAACTGTTTGAGGTGTTAAATAAGAAGTAAAATAAGCACTGTGCGTGTTTGCATTTCATTTGGATTCTTTCCAAAGTGAGTTTACCTGTGCTGACTGACATCTGCATGCTGGATATGAATCAATCTGTGTGTGACATTTTTATGTTGTGATGAACTAAGGCATCCAATTTGTGTGACTGTCTACTAAAAAATGCATAATTTTGGGTAGTGTCTTTTCCAAGCCTTCAAACTCAAACTGAAAACTGCATGACTAGATAAAAATGTGCTTAAGTGCATTTAAACTGGTGGGAAGAGATGTCTGAAAAGTTGTGTTTTCCATAGTAAAAGCATGCTTCCATTTATATTTTGTATATTCATATGCATGCACAAAAGCTTTGCCCATCAAAATGTCTGTACATAGGAAATTCGTAATTTTTTTTTTTTTGCCAATTCCACTTCAGTAGACCAGAATTTGGGAGCATCATCCAACAGGAAAAGGACATAATGTGTGTGCTTTTGCATATCCTTGTAAAAGTTCTTTTTCTCTCTTAGATGTGTTTTTAAACTATGATTATTATTATGAAGAGTAGTATCAGGTCATCTTTAAATCAATTACTATTTTAATATTAATTTTCTCTCTGGATATGATAATTAAATGGTACTTTTCGAAAGAAGGCTTATCCAGATTCCTACTGAAACAAAATATTTATTTTCAGGTGCTTGAGATCTAAGATATGGAAATTAAAATGTTGACATTTCAGTTACTTGGCTTTTCTTTCATTTTATAATTATCGTAATATGTTTTTGCTGTGATTATACTTCATTTTAGGCACAATCTCGATTCTTATCCTGGTTCCTCATTATAATACAAACTTCAGTTGCTTACTTGTACAAAATACTTCTTTGTAAGCTTACCTCCACCTCTTAAAAAAAAAAGTGTGTGTGGACGAGGGATAATAGGAATTCTTGGGGAAAATCATTGCTCTTTCATTTCCAACTTCTGCTTCATCTGGATTGTCTGCAAGACACCTGAGAGAACAAGCTGAAGAACTTGGTAGCTTCTAGTAAGCACTGCTATGTGATACTCTTATCTGGGGGGCTCCAGGCACTACTGCAATGAAAATACTTAGAAATAATATTCCATTCATCTAAATATGATGTTATGGAAGAGTGATATGAAGCTATTTAAATAGCTAACGTACAATTTTAAGCATTGCCCTTGCTTGTCTTTAACAAGTGTAGGCAAATAAACAATAATGTCATAAGACTGTCATGGATAGCTGAAAAACAATCAAAATGCCAGAGGCTTAGTGAAGGGCTTTTCAGAGCAATTGGCATATCCACTTTTCATTGTACAGAACCAAATACAGTAACTCCTTGGTAATAACCATTGGTTCTAGTCCTTGCTTGTAATATAAATTCTGTATATTTACAGACATACATGTCCTTATATCCATATGTAAAAAAAAAAAAAAAATGGAATTTTGGTTTCACTTGATGAAAAAAGGACTCCAGAAAAAAAAAGTACATGTTGGTTTTGTCTATTTTTTTTTTCTGTGTTTCATTATGTAAACTTTACATTGCTTGATTAGATTTCAGATAGTATGAGGAACTTGGCTGCATCTCCTTTATACTTCTGTAGAGCAGCCAAGCAGTTTACTCACCCATATGGTTTTGGTTCCAAAATAAATTCTAATAACCATATATATACATACACATGTATGTATGTAAATTGCGATGCAATTTTATTAAATAATTAGTTGTGGTGTGTAAAACTTGGATGATATTCAACAACGTACTGAAGAAGGATTCTTTCTGGCCATTGATTTAAACATTGCTTAAATAGTTGGAAGGCTTAATGATTAAAGTGTAATTCCCAAATCATTAAGGACTGTGTCTCAGGGAATGGTTTTAAAATGATTACTGGTTGGAAAGATATATTAACTTTTCATCTCATAAGGACAGAGGAGTTCACATATTAACAGCTGTTGATGTTCAGGTTTGCTCTCCACATGGTCAACTAACTTATTCTTGATGAAATACTGAGCGAAAAGAAAATCTGTTACAAATTCTTGTACATATATTTATTTTAGAGATCATTTCATTAGTTCTTTAATTAAATTTTTGTTGTTGTTGTTGTTGTTTTTCACTAAGCGTGCATAAAAAAGTTATGTTTCTATTGTGGTACATATTTTATTTGCATTTCATTGTTCTCAAGCCTAATTTGCTGAAAGTTAACTTTAATGATAATAGAGCTGGGAGCAGAATTAATGTTCACAATAGAGAATTTGGCAAGATGGACTTCTGTGCATTATAAATCCACTTTTTTTTTTAATATTATGTCTTTAAGGGGGACTAATTTCTGTTAAGAATGAGGTGATTTTAAGACATAAACATTACATCTAAGTGAACTGAAGTCTTTCTGTAAGAGTGTTTTAATTGTTCTAAATAGAAAAAAAGAGATGGGTTTAAATTCTATACATCACGAAGTAGCTTCTAAGATAGAGAGCATTATTAGTAAATGTTTAACTGATACGCTATGAAGGGTGCAAAAAATGAACTTAGCTTCCTGGTATGATGTAAAACATTAGAAAATTTTCTGTTTTGTCTTTGAAAATTGTTGTATGTCGAGTTAGATAAATAAATAAAGAAATGAAGTTAGCTAGTCCATTCAAATAGGAGAGGACCAGTTGGAATACCGATAAGTAATAGAGCTGGTAGCTATCAGCTAACTCTGCCTGTTGGAGTTAATCTTAGTAATGATTCTATTCTCATATCAATCTCTCAAGCCTTTCCTTCTCTCTGTAAAATAGCTACCCAGTTCTTTTGTGTGAGCTAAGTAGGTGAGCAATGTGGCCTGCTGCAGGTTGAAGTGACAATAGGGCTCATTTAAAACTGGGATTGTGTCTAGAATGTGCTCCTACACAATCTTTTTTTCCTTCCTTTTTCTTATTCTTTTAATGGGCCACAGCTTGGGCATCTTTGCAGATAAAAATAAAATTCAAAAGTGCCTGGGCAATCTTAAGACTGTGTATAATAGAAAGGAGAATCCAGCCCTCCCTCAGGTTCTGTGAAGATTCTGGCTCTGGGTCAGAGCTGAAGAATGGCATTTCACTTTTCTATTAGATTTATGAGAAGAGACTTTGCACTAGAAGTGAAGGAGAATGCTGGAGCATTCAAATTAGTTTATGGAAGATGGACAGGACATGCTCATCTTGTAGCCTCGTAGGGGTACACATTCCAAAATCAAATAAAATTTATCCTTTGGAATCCCATTTTTTTGATTGGCTACAGTTAAAATTGCATATTGAATGGGTTCCAGTAATCCAATATTTACAAGACAAAAGTAGCTACAATTTATAGAATCGTAGAATCATTAAGGTTGGAAAAACCACTAGGAACATCTAGTTTGACCATCCAGCCATGCCCATGACCATTCTAGATGAAGTCACTCAGCACAGCATCTACTTATTTCTTGAAAACTTCCAGGGACGGTGACTCCACCACCTCCAGGGGCAGCCTGTGCCAGTTCATCACTACTTTTTCTGAGAATAAATTTTCCCTAATATCATTGTTAAGTTACAGGACTGAAACACATTTATTTTTAAATTTGTTTTTAAAAATATCACAATCTTCTGCTCACATACAGAAAGACAAGCAGAAAGAAACTCTACTGGATCATAGCTGTGATGTAATTTTATCGCACCAATTGGAATTCCAGTTGGACCCTAACCCTGTAGATTGAAAAGATGGAAAGTGTAATTTCTACAACCAAACAACTTATGGTTGAACAGCAGTAATACAGTTTAAAAATAAATTCTGATTAGATGCAACTCAAAGTTCCTCAACTTTCTGATAGATCTATTTAAGTAGTAAATTAACCTTATTGTTATATAGTGAGAGTTAGCAATAATTGGAATTTTGCATAATTCTACCACCAGCATGACAAATAAAAGTTACATACAGGAGGAAAACAGTCTTATATAATGGGGGAGGACGTTGCCACCAACATATGAGGGTTAGATAGAATCCATTTAGTTTACTCTGGATAGAGGTTCAAGAGTTGGTTGTCTTATCAAAGTCCCAGCTTCTCCCACGTGTTAATCTGGCTCAAACAGAGCGAAAAGGATGTCATATGCACAATGAAAATCTTAAAGGCACTCTCCCAATTTTTTTAATGGTCTTTGAATACTGGCTGATTTGAGAGAAGAAACAATATTGTAAGATCATACAACATCACCTGCTGTTATTCAGGAGATGGGAAAAATAAAGAAGCAAAAGCAGTAAGGGTTTTGCAACAATTAAATGAGGTGTCTCATTACTGTGTTGTAAGTGGCACCAAAATATGTTGGAGGAATATTCATTGGAAAACTGAGTCTCTAACATTAAATATTTTTGTCTTAAACATCTCCTATTTTTATGATTCATAAGATGTGTTACTTTATTTTTCATATTTGGGGGGCTGAAAGACTGATAGGGTTCATAAATTATTCTTTAAGATTAGGATAATGGAACTTAATGTCTCTATCAGTCTTTCTGCTGGAAAAAAAAAAAATAGAGAAGTAAAGATGCTGTCTTGATAGCCCAGAAACTAGATGGTTTGTATGTATTTACACATTTCTTATCTTAAAATATTAAATTACCATTCTGCTTCGGTATCATCCTGGAGATGAGACAGTGAGAGCCTGGTTAATAAATAAATAAATTTTAAAAGAGTTGTAGAGTGTAAATCTAGTGTGCTATTCCCTTTCCCCAGCATCCTTTCCATTTAGGCAGGTTTGCTTGTCTTCTTTTTTGAAAGCTTCCAGAATTGTTCAAGGGAGTTCTATGTTTTAATGAACTGTACATCTTTTCTACTGGGGAACAGTCACACTTCAATTGCAAGTATCATCTTTTGTGAGTGGAACGTTTCCCCATGCTTTTTGTTCCCCCCTGTGGCTAACACTTCCCAATCCTTTCAGAGATATAATGTTCTGGAGGGGCGAATATACATATGCAACTATTCTGCTGAAATTTTTTGTTACTCCAAATGTATGGTGCTTAAAGGGAGGGAATACGACCACATGGAAATGGCTTTCTTATCCAAGTGGAAACAGTTTTAGTCATCTTTCATGCAGGTTCCATAAACATAATGCAGTGGAGGAAATCACAGAGCTATACTTTAATGGCCATTATAATTGTCTCTGCATTGCATTCAGTGCCAAAATACAGTAAATGCCGATGTTTGTGTTATGAATGGAAGACAAATGTCTTCTGAGTGAAAGGAAATCTAATGTTAATTAAACTTTTCTAGGGGCTGGGGTGGATAATTCTGCTTTTGTGTTGTTAAATCTCCTTTGATTTTAATTGCATGACAAAAAAAATGACTGTTAATGTAATGTTAGCAAATGTTCAGATTGATTGCAAGCCTCTGTGTATGCCAAGTAAAATAATTAAATGCTTTTAATTGAGGTGGTTTGTTTTGTTGATTTTTCTGTTTTTTTCTTTTTTTCTTTTTTTTCTTTATTTTTTGTTGGCTTTTTTTTTTTTTTTTTTTCCACAGGACAGCCACATTGATAACAAAGCTTGTACTGTCAGTATGTTGAAGGTCATTCTATAATCTGTTCAGAGAGCTGCTTCCCTTTAAGTGAAAAGAAAAATCAACTGGGAATACCTAAAATTGTTTAGAAAATCCTATTACACTTACTGAATTCCAGTTATATATTTCAGATTCACACAAAATTCAATGAACTCTCATATCAAATATGAAAAATTGTAGCAAGTTTTCAATGATATGCACAATTTTTTCCCCCTTTTGTGCCTGACTTAGACAAACAAGGCAGTTCTCTTGATGATAGCAAAAGACAAACTGTAATTATAAACATGAAAATGTACCTAATACTGTGATATGTTTTAGAACTGGAAACAAAGGTAGGACATGTCTTACACATCTGCCTTGCTTCCTTGTGCATCTGTCTGTCTCTCTGCAGCAAGTCAATAAAAATGATTAGAGCTGGCATCTCACAAACGTTCATCCTTAAACCATGAAGAAATAATACTGTGAAGGAAATTTTTTTTCTGACCTTTTCAAATTACATCCAACTGTCTAGGGAATTTCTCAGTGACTAGAGGTAATAAGGTTCAATCGGTTTTGCTGGTTGGCTTCAAATTCAGCTCCTCAGAAGCCCTAACTTATCTATTCTTTTTATCTTGGCCTTGGCATCTATTCAGTACAGTAATCCATGCATCTAATCTGTTTTTTTCTCCCCTCTCAGGTTTAGCTGGTGGATCACATTTTGAAATCTGCAGCCATGAAAAGCCCTCCATTTATTGCACCCTTCAAAACGAAATATTAGCATGGGAGGCTAAGCTGGTATGTTGCCTTTGAGATGCTCTTGTTGAATTTAATTAGCTTTTAGATTTCATCTCCATCTCACATCTCAGCTTTCACTATATTGTGTGTGGTTTAGGCTTCAGTGATTTTCATTATTTAAAACTTTTCCAACTTAGCTATGCCACTTTTGCCCTGTAGAGTATTGAGAGAGAAGAGTTTAAAGTTCATTGTCTTAAATTGATTTCTGTTTAGTTTTTATGACATGAGCTCAGAAACAATAGAGACATAGCCTCCCAGTAAGTTAGTGAATCAGCCAAGTGAGAAAGTCAAACAGGCATTCGTGCACGTCTTATTCCTCATTGTACTCCATGAAGCAGAACTGGAAAGAGGTAAAGAGTACCTTTTGCAAAATATTTATTAGAGTATTTTGATGTAGCCCTATGCAGAAGGACCTGGGGGTCCTGGTGGATGAAAAAACTGAACATGAGCAAGCAGTGGGCTCTTTCAGCTTGAAAAGCCAATGGTATCCTGGGCTCCTTCAGAAGAGGGGTGGCCAGCAGGTACAGGGAGGTGATTGTCCCTCTTTGCTCTGCCCTCCTGAGGCCCCATCTGGGGTGTTGTGTCTAGGTCTGGCATCCCAGTAGAGGAAAGATGTAAAGCTGTAGGAGAGGGTCCAGAGGTGAGCCATAAAGATGATCAGAGGGCTGGAGCACCTCCCTGGCAAAGACAGGCTGAGGGAGCTGGGCTTGTTCAGCCTGGAGAAGGCTGCAGGGTGACCTCATTGCAGTATTTAAAAGGGGGTTATAAAAAGGAGGGGAATCAACTTTTTACAAGGATACACAGTGATAGGACAAGGGAGAATGGTTTTAAGCTCAAGGAGGAAGGTTTAGATTGGATACTGGGGGCAAGTTCTTTACAGAGAGTGGTGAGGTGCTGGCACAGGCTGCCCAGAGAGGCTGTGATGCTCCATCCCTGGAGGTGTTCAAGATCAGGTTGGATGGGGCCCTGGGCAACCTGGTGTAGTACCAGATCTGGAAGTTGGTGGCTCTGCCTGTGGCAGGGGGGTTGGAGCTTGATGATCCTTGATTCCAACCCAAGCCATTCTATGATTCTATGATGTCAAATACTTTTGCTTCTAGGAAAAAAAAAACACAACACTTTCTTTAAAACTCAGTATAAAAATGGTATAATGGGGCATATAAAGTAACTTACAGCTTTGGATGTCTGAAGTTTTATTTTTATGATTTATGCAGGGTGTTACGGAGTAATGACTTCAAGTTCTGCTTCAGAAGTAACTCCATGGCACTACAAGGAGAGGTGTGAATGAGAAATGGTAAGATCTTGGTTGTTAAATGTGCAAAATCTTACTTACTCCTCATATAGTTTGGACCTAGAGTCTCCTTTCATTTCAGGCAAAGTAAAATCATTAAAATTTGCCTTTATTGCTGTAACTTCCCTGGAGTATTGTCTGTGTTTAGTTATACTTGATGTGCTATTGAATGGCCTATAGATAATTGAGAGTGTATGCATATCAAAAAGCATCTGTAAATACTTTCTTTAAATCATGTGAGAATATTCTGGGAGAGATATACAACTCACTTTATATATAGACTCAAGGCAAAACAGTCCCTATAAGGAGTTTTGCTAAAGATATATGGTGATTTTTTTCTTTTTCCTGAAACCATCTTCATGGTATTTTGATTCTGCTTTCTGGTGTAAAGCTGGATAAAGTACAGAACAGAAGTTTACAGATATTGTCCCTGTATGTAAACAGGCCCTTAATAGTGCTATAATGTTTGTTGACTCTCTTAATCATTTTTCACCATAACTATCACTTCTAAGAAAAGCTGTCTGCCAGTACTCAGCATAAGATAAACTGTAGATGCCACCAATTTCATTGCCCTTGGCTGTCCCAGCTGAAATAAAATAGGTTCATTTTTAATCAAAATAAATGGTTCACTATTGTGTGTTAAAGATAGGATATTCACTAATCTGAAGGCAAGTAGGCCAGTAACTTGCCTAGAAATCAGCCAATAAGTGGTTGAGAATAGCTTTCATTCAGAAATTAATTTAAAGGAAACAGGGAAACAGTCTTCCATATTGCTAAACCTCCTGTCCACTGTTCTTTGCTGTTCTTACCGTCATGTGAGGAAAAGAAGTGTTGCTAAATGGACAGACCCAGACATATTTTTAAGCAAGCAGGAGTAAACAGTTCAAAACCCTTTTGTTCCTCTAGCACAGTGTCCTAGATAGTGCCTTTGTTTTGGAGGTAATATGGAAGGATGTATTTTGAATGTACAAAAATGTACAACTCTGCACAAAATATAGCCTTGCTTTAAACAGTAAAGTAACTGGTGAGATCTCTCTCCTTTAAAATGGTATATATAGATTGTAGTCAATTGAGTTAATCTTTGTCTAGCTGTTCATTTACTTTCACATCTTCAAAGCTCTACTGATACATGTAGTCACTACACAGAATAGATTTGCTCTTCATTATACACAAATCAGGCTTCTCCTGGAATTCCAGTATTTGGCCTCCAGGTAGCAACTCAAAAGCATTCATAGTTTGTCAAGACTACCAGAGGACTGAGAAATGGCTCATGTAGCAAGCTTTAGCATCGCAAAGTCATATCAGTGTTGTTGATTTTGTGCATCGATCTTCCCACAGTAGCTGCTTTGAAGAATGTCTAATAATTACTGCTTCTCCTAGTGTTTCAAGCAAAACTACGTAAATAAGGATGGGATTATATTCTCAGTGAAAGTTTGAAGATAGTGGCTGTATGAACTGAACATATTCTTGTTTCCAAGATTGTTACTTATTTTTAATTCTGAATGCTGGACCAAAGTTTTTCAGTCCATTCTTCAGATATTTCTACCATTCTAATGGATTTCAGGTCATCAGTACTGAAATGAATTTGAACTAGTAAGCAGAAAAGATTTTTCTTTCTTCTTTTCTTCTTTGTCTTTTCCTTTTTTTTTTTTTTTTTTTTTTTTTTAAATGCAGTTAATCACAGTGTATTTTGCATAAAGGCAATTATGTGGAAATACCTAAATGTTTGCATCTCATTTGTTGGACTGTTTTTGTACCAGTAATTATATACTATTGACAACAGTTGAGCAAAATGTGTTGTGCACTTGGAATATTGTTGAAACTTTTTCTTTGTCAAATCCAAGTGTTCTGAATCACTCATGGTCCTAAAAACCTCAAAGCTGTATTCTACTTTGTGGTATTGCTAGGGAATATCAAACTCTTCTCTGTAAACTAAACTATTTTTCAAATCAAACACAGTAGATTATGTTTTATGGTGAAAAGAGTAATAATACAAATCCTGATTTTGGTCTGTTTTAATGTCTTTGTAGCTTTGGCTTCTATTCTATTCTTCCTGATTTTTTTATAAGTTGAAAGTCCATCAATAGGAAAACAAAACAGGCACCAGGGACAGGTATACAAAAAATTGTGTTTCAGATTTGCCTTTTTTCCTCAGTTCTCACAAAATATCAAATACGGTTATATATCAATATAACAAAGCTTTATGAAACATAAATTCTGTAGATCCAGTCAAAATAACTCCTATCCACACATCTGTGGTGTTGAAATGGGAGGTTGCATTGTGCACATCAAAGGGACTGTGTGAATGTTATTGATACACCATTCTTCGTTGCTCTATATTATTTATATTTTCATCATTAGTGTAGAAAGTCTTAATAATTAGGTCTCTAATTTCTTAGAAAGAATGTGTTAATTTATTGGACTGGCTGAAGCAAAAAGTAGCTGATCAATCTGGCATTGTAAGTTAATAGTATAGAACAAAACATACTCATAATTAGTTGAGAAAAGGACTTGTTCATTCCAGTTTATAATAAGAAGTCCCTTGCCAAAGTGACTTAGAAAATAATGCATTCAGACTGAGTAGAATTACCGCCTAGCAGATTCTATTTATCTGTAGCTTAAAAAGCAGCTGCGTTTTTGTAAAAAGCAATGAATGTGGCAGTCCTACTTAAAGGTAGAAGAAAAAGAACACCCCTTGTTTTGTAATAAGGGGATTTTCAATTTAAAAGAGAGAGCAAGCCTGTTGTGTGAAGTATGGTTATTACATTCGCTGTATTCTATCTCACCCACCAGGAGGCTAATAACGAAGGAGTCAGTGAAGGAGACCAATGCCATGAGGGTTATCTCGCAGCCCCAGATGCTGGATAAGTTGGAAGAGGCAGAATCGCTTTTGGATGACATTCAGGAAGGCCTTGAATGATTATTTGGGGAAGAAAAGACTATTCTTTCCAAGGTAAACAGTCCATTGCATCTGTCTGTTGGTGGTGGTGGTATAAAAACTGTTTGTGTAAATACCTATAAATTTCTTTTTTTTAATCTTTTTTTTTTAAATCATTTTCAGGTTTTTTTTGTGTGTGATTTTTTTTTTTTTTTCAGTGCAGCAATGATCTTTCAAGAATCCTTTCTGAGACAAAGGATCCACTCCACATCCAGCCACACCTAAAGAAATGCTTTGAAGGAATTGCCAAGCTCACTTTTAATCATGAGAAAGAAATTACCCACATGGAGTCAGCAGAAAATGAAAAAGTAGAGCTCGTGCTGTGAATAATTCCAGCAAGTGCCAAGGGGCTAGTTGAGCAATGGCTTCATGAGGTGAATATCTTTAGCTCTTACTTAGGGTTTAGTTACTGTATAATCATTTTCTCTTTTAGGAGCAATGAATATCATAAGCATATTTCCTACCTAAACAGCTCTTTGAATATTTGTCAAGATGTTGACAGATTTCAGCCTTATTGTTGTTATTTATTGCAGCTAATATAGCAACTGCAAGTGCAAAAATTAATTTTAATAAAAAGCTCACCGAATCAGGCTGTCAGCAGAAGTGGATCTGTGTCTGAAACCATGTTTGTGAATATATGTCTAAGTCTACATGTATGTGTTTTTGTGCTTTCATTGTGTAATGTCGTTAGTTCAAGAGGAAAACATTTTAAAATCAATCAGAGAAATATAAGAATTCAGATGCATCCCATCTTGTACATATGTGTTCCATTATATTGGAGGGATTCTATTTCCAGTGTCTTTTAACAAAAGGGAAGAGTAATTACGTCACTGACAACATTTTAACCTTTCCCCTTGGAGCCTCTCATCCAAATTCATTGTTTTCAGTGTGAAATTAGTTTGGTGACTTTTTGTTGTTGTTACTGTTGTTTATTTCATTTAGACTTCCTTTGTCAAAGGTTGGGAATGGCCCCTTCTGTTGTTCTTTGTTTCTGGACCAAAGGTCCATCCCCTTTCCCCTACACCTTCCTTTCTTCTGGGGCTGGACTAGCCCTGGGTAGGTAGGGGTTGACAGCTAGTGAGATGGGGCAGTTGGAGGAGCACTATTTCCATCTCTAGCTGATTCACTGGACTCCCTGGGTGCCAAGGAACAGTGCAGCCTGGTGCAGCCAGTGGGTTGGAGGAGTTTTTTCCATTATATGTTGCTTTTCTGCTGTCTGATTGAACAAATTTGAGCCCTTTGAGCCATCTTGTGAGGCCTTGTTTCCTATTGCACTGAGTTGTGTGGCAGCAATGTGCCAGGTTGTGGCTGAGCCAGTTCTTACAGTGACTTCTTCATGGCATTTGAGATGTCAGCAGCATCCTTTGGAGTAAGGGAGGAAAACATAACAGGATTTAGACAAATAAAAGCCCTTCCACCCTGTTGTCTGTATCATGTGCCTAGCTTGATGTTTGGACAAATTTTCAGCACAAATTTATCTTCCTGGGGAAAGGTTTTATAAAAAGTTGCAGTAGGCAAATGGCAATTCTGAGGTCCCCAGGAAAGGCCTAATTCTCAGTTACACTAAGCCTGCAATATACTTTCCATTTTTTTATTTTTCCCACAAATGATAGAGATTTGGGGATGTGAGCAGCTGTGTTTATTTTAACACATCTCATTTAACCTTCACCTAAAAACAAATTGGAAGGTTTGGGAGTGCATTAATCTGGACCCAATTAGTGTCTCTTTCTCCCTCAAAAGTGCAACCTGAGATTAATGAATATAAACTAGAGTTTCATATGCAGTCTTTAAATCATTTGCATGTTTTATGCATGATAATTGAATTTATTTATGCACTTCCTTTCATTTAATGATTTCTTGCTCTTTTCTATGCTATCAACATCATATTTTGCAAGAAATAGGATTTGGTAGGCAAGAAAGAGTAGCAGTATATAAATCAAAGCTCAGTTAATTTTTAGTTCTAGTGTCAACTGTACATCACTGTTCATTTTGGTATCATGCAAGGGGGGTACATGGCTGGAAAAATATAAAATATTTTTGGTGAAGGCTTTTAGCTTAACAATTTCTGATGCAGCTTAGTTTGCTTGCAAGTGTGCAAGCAAAATTATTTTCAAATGGCAGTTAAATTATTGTATTGACTTTTCAATGACCCTGGAGACTTGTGTTTCAACTTGGCCAATTAGTAGTAATAAGAAGATGAACAGTAATTACATTAATAAATAACTGTTTTCAGACCAGGACCTCAGTATCATAGTCTGGCTAAGAAAATAAGGGCATATTATAATTTGTCTCATTTTGTCTTTGACTGAGAGAAATAGGGACTTTGGAGCTATAGTAAATAGCTCATAGCCCAGAATATAGCAGTCCCAGGGACTAGGAGCCATATCAGCTAGCAGCTCTGTGGTAGTAGCTGTTTCAGTGCCATAAGTAGAGAGTTTTGCTTTGTTTCTCTACTTAAGCTCAGATGTCTTAAAGATTTCTTAGTGATTGTCTCTGCATTTTTTATAATGCATGCCAGGAAGCCACCATGGCAAAGAATTTTAATAAGATGCTGGTAGTGGTGCTTTCAAAGCCTTAACCTATACCAGATTCTATTTTGTCTCGTCTTTCCTTATGTGTTGAAAGATGTATGTGGAAGTGACATTTTTCTGTGGTGTCTTGTCTTTTATCAGTGGATTAAATGGTTGTGTGTTGTGATTGTTTCTTGATTCTCGTAGGTAGGAATGTGTTTAAAGGCTAAAGCTCTGTTAATTTGTGATGTAACCATTTCAGTGTGTTTCTTGTCATTGAAATGTAGTTTCAAA
This sequence comes from Gallus gallus, assembly GCF_016699485.2. Classification (NCBI taxonomy): domain Eukaryota; kingdom Metazoa; phylum Chordata; class Aves; order Galliformes; family Phasianidae; genus Gallus; species Gallus gallus. The sequence goes on from NC_052532.1 coordinate 46,379,851, forward strand.
TGTTCAGTAATATAGCATGAAATTATTGGTTAGTTTTGGAGTGGTGGTGAAATCATGTGAAGAAAATAAGTATTGCATCTGATCAAGATAAATTCACTCTAGTGTTTTATGGCTTTTTATTCCTATGTGATAGTAATAAAGTCTCATGTAGGGATGGAAGCCATGAAATACATTGTGAAAAATCATCAACTCAGATGGGGCCATCAGAATAGCATGCTGTAGTTGTAGAGTTATTGAGAATGATTGGAAGATGATTTAGTATGCCACCATGTTGACTACCATGTTATTCATTTTCTTTCTTCATCTCTTACTCATGTAGTTTGATGAGAGGAAATCAGTTTCTAATGAGCTGATCCATCTTCACATCAGTGTTTGGTGTTTATACCGTTCATACATCTTTCATATTCTTCTAAAGATAACACTGTATATGAAACACTAAGTTAAGAATTTAATGTGTATAATAAACAAATGCCAAAATGAATATCAAGAAAATCCAATGATTTGTAAATGCTTGAAAATTACAGACAGAACAAAGCAAGGTCTACCCTGTTAGCTAGTGATCCAGGTTCTTTATTTCCATGTTCAAGAGCAAATCTGAGAGATGATCTGGGGATTGACAAAGAATTCTCTTTCCCCTCTTACTTGCTTTTGAAAGTGCATGATCTTTTCTCATTCTGGAACTGAGATAAAGGCTGATAGTGTTGAGAGCAGAAAACAATCCTTGACAATTTATTTGCATTGCTGCCATTCCACATAGTGCCTTACCACTCTGCTTGGCTCTTTGGGTACCAGTTTCCTTTGGGAATATTTTTGAGTAGGCTGTTTGTTCTGCTACAACTATTTACAATTTTAATTATGTATTCTTTGTCTGAAAAATATACTAATAAAACTATTGATTTTTTGTACTTTGACTCCTTCATTATTTCTCTCCCGTGTGGCTTTATTTTTTTTCCCCTGCTAAAAAGTATGTTCTTGTTATAGTAACTCAGGGCCTCATTTGGTGTAAAGTTCAAGAAATAATTAGGAAGGAAGCATATTCCCCTTTCCTTTCCCCTAAATTTAGATTTCTAGATTAAATCAAATAGCACTCAGAAAAGTTGGACCTTGACAAATTCACAGACACGGTGCAGCAATTATTTCAGCCTTTGGCTTACACACATGATGTCACGTGAAGTAAAATGTGTAAAACTTTGCAAAACAAGTTACTTGCAGATTTCTGCTAGAAAGCAAAGTATTTGCCTTTTATGTTTTAACAGAATTGCTTCCAAAAGTATCCAGGATGAACTGCCAAGAGAATAATCCGGTCTTGTCTTTCAACTTTGTATTTGGTTAAGATAAAAACTGTCTTCATCATTTGCCCCCAGATGTTTTCAATGTTTACTTTGGATATGGTGATTACTTACCAGAAACCTAGGACAAAGTTCTTTAGACAGTTTCAGATGCTCTCCTGTATTCTTTTTCTCCATTTCATCCAGTTTAATCGTAGATTGCAGTTAAACTCTATTTTCGTCACTCCTAAGCAATGTACAATTCATTGTTACTGCAGAGAATACAATGAAAAATGCAGTCCCACTTGCAAAGTATGCTTTCAGTACTGTATTGTATTTCCAAAGTACTTCCAGATTCACATGTCCTCCAAGTTGAAGTACTTTTAAATGCAGAGCCAACTGGTTGAAGGCATGATCTTAAAGGAGAGCTGAGCTCTTTTCCTACGTGTCAGCACCCGTTTGAAAGGACTCTACTGACCAAAAATTGAGTCCTCAGTTTCAGCAGTGCCAGTAATCCTTCTTGGTTGTATCTTTTGCAAAGCCATTGGTTTCTGTGAAATTACACAAGTTCCATGGGAATGTGGTAAATAATGTATTAATTGTTAACCGTTGATGAGAATCCAGCTCATTTTCCCACAGTAGTTTTAGTTCTGCAGCAGCCAGAGGAAGTTAATAAGTATTATGTATTCAATCAGAAACTACACTGAAAATGTAATGTATGTATTTTTGAATATATTGATGCTGTTTATAATCCCTCAGATAATTTGGTGTAAATAGGTTGAACATCTTGCTTTCTTAGCATAGCATATATCTTACCTTCAAATGACTGCCTTTGCTTTGGATAAGATTAAGGATTAAAGGGGAAACACAGAACTGGGTTTAAAAAGGCAGATTTTATCACTGGGGCCACCGTCATACCTGAACTTTCTGTGGGAAACGTTTAATAGTTCACTGCTGTGAACAATTTAGAGAAAAATATGCGTGGTTTCAAAAATCCAAAAGAGGTTTGCCCAGTAAAGAAAAAATGATTTATTTCCCCTCACCTCTGTTAATTATACAGTGTTTACCTGCCCTTTTGGTCACTGATGAAGACTTACTCTGCCTATGTTGAGATACTGAAAATGTAAGACTTGGGTCTGTGTTGCGCTAATGTAACTACTTCCTGTCTACTGGGAGCAAACTTTCCTTGGAGCATGAGCAGGACCTGTTTATGTCTGCCATAGCAAGGCCTGTCAGCATACTTGTAGGTTTCATCTTGCCAACAGTTATTGTCCCATTTGCTTAATGAAACTAGGCTGAAATTTTAAGCATGCCTTTTTTGAAACTACTTTGGTTTTACAGATCAGTCACAAAGTGGTGAAGTGTATAGAAAGAAATGCCAGGAAAGTTGCAATCCTCTGAAGTATCATTAAGATTAATATATCCCTGTAAACTAGGCATCAGAATGGCCGAAGTGCACTATTTCACTTTGGTACCTTGTTTTGGTCTGTCTGCTGAAGCAGCTCCACTGACTTCCCTTTGTAACCAAGTACCAAAGGGTTTTTACCCATAAATTATTGAGCAGTAATATATCCTAGAGTAGTCACGTCTTAAATATGTTTTTGTGTTTCTAATGTGTTTTTCTTGTGTTAATGGGGATGAGAGAGTAGGTTTGAGGTTTCCTTTGTTATAGTTCACCCAGAGATAGCATAGACCTTTCTTTAACCTCTTATTTCCAAATAATTTTATTATTGCTACTCTAATTGTTCTTCCATCTGCCTCCAAGGTGGAGCTGATCTGTTTCTGGGTTGTTTGTTTGTTTGCTTGTTTTTTTTTTCTTTCCTGAGCAAGGGATGTGCTTTCTTACAAATCCTGTGGCATGATATCAGAAATCCCTCTTTGAATTGTGCATTATTGTTATAAGAGCTTGACAATCAAGCCTTACGTGACATCTTGCCTTGATGACTGAGTATTTTTCCTGTCAGTGTCAATTTGAGTAAAAAGAGTGTGTGTGTGTGTGTACGTTTAAAATGTAGTCACTTGTCAGAAAAAAACAAGGTCTTGTCACAAAGATGAAATGTTAAAGTTACTACTTTGTTTAATGTTTTGCAAACGTCCATATTTTGTACCTTCCTTATTTATTAACAGCCTGAGTCAAGAGCAAGGCAACATGCTTCTTATGCCTTCCACTACTCTAAATAATCTTAGGTAGCGTACCAGTTTTCAGGAGAGGCAACCTCTTGGCAGCGCTGGCAAGATGGATTTTTTAAGTCTTTCTAGGACAATGCAAACAGCTTGAATGTCACCTGTGAAAGCATGTAAGCCTCTGAAAACAAGTATAGTCTGTTTTCCAAAGCAAGGAAATAAGATGAAGGGTAGTTTTTTTTCTGTCAGAGCCACTATTTTAAATCAGCCTTCAAAGGTAGCATTATGGAGAATAAATAACAGCAATTAAATCTGGATGTATGAAATGCTTTGTTAACTGTTGGGAAGGCTGTGCCACTGAGGAAAGAAGAGAGGCTTGCAATAGCTGTTTAAAAATAGAATCAGAGATGTTATTTCTGGACAGTTGCACTTACCTGTTCTCCTAGCACTGTCATTGCCTGGCTGATGGAAGAATCAGTTGACTTCATCCACAACACTATGCTGGACTTTGGAAAATGAAGCTTAGCATTATATGACAAGAAGTTGAGCTGCTATTTCAGTTGACTGGTCGGTGGGTAGAAGGATCTATGTGCATAGAGATAAGTAAGTTTTTCTGACCAAATAATTCAGCATCATTTTAATTCCTAGGGTTAGCTTGTAAGTTGCCTTGTCAGTGTGGTTGATTTCTTGATTTCTCAAAAAACACTGTACACAATGTATTACTTTCAATCCTTCTCCCTTATACTCTTTTTAATTACAAACTATCACCCGTAACTTGGCCATCTGGCAAATGTTATGTGAGTTTTGATATTTCTCTCCCCTTTTATAACATGGATGGCAATTGTTTCTGGTTTGCTACTCCTTAGCAGACATTTCTAAAATGAAAATAGCTTTTTTTTTCCCCCCATGGAAAATATGCATATTTTCAGAATGAAGTCCATTTTTTATATCCACATAAATTTGCCTCTTATTGTGTTGCTACCCATTATGAATAGTTCTGGGTAGAGTTCAGGCTCCATATTTCTACTTGCTTGAATAAATGAACTTTTCAAGAGGATTTTTTTTCAGGTTTGAAATGAAAATGCTTTGGTTGGACCTAAATTTTTAGTTGATTTAATCAACCTGGAATAGCATTTTGAAGGAATTAGCTAGGTTACTTTTAGAACTCTAGCAAGTAGGATAACTAGAAGAATCATTACAGAAAGCAGTAGTTCTCTCTTAAAAATATTTTGGACAAAAAGCACTGTTATTTTTCTTATTTCATGTACGGCTCCAAGTCTGTATGCTAATTCTTCCTGTCCCCATAAGGAAATGCAATGAGGAGGATATTTCCCTGGTTCTTCAACCCTGGAAGCACTTGTGCTCTAGAAGGACATTGGAAGGGGAATGCAAGGAGATGCCCCAGTCTGTTAAAATCTGAAGACCACCTGTAGTCAATCGTTACCAACTTGGTGCTTATTCTTTGGCCAAAGTCCTTGAATTTTTGAAGAAGCTGAGTGCACCCTGAGGAGTTCTCAACTTATGGCCCATTTCAATTCATTTCTGCAGGATGCTTCTACTATCTTCATGCTAGTCTTTGTCCAGTCTTTGTCCTGGGAAATGCGAGGCAGGGGGACAGAGAGAGGTTGATAAGCAGCAGAGATAGAGAACCAAAGAAAGGATCAGTGAGTTGGTGAAAGCTGCATGACTCTGGATTCTTTCCAGCCCTCCTCTGCACAGATGCTTTTGTAAAACTCACTGTGGCTTCTGAAAGGAAGGTCGCTATTCATCCGGCCACTGAAGGAGATCATGCTAATAGGCTGCAGGATCACAAAGACACTCACCGCCTGCTGTCATGAATGCAAGTCAGGCTTTGTTTGTTACACTGAATGCTTATTTAAAAAAAAACAAAACAAAAAAAAAAACAAAAAAAAACCCCACAAACCTGTAGTGAAAATATATATTTAAAGGAGTTTGTGATTCTTTCCTGTGAGCATTTCAATTTTTTAAAAATATGGAAGAAAAAGAGATTGTCCATATTGTTACTGATAAATATAGGTGCAGCTCTTTAAAATAAAACACAAAAACATTCAGAAAAAAAAATAAAATAAAAAGTCCTGGAAATCTGTATGCAGAACCAAACCTAAAATAGTCTGATTTAAAATTAAGGCTTATTCGACTTCAGCTGAACTTAGCCATCTTTATGCAGTAGTAGTGAATTATTTTGGCTGACAATAAAAGTATTCTCAAGTTTTCCAAACCAATGCAATGCATCTAAATACTCATCAAAACTTTTTTAAAAATAACATATTGATGTTTAATTTCACATTGACAAAATGGATCTGTGATTTCATTAGGACTGCTAAAAGCAAAAATCTGCACTTTTAACAGCTCTGTCAAATTTGTCCTTTGAGAGGGATAGAAAAACACAGCCTACAACATAAAAAATGTTCAGCGTAGCCTGTTTCACATTTTCAGATCTTAAATGGTGATAATCTAGGATTCTTAAGAGCATTAAACTCAGTCCTGAAACAAATAGTCAAGTTTGAAAAGCAAACATTATAAAGAATTGATATTTGAAACTATAGGAGTTTTGGAGCTGGTATCAGAAGCGTATAATGAAACTTCTATGTGAATCAACAGATAGTTCCTTCCTTTTCTTATGTTATCTCATGAAGACCCATTTTAAGAAATCAATTTCTTAGTGCGTTGAGGTAACAGGAACTTTTTAAAGGCTATAGTGTGATAAAAATTAGATTAAAGCAGTGCTTGAAGTGACAAATGTAAACATCTCCTGAGGTACTGCAAGCTGTATCCATATCAGAGCACAGCTGCAAATAATTTGAAAACTAAATTGTATTTTTACATCAACATGGTTAGACAAAAATTACTTATTAAGTAATTGCTATTGTGACATAAGCTTTATGCAGTAGCTGAATTACTTGGCACAGCTAAAATCTCAAACTACCTTGGGAATTTACCACATTCTTTAATTTTCTGATTGATTAAATGGATTATTTGACATTTTGGCAGAGCTTTGAAATCACAGCATAACAAAGACTCCTTTCATTGCTCATTATTTGCTCTCTTCAGGCTTAGTACAGATTCTTTGAAATGAAAGGTGCTTCTTTCCAGGGTAATTTTTGTTCCAGTTCACCTTTTTACTAGCAGTGTCACATTTCCAACTCAAATTCCCCTACTGCGTAAATGCAGTTCCTTATAATGACAGCATAACCTATGGAGATATGTAATCTGGAAAACACTTTTATATAGCTCACAGTGCAACTGATGCAATCAGCGTGGCCAGTTTGCTATCACAGGCTCTTAACCTACACAGCCCTGGTATTTTCTAGGCCACATAGTGCAGGGCGCTGCTCTAAATGGTAGGTGTCTTTGCTCAGTGTGTGACAGCATTTGCTTTTTATGCTGACCCAGGTGGAAGTAGGCAACATAATACACCCATTTTGGGGCAGGTAGTTGACAGGTGCTTATCAGCTTGATACCAGTGAGTAAATACATTACCTAACTGTACAGAATGTCATTAACGAGCAAAAGCTGGATGAAATAGTCCTACTTTGGAGGTAACTGCATAGTCCCCTTGACAAAAGCAGTCCATGAGGTTATGTGGAGTGGTGATGACTGTTCTGCTCCATACTGCTTCTGAAACACAAATTTGGTGAAGCTAGGGAGCAAGTACGTGCAAGGACTGCTACAAAAGTAATGCTTCCTATTTTATCATGCTGGCCCACAATGTTAGAGGTGGATGTTGGAGGTAAAGCAGTAGAGGTTGAACCTTCCTGCCAGTATTCATTACCCTGTGTTGTCGTGTGACAGATGGCAGCAGAGGGGCAGTCTGATAGAATGGCATCTGACATGGAAGTGCATATGAAGCAAAGGTATGTAACTGAATTCCTCCATGAGGAATTGCACCTATTGGGATTCATTAACACTTGCTGAATGTTAACAGATACCAGACAGTGGGTGTGAGCACAGTGAGGCAGTGGGTGCTGCGTTTCACCAGCAGTGACAGTAAGAGTGGGTCACCTCCGCTAGCACAGATTCTTACAAGCACAGCACAAAAGCTCTTCTCATTGCTGGTGAAAAGGCACAGCTAACTGTGGTGACTATGCTGAAAAATAGTGTTTTGTAGCTGAGAATTTTCTCTATCAAATAACGTTACTGTGCTCTTTGTATCTCTTGTAGTTTCCAAGGAAATAAATAGGAGGCATTATTTATGGAGCAACATAGATGAAGTGAGACCTTCATTGTATTGTACTCACCCTTTTTAATGACAGAAATTATTGGCAGTGCTGAATAGGAGACTTCTGTATTTTTTCTAATACTGCAAATGCAATTGAGGTCAATTGCTTTGGCATTTGCCCCCAGAGGGGACCATGTGTCCTCTCTCACAGCTGTGAGCAGCAGTCTGGGGCTGCAATAGCACAAGAACATGGCTACAACAATCCTGTCACCATGGCAAGGTTTCTATTCTGAAAAAAATCCCTTCAATGCTTCTACATCACTGATGGAGCACAGCTCTCCAGGAGAAAGTAAAATATTTGCACAGGCTTATTTGAGTTCTAGCTGGGGTCCCTGAGACATGGTGGGTTCACAAACAGCTGAGACTACTCAAATTATTTGCTATTCTTAAAATACAACTTTCCATGCAAACCACTGCTTACTATGTTCCACCTTAATCTCTTGTGCTCTTCAAAATAGATGTATACTTTTGAGTGGGGAAAACAGGATGTCCAAACCTTGCAAAGGTGAAGCTGTGATTCCTTCCTTTTTTCCATTCCAAAGGGAGAGCCTGCAAGCACTTAGAGATGTATTTCCGAGGAATAAAATTCTACTCACATCTAAAAATACCAGTTTGTTTCCACCTAGGAGAACTGGTTCGAGGCTGATGCTCTCATCTTCCTTTCCTGAGACCAGGAGCAAGATCACAGTTAATAGCAAACTTTTTCTGAGGCTATAGTTTGACTGGAAGTTGTATGATAATAAAAAATGTCCCAAGTTTGGCAATTTTTCTAGCTGAGGTAAAGTCAGTGTTTCTGATAGTTCTCTGTTATGAAGTAGTTGGAGCTCTACAGATGAAAGAAATCTGGGTAAGTCTATGTAGCTAAAAGTTTACTCATCTAAAGTTGTGATTCTTGAAGTCAAGACTGTGCAGTGCTTTCAGAGAAACACAGATTTTAGATTCATTTTAGAAAATACCTCTAAGATCATCTAGTCATTGTTTGACAATATATTGCTTTCAGTTGCTGGTGCCTTGTTCAGGATAAAATTCTATCTGCCTGGAATCTTCTCCATGCTGATTTTAAAACACACAGAAAAAAACTCAAAACAAAACCCCAGAACCACAATCCATTCAGTGGAAAAAATATTTCAGTATCATGGTGGTAGTTTGGTGTAAGCATCCATATGATTCATATGATGGAATCTGCTGTTAGAAAACTTAGGGAACAGCATATGCAAAATAAAAGAACAAAGGAAAGGTGCCCAATTCTATCTTTAGATAATGTAAAACCCCAAAAATGTCAAAAGAAGGAAGATGCATTCTCTTAAATGTATTTAGTCTGAGTCTTTAGTTACACATTAATTTTATATCCCACTCTATGTAATAAACCCACTGGCGATTGGCACTCAGATCCTATCTTTCTCCACTGCTTCACCTATTGAAGAACACCATTAGACAGAAAGATTTGGGAATTCCCACTTTGGACATCCCACTTCAATTATCTGGTGTGAGCAAAATAAGTTCAAGATCTTTATGCAGTCTTGAGCATCCTAATAACTCATCAGCTGGATATGAAAATACGACCATCAGTACTGTCTTTGGGATGTGCAGAGGGCAACAGCTTGTTCATGAAGGCTAGGAATAAGGAGGCTCTCAGGACCCAGAAGGTGAAGTGCCTAATTCCTAGTGAGCACATAAATGGAACAGAGATTTGCGGAAAGCAATGTGATTGTGCAACTTGTAAATGACATGGAATCCTGTGGATTAGATATAGACTATCTCTCAGTGCACTCTTAACTATCGAAGTTTTAGATATGTGCTTGAATTATGGCTCAGGTAGCTGTAGAGGGAATGATTGCAGCTTTCCAGCTATCCCTGTGCATTCTTTTAGTCCACTGCAAATGGAAGGAAACATGACTTAGCACATTCAGTGAAACACATCACGCCACCTGAATCACTTCAGTTTACATTTGCTGTGAGCTGGCAGCAGTTTCTGAGGCTCATCCTGATTGTGGGGCTGAACCTGGGGCCACAGCAGAGCATCGAGTGCAGATGTGATTCTTGCATATGAAGCAGGAATCTAGCTGTGACAGTCATTACAGGTTGATTTAAAAGGAAAGAAACCAAAACCCCCAAAGGTTTTACATCTTACCTATAATGAGACCATACAGCAGTTTTATTTAATACGGGACTACTTAAGCCATGGCTCTGGGGCTAAAGTCATCCCCTTTGGGTCACACATCTGCCTCAGCTCTAGAAAGAGCGAGACCCTCCACTTTCATTATCCTCAGAGCAGCGGTATGTATATGATCAGCCATCTATCCTACTTAGAAAGCCCTTGCTTGAGCACTGGTCTGAGCCCTTTTGGGCAATGCCACCTTGTTGTTGGTTTATTTCTGGCTTTGTTCTGTCATTTTTATATTATAATGAAGTTTTCTGCTACCCTGAAAATAGCTCATAGTGGGTGGTAAAGTTGTTGAAGAAAGGTGCATGATTTTAAACCAGTATAGCCACATCAATATTGAACGTGCCACATATAAATTTTCTTCAATTCTGATGCTGTACTGAGGCCTGACATTCATGTTGGCTGGTTACACATCCATAAAAGTTCCAATCCCTTTACATTTTACAGTGCCTACCACTAATTAGCTCAAAATAGAAATGCATCCTATGTCACTACAATACAGCCTTAGAGTTAACCAAGCTCAGCATACATACCTCGAGCTTTATTTAAAGTTGACTGTAGTGTTTTCATTGTGTTCTGCAGTGTGTATTTGAGTTTGAAAGCTCTATGGGTTGGTTCTATCCTGTATAAGTGGTTGTTAATGAAACCTTTTATTAATAAATTTTAGATAATTACCTGAGTAATTTTACAAATAATTGAGTAACATGAAATGATTTACAATGTTTTTAATGATGCTCTTATTCTCTTTAAGCTGCACTTAATACATTAGTTGCAGACCCTCAAGGGACTTGCGAAAGGTTATTTTAGTGATTACATGTTATTAATTCTCCAGGGACTGTTTTGGAAAAGTACCTGCAGAGAGATTCAAATGTCAAGACAATGTACAATATTGTCATTTAAAGTTTTTTATTACCAATCACGATAGGATTTTTTTGTTGTTGCTTTTGTTCTTTGTTTTTTTGTTTTTTGGGTTTTTTTTCCCCTGTAGAATTGAGGCCACTTCAGCTCCCTTGATAATGAGTCTCTACCTGGAATCCAGAAAGATGTTACGGGTCTTCCTAGTAATCCTGGTATGAAAGTACACCATGTCATTTGATCCTATCTTCCCCTGTGACAGTTCCAACAAGCTGCAATTCTGTCAGCACTGTTAATATGTACCACTACTTTACTCTGATAACATCTTTTCTGTTGATGCCTCAGTGATGTCTTTTGCAAATGCAGAATACAACAGTCTTGCAAGCACTTGTTCACTCAGTTATGTGCCTTTGATCTAGGGTTAGGTGTGAGAACGTTGCCATCTCTTCACTATTTGACACCAAAGGTCAAAAACCCCTGTGATGGTGGGGTTATTGGTGCCTGATATTTTTTCAGACAAAAATATGGAAATGCTGGACTGTAGAGGCTTTTTGATTGGCTGGCTGGCTGGTTGGTTTGACAAATCTGTGATGTATGAAAGGCAGAATTTCCTGAAAACCCTGCTTGGTGCTCACTGGTGAGTTGGTTCTGGACAGGTGGTGACAATTCTTGAAGTACCGATACTCTCTGTTGTGGTTATATCCTGCATAAACCTGAAAGCAAATGCTAAAACAATTACAGTTTCTTCTCCTCATCTGCCTTAACCTGTGATCCAGATAATTGCCATGAGGAACTGTCTAGCTGTTGGCAACTCTGACTGCAGCAGGGCAGGTGAAACTATATGATCTTTGAGGTCCCTTCCAACCCAAGCTATTCTATGATCTGTCAACAGTGCTATGTCTTGCCACATCATATTCCACATGTGGGAAGGGTGTAAATAATTCTGAATGGAAGCAGAGGGAGGGAAATGTGCAATGACTGACTTGTAGCAGATACTGGAACTGCAGTCATGCACTCTGAAAGTCCAGGTGATAAAGTTTCCACCTCAGTCCTGCCATATCTGCATGTTTTTCTGATGTCTCTCTAGACCAAGCTGTAGATAGTGCTTAGGTGTTTTAATAGTTTGGGCTGCCCTACCTACAAATTCTTCACATTCACTTCAGTTTGACCTGCCATGTAGCTAGACAAATGTGCAGAGATGTTCATCCCACTTGAGAAAATATGCTTTCTCCTTTGTCGTATTATCAAAGCATGGACTCCTCCGGTCTCAGATTTTACCTTGGTGGAAATTCCATCTTCTCTGGATAAAAATGTGTAGTTCTGAGAAGCAGTGTGTGTATTTTATAACTTCTAAAATGTCTGAGATGTATTTTTCTCTACGCAGAATGATAAACAATATTTAGAATACTGTAGCAAAGATTAGGAGATTCCAGCTAATGCAGAGCTCATAGTGACATTAGGAAAAGTTTCAAAAGATTCAGCAAGAAAAATGATACTATGAAGCAGCGGCATGAGGAACATTATATGTAATTCATTCAGTAAATATATAGATCACCAGTGGCATGTGCTAAACTGAGAATGAATACTGTACTTACATCATTAGAAAAGCTTAGTAAGTTTGTGTGTAATGGTTCATTCGGGATTATCCCAGGCACGTGGATATTTATCATGATTTTCTCGCATCTGTGTCTAATACAGTAAAGAGATGTGCCTCTGATTAAGCTAGGACAAATTTTAATAGCTGATACATTGTGTTTAGTGCAATAAATCAAGGGAGCCTCTCTAGCCAAGCAGAAAACATCAGACATTATAGCTTAAGCAGTAACAATATTGATCTCTCGAACAAATGCTAGGAGGGAGCAGCTAGGGAAAAGCAGAAAATCCACAAAGAGATGGGAGCTGTGTCAATTCTCCAAATCCTTGCTTAAAAAGATTTCCCAGATCCACTGACTACAGCAGATAAAAGCAAATAGGAACGGATCATGTGACATTAATTGTCAGATCATGAATTCCTGAATTGACTTCCATCTACTTTCAGGTGGTTTGAGAAAGATTCTGCCCAAAACTGAATGAAGAAAAAATTAAAATACCATTTATAATATGTTTCTTTCAATGCATCAACTTGCTTGTGGGAATATACTTGTGGAAGTGTGCAAACATGGGAGTGTGCAGAAGTAGTTGTCCAGAAGACAACCTGCTCCTAGGCTGTTTCCTGACTGATTGATTGTGACTCATCTGCTGATTTTCCTCTGCTGCTGTTGAGAGTTTATGAGAATGCTCTTGATGGGGAGAACTCAATGATGTTGAAGTGAGGAATAAAGATCACCATGAACTTATACCACAACAGATTAAAACATGAAAGTAGGAAGTAACTGAAGAGCTGGTGTATGGAATTATGGAGGAAAAAAGCCTAGAAGTGACCTGGAATGCAAATAACTGATTTATTCTAAGGATATCCATGTTTACAGCAACATAGGATTGTTCATTTGAGTGTCTAACGTAATAATGTGTTGCATTACTGAACTATGCTATTTTCTCATGAATCTCTTCAGCTATAGCAATGCAGGTTGGATTAGGGGAAAAAAAAAAAACTTCTTTTTTCCCTTTGAGCCATTTTTCATCTCAATGCCTCATTTTGTCTCCCATTTTTTACGGTCTCCTCTTGCTTTGCAGTTGCTTTAAATCAGGGACAACTTGGAGGATACTGCTGAAAGCAATAAAAGTACACAGCAAATAAAAACACTAAAGAGAGTCTTGTTTTCAAAAGTGTTATTTTCTTTGAAAACCTCTCAGGAAGCAAAATTGGATTTCTTTAAACAACATTTTTGAACAAAATGAAATTATTTTTTTCTCTAGTATTTGGCAAATTACCTTTAGGCATTCTGTTTAGCAGTATTTTTTCCCTGAAAATTCAGGAGAGGAGTTGCTTCTTGACCAACTTACCCATAAAACTATTAGTCCTTCTGACCCTGGAGAAGAACACTGGAAATAGAAGTATAACATCTGAGAAGTATTTCAGCATTTAGTACACAGAAACTTCAATTGATTCATATCGTGAAAATTTATAACTAATTTATAGCTTTCAGCCAGAAGTATTTCTGAGCATGCCACGTGCATTAAAATATTTTGAGAAGTGATCAAATTGATAAGAATTTGTTCTTCTGACAGCCAAATCCCTTTGCCACCCAAAGTGACATGCACAAGCAAAAGAAGTGGGCCCATGTGAACTGAATGAAATTCAACCATGCCAAGTGCGAGGTGTTGTTGTTGGGCTGGGGCAACAGCATAGATATAGATATGTTACTAAGGATCATGGTTTAGAGGGCAACATTAGTGGTAGGTGGATGGTTGGACTAGATGATCTTAGACGTCTTTTCCAACCTTAAAGGTTCTATAATTCTATTATATGATTCTATGTATGCGAACTAAGAGAAGAGCTCACTGACAGCTGCCATGAAGAGAAGTATTTGGAGGTTCTGGTGGATGAAAAACTGTACGTGAGCCAGCAGTGAGACCTTGCAGCCCAGGAGGCCAACACTATCCTGGGCTGCATCAAAAGAGGGGTGGCCAGCACGGTGAGAGAGGCAATTGTCCCCCTCTACTCTGCCTTTATGAAGCCACATCTATAGTACTGTGTCCAAGCCTGAGCCTCCAGTACAAGAAACATGTGGAGCTGTTGGAGTGGGTCCCGATGATCAGAGGGCTGGAGCACCTCTCCTATGAAGAAAAGCTACGGTTGCTGGGCTTATTTATTTTGGAGACGAGAAAGCTTCAGGGAGACCTCATTGCGGCTTTCCAGTACTTAATGGAAGCTTATAATGAGGAGAGAGATCAACTTTTTACATGGTCTGAGAGTAATAGGATAAGGGGAAATTATCTTAAACTAAAAGAAAGAAGATTTAAATTAGATGTTAGGAGGAAACCTTCACTGAGAAGGTGGTGAGGCACTGGAACAAGATGCCCAGAGAAGCTGTGGATGCCCTATCCCTGGAAGTGTTCAAGGCCAGGCTGTACATGCTCCTGCCCTGTGTGATCTGACAGGTGGCAGCTCTGCCAGTGGTAGGGGGATGGAATTAGGTGATCTTTCAGGTCCCTTCCAACCCAAGCCAGTCTATGATTCTATGATACGCAGTTGCAGAATCATTCTTGGTACTGCATGAGGCACAGTAATTTTCATAGGACTCCAATAGATATAAAACAAGCTCTTACAGAGCACTTCCTTTACATTATTCTGATAAGATTTTCTGATGTGACAACCTATTTTTTCTGATCACTTTTATAGACAAATATTTGTGTGGTGAATGTTGTTTCTCCAGCTGAACTTACATTTTTGTCATTGGAGTAAATTAAAAAACTGGAAGATCATTTGGTTAATCATTATCACTGTAATTGTCCATAATTTTTACTCTTCTGCTATCAATGTTGTAACTTTGGACAGTTTCCTTTTCTCATTTTTTTCCACACTGTTGGATAGTGTGGTTGATTTACTAAAGATTGCTGCCATGTCCTATGAAAAGTTTGATGAAAGCAAAATGGATTTAACACAGCTAAAAATCGTTGTCCAGCTTCATCTTTTAAACCAGTCTTTCTCACACAAACAGTGTGTAACAGTGTGTGGTCAAGGATTTGCAAGCAAAGACAGCAGCATGGATACCCTGGAGAATTCCACTTCTGCTGAATTCCATCCCACCTTATGACAACAGCTATGCACTGCAAGGTTGGTGGCAGGGGAGCTTATTGAATAGAAAAGGTGCTGGTACAGGCTGCCCAGGGAAGTGTTTGAGTCACTCTCCCTGGAGATGTTCCAGAGATGTTTAGATGTTTTACTAAGGGACGTGGTTTAGTGGGGGAATATTGGTGGTAGGTGGACAGTTGGACTAGATGATACCTTTTCCAATCTTGGTGACTCTATGAAAGGCACAAGAAACGTATACACAGGGATGCCTGTTCTCATGCTTTTGCTCCTCTTTCACTTACATGCTGTGAGAAATCCCAGGTCTTTATGACCATAGCAAATACACTCTGTGCAGTGCTGTAAAACTCCTCGAGATCCATGTCAAGAGTAAGACTGGACGAGGAAATGTGCTGGAGAGAGGAGCAAGCTGAGGAATAGAGTCAGCACCATATCCAAGGCCTTTCTGGCTCTTTAGAGTACCTGAGGCTCCAAAACCAGACTTGGCTTAAGATGTCACTCATGTGATTTAGTCTTTACCAACATTTCAGGGCTGGCAAACCTACACAGCATGGCATGGTGACTTGCCTTGAGATCTGCGGTCATTGCTTGGATAAGCATTATAAGCCTGCCTAGTACCAACATGCTGATCACAGAGAAGAAAGGCTAATGTGTTTTTGAACATGGTGCCAAGCAGAAATCAGAGGAAAGGTGGCCTTTCGCTCTCAGATTTCGCCCTTAGATTATGCTGTGATGCAGGACTGGTCTACATGTTGTGTGGCAAAGCCTGGGGAGGAAAAACTAAAGCTCTTCCCACATATGTGTGCATTGTCATCCTTCCCAGATCACTGGTGAGAATATTAATTTGTGTTGGGACCTTCCTCTATGAAATAACCCCTGTACCTGTCGGACATGAGCAATATGGTTAGTGAGCATGGTGGTGGTGGGCTGATGGACGGACTAGATGATCTTAGAGGTCTTTTAAAACCTTAATGATTCTATGATTCTAACCCATGAACAACAAAGCCCCAGCTGTCAGCTGTGCTTCCGAACAACCAGACTTCCTTGTCTTTTCCAAAAAAAATCATCACACTTCTTCTGACACAGTTAGGTTGGGAAAGAGTTAGAGAGAGATATTGTCTGTAGATTTAGAAGATTCAGATAAAATAATTTGAACTGGAGGGGTTAGGGAGAGCCTGGACTAATCCTTCCGAGAGAGATGAAAATTGAGTGCAATTAAAGCACCGTGTTGAATTTCTATAAAAATTTCCAGAGGATAAAAATTACTTGCCCTTGGAAATATATGGCAAACTGAAGTTGTTCCTTCAGAGGAAGTTATCCACATGCTAATATTCTTGTGAAAACACCTTAAAAAGATAATAATGAGCAGGAATTTTACATGAAGAAGACTACAGACTTGAATATTGTATCGGTTTGCCTCTCTGCTGCAGGAATGTAGATGAGATTTAAAAGCCGCAGTAATTTATGAGCTGTACTTAGAATCCATAAAGAGATATCTTGGATTCAGAATTGTTTCATTCCTGATGTGATTTGGAAGATTAAACTGTCATATTTTAGCACAGATAGATGGCCATCATTGCTATAATTAATCATGTACAATAAATTATATTATTTAAAAGATACTTCATATAAAAGTTGAAAATATTTCTTATATAACGTAAAATGAAGTAGATTAGTTAAGCTTTATAATTACATTTTCTAGATATATGTTGATTTGTTTCATGAGCAGAGGCTATTTACAAAATAATCCAATATACGGAATGCATACTGCAAAACAATATAGTAATGAAGTGTTTGCTAATGACTTCAATTTAAGGATAGCCTGTCTAATAGCTGAGATAAGATGTTACTGAAACACTGTGCTAATGATTTGAAAATTGCTACAAAAACTGTGTTCAGTCTATGATGGGTTGCCAGCATAATCGTGCTAATAAATATACAAGTCAGCCCTGATTTTCAAGCTCATAGAATGATTACTAGGAGTTTTAGGAATCAGAGGGGGCTAAATTATGCTGTTGTGCTCTCTTGAATAGCATCTTTGGTGGCACAGCTCATCTGAGTAAGGTGCACAAGCACGCTCTTACTAGACAGCAGTGTAATAAACTTTGATAACTGAATGCTCAAAATTGCTTAACTACGCACATTCCTTGAAATTCTCTATCCTGAAGCTCGGTATATATACTGTCCTGAATATAAGTTTATATATATATGAGATTCCATTGCTACCTCTAACTGTAAAATGTCACACGTGTAGTGATCCCGTTAGCATCTTTTTATATATTATTTCAGTGTTCAAACTGCTCATACAGGATAGAGGACAGCTGAGCTGTTTTATTCTCTGCCTGCATGGCACTGAAGCTTATATCTTCCATTCTATGATTCTATGATCTTTTATGAAAATGGTCTAAAAAGGTGCAAGTTTCTTCAGAGGAATGGTCCTAGGAAGGGATGTCCCTTTGTTCAGTGGCTCAGAGCATCTGTTTTCTGGTCTGCTATGGGCCTGCTTATGTAGCTTAGGTTAAACAGAAAGAGAATAATATATGTTTACTAGATCTTGGGACAGAAACTGAACCTTAATTTGCTGTTTTCAGTAACTGGCTTCAGCATGGTGCCACTCCAGAGGAACCTTCTCTTTGACAACCAGGTTGTGAGAAGAGGACTGTGTACTGTGCCTCTGTGCTCTCTGATGAGGTGCTGGCATGGGATGGGGTTGGAGTTCAGTGGCCTTATCAATACAGAAACACTTCAGGGAGTTTCCTCAGGCAAAGTTCTGGAGGCAGAGTTTTGTGTGGTCGTGCTATTTCACAGCTGGGTCAATAGATACAACTATATGAGATTTTATGCACAGAAACCCCCAAAGCTTTGTGAACAACCTCCTATTTCAATGCTGATAAAATTTCAGCCAATGTTCTTCACAAAAAGCTGTGGCTCTGGCAGAGAAATTTTTTCTTTCTTTCTGAAACAGAATGAAAACCTGTGTGCAGCTACTTGTAAGGTACAACCCTTGAAAGTGTTAGTCTGAAACTGAAGATGTGAAAAACAGTTTGTCCTCCAGCTTTCTGACAAGGCAGGAATTAGATGTTCCCCCTGCTTGTTGCTTCAAGGTGAGGCAGTGAACCAGCTAACCTCATGTCGAAAAGTGGGGGCTGAGGCTGCTTCCTAAGGCAGTTTGTCAAGGATAAGTGGTATACAAGCATTTATAAGGACATATATGGCATATGAGGATATCGTGCTGGTGAGGCCTTGGAGGAAGCTGGGAAGGTGTGGAGGAAGGCAGATGCTTTTGTGGAAAGGCAGAGGGGCTGCAGGGGCAGGGTGTGCCCCTGGTGTGCCTGCCCAGTGGTGCAGCCCCCCACTGCTGACCAGGAGGGAGCTGAGAGCCTCCTGGCAGCTCAGAGCTGTGCAGCTGCAAGTCATGAGGAGCAGTGGGGAAGGACTACATTCAGCTGGTGGTCAAGGAGAGAAAAAGAGGCAGGCTAAGTAAGGAACATGGGAGGCTTAATTCACTTGGCTTGCTTTTCCCTTGCAGCTGTTCTACTTCAGGTTATTTACCAGGCTTGAATTCTTTCATTTCTTTCACCATTGTTGTCCATAGTTAGCTTGCTTTGGGGTTGAAAGGAGCTAAGAGTCAATTTTGTGTTGGGGAGCTTCTGAATGTCTAAAGTGTAGTAGATTGCTGCAACTCTTACAGCTCACATCTAATGATGCCAGGCAGACAGCTGGTAGCCCCCGGTCTGACGTGGGCCCATGGAAGTGCTCCAGACAGCCAAACAAAAGCAAATGGGGAAGGGAGGGCACCACGTCTGCGGGGCTTTACAGGGCATCTGCAGCTACTGCGCTGTTTGCTTGGATTCTCTGCTTGTTCTCGGCCTGCCCCTTTGCCCCTCTGGGCAGGGATGCATCTGTATGCCTCACATTTGGGGGTACCTAATGCGGGAGGACTATTTCAGGTGTCTTTCAGACACTGGGAGTGTAATGAGCAGCAATGGGCTGCAGGGGTGGCACTGTGTGAGAGCTCCAGGTAGCGCTCATAGTCTCTAGCATTGGTCACTATCTGCTTATTTTCTCATTCTAACATCTTGCCTCTGCTCATGACTGCTTCTGCTAACTCATGGTGATACAATGACGTATAGTGTACAGCATCAGTTACCTCACCTCTGCTTCTACTCCCCAGTCTGTAGGACTGAGCTAGAGAGTTCACTTTGTTGTTCACCTCCTCTGACTTCTTCTGCCTTGTATCTTAGTTAATTATCGGTCGACAAAGCCACACTTGACGCCTTATCAACTAGAAAGACTGAATTAATCAGCTTTGTTAGGTAAAGGGTACAGCAAGGAGGTGACCATCCTATCCATCTGTTCACTCATCTCCTGAAGAGTAACCATAGCAGAACTCTTAAAAATCCTATTAATGGATTATAGGTCAATAGCCTAGACACTCCGATATCACTGTGAGCAACTATGGACAAAATGTCTGGGATTAATGGATTTTCTGAAGACTTTTATAAGGTCTTTTATAGATATTTTCCTCTCAAATGCTAATATGTTCTGTAAGTAGAAAGAAAATGGCTTTTTACCACTGTATTCCCTTGATGTGGCAAAGCAAAGCAGGGAGGTACCTTAAAGTATATAAAATGCACTGAGCTGATCAATTCATATGTAAAGTTCAAGGAGAAAACTTTGGCCTTTTGCCTTCAGAAGTAATCATCCAAGTCACAGAATTATCTCATCTTGACGCATGAGGAGTCTCATGCATTGAAATTCAAAAGTTCACCCAATTTACTAGTGGTGATAAAATTGGCAAAATGTACTGGAGAAGCATCAGACGATTTGCTGTGCAGCATACTTTGCTGAGGCGAATCCAATCTCCCCGAAATACTGTCTTATAGAAAAACATTATACGAGGAGGCTCAGAAATTCTGTCAACTTCTTTATCCTTTAATTATGGAAACTTTCTTTCATTCGGAGGTGTATTGTAACCTATTCAAATGTTAGCACTCTAAATACCGTGTTTGTGCTTAGTTTGCAGTAAGCATGGCTGTGCGACAGGGCGACCATTTGTCTCTGTTCTTTCTTGCCTTGACAGCTAGACTTGACATCTCGAATTGCTGCAGCATACACTCACATCCAGAATAGGGCACAAAGGGTGCAGAACTGTTTATTGAATCTTTTGTCCCTTCCGTCCTTTATTTTGCAGCATTCAGGAAAGCAAAATGATTAAATATGGGGAATTGAAGATTTATGCCAATGCTGGGAATTTGCTGCTATTATATCCACTGCTGAGATATCGTTTGAGGTCTGTACACATCCCCATCGTTATTGTGTAAAAATGAACGGATCTGCAAAAGCTGAGGATGGCTGGTCCCAATAAATCCACAATCCTCATCATTTCTGATAGAATCAGTAATCACAATGTTTATTATGTTTATGCACTGGAAATAACAAAGCTTCGTTTCTGTCTGGATTTTTTCTTTTGAGTGTATCAATACGTGTGATTACAAGGAGAGCAAATCTGACATTTCAGTAGGCCTGCCAGTTTCCTGAGCATTCTTTGCACTTCTTCCAGGCTCTCAGAAAAGGATTGAGTACTGTGTCACAGTCTTTTGTCTCTCAAGATGAAGGTCTGGGCTCTTGCAGAGAAAGTTTTTCTCCTCGATGAGGTGTATCCCAGAGGAAAGGAATGCTCAGATCTCCTCTTCTAGAGCTCTACAATGAGGCTTCTTCTGCCACCCACAGAAAAAAAGAAACAAAGGAGTTCCTCCCACCCCCGCCCTCCACAGTGAGGCTGGGCTAGCACACAACCCTGAAGGCAGAGAGCTGGTGAGCTGCTTTTTTTGTTTTGTTTTGTTTTGTTTTCAACAGCAACCCCAAAAGAATCTGGAGAGCAAATCTGGGACTGGGGGGAGAAACTGAGGACACCTGTCTGAAGTGGCAACAGCTCCTCTTGATCACAGCAGCGGACCCAGTGAACAAGGGCAGTCACCATCTTCCAGCGCCACGTGGGCTTGGTGCTTTGGGAGGCGTCTGACTCAGGAGCTGAGCACGGAGGCACGATTCAGCTCTGAGGTGTGAGAAGCTCTCAGCAGGGCTGGCCAGGCCAGGTTCAGACAGGGAGCTGGCAGCCTGTGCCTCCTTATTGCCCCAGCTGAAATGTCGGCACAGCCAGAGAGGCACTTAGTTCCCTTTACTCCACACGTCACTTTAAAACAAAATATATCAGTTTGTGAACATTTGGACATCTTTATGAAGGTCAGGATTTACACACGAATCGTCTCTGAATATCACAAATTCTTTCCTGCCTTCTCATTTCTGGGAAAGCAGATGTAAAGCCTAAGGGATGAACAATACAGGTATTGTCTGAACATTCTGCATAAATCTTCCTTGACCAATTCCCCAAAAGTTGTGTCAGCAAGATGTTTTGTTTTGTCGGTGTTCGGGGTTTGTTTTTTCTTTGTTCTTAATCCGAACCCACAGATCTGAATTGGTGTTTCTTCTTGCTGCTGTCACATCTTTGGTGGTGTCTGTCACACATTTAATCTGAAAACCTATGGGTAACAGTTTGACGAGAGAGTAAGACAAAAAAGAGAAACCTGCTTGTAAAGGAAGATAATTGACACAGTGAGAGTCCAGACCAAATCCCCTCCACAAACAGTCTCACTGTAGTCAATGTGATTAGTTGTGTGAATAAGGCAAAGAGAATTTGGCTCTTGCTGCAGTCCCAGCCACCTTTTATCATTGGAGAGAGAGAAAAACACCATAAAATTAAATAGGTATCATCCTCTCCACATTCCTAGTGTAACTATTTTAACTGGAATGCCTCATAAACAGATAAAGGCACTCCTGAGCTTTGGGAAGATCATTTTTTAAATGACCATTTAGAGCTGGATTATGGTTTTACATTTTCACCTTGGAGCATTTAAGGGCTGTTTGGGACATTAAACGCTAACCTATCAAAGCCTAAACAGAAAGGCAATGTTGCTTGCGGTCGTACAGCCCACTGAAATAATATACTGCTGCTGCTGTTAATACTTTCATTTGTGGAAGCAAAATGGTGATTCAAGAACGTTTGATGCCCCTAAAACTCTCACAGCAGCTGGATATTTTACATTGGTTTCTATAATATTCTTATGATAACATTCCTGTCCCGCAGGGGTCTGCTTGAATATCAGAGCACTCATCTTTTTTAAGTTTTGCATAATGTGAGATATTAAAATTAAGGCTGGTGTTTACTGTTCAGTTCTTATACACGTATTCCCACATTCACAGCTAGATATTATTTCCCTTGGAAATGCTTTCTGTCCCTGCCAGTTACTGAATGCAATCAGATAGCATTGCGTGGGCCAGCATACCAATTAAGTGCTATGCCTGGATGTGTGCTGTTTCTTCCATCAGCAGCTTGATGGTTCATCAGCACGTAAGCAGTGTCTATTGATAAGAAGAAAGCCTGATTCCACAATGGGAGCAGAATCTATTTCTTGAAAATGCTTTAAGGATGCATTTTGAGGAGGAGAGGGGAAAAGGGACAGGCGACACATGAAATGGTTGGAAAAATGAAATAGGAGGAAAGATTAATGAAAGCAGGATCAGAAAAATATTCAATTAGAACTTTCAGGCCTGGTCATATTACTCTGTGTTGCTGTACATCTTGTCATTATCCAAATCTGTTGCTAAAGTGTTGATGTCTGTCTTCATTATGCGGTAAAATGGTATAATGAATAGTTACAAATATGATGGAGGAAATGCCCCGGAATTATCACAATTCCTGAGAATAAAAAATGCCTTAATTTAAATTATTGGTGTGCAGCATCTGCCAAGTGCACAGACAGATGTGAAGAGTGGAACGTGATTTTGTTCTGATGCTGCCTTCAAGGTTTCTGTTCCACTTCAAAGCGGTTTTCAGGCTGAATCCTTCCTTGAAAGCCAATGTCAGGGATGCAATACAACAGAGAGCTGCGTTTGACATATTTCTCAGCTGCGAGGGTCTGCATAGCCTGATATCTTAAGTCCAGTTTTGGAGCCTTTTGCAAGCAGCACTCCCCCACATTTCAGCTGAAGAGCTGGTTAGTGTAAAGATTATGACTTCTAACAATGAAATGAGGTGGGAAAAAAGCTGCTATCTCAGTCTAGTTAATTAGACACAATTTACTCTTCAAAAGTGTTCTTATCCACATTGCTATGTTAACTTTCAAGCTCATTTTCACATTTGACTGATTATTATGTTCTAGAAAGACAGTTTCAGGGTACTTAAACTGAACATTTGGCCTACTTTGAAACTATGAGCCTGAAATTCAGAACCACTACATAATAAAGAATTTTATATTAGTATCAGGATATGAATGAATATTTTACCAAAAGTTCAAATAAAGTCATAAATAAGATTAAAATACTATTTCAGTAGCCCAATCTGTATGTGTATTGACTTAAATAGAGCTTGCTAATGATGGCAAGGACTGTCCACCCAACATGATGTGTAAGCTTTCAAATTCATTAGAAATTGTGAGTTGTAAAAATAATGCAAGTTTTGTAGAAGGAGCATGAGAGGTCATATGGTCTTTCAGTAAGAAGACCCTCCTGGAACTGAAGAAAGTTTATCAGCAGGCATTGGTAAGTGCCTTTGTTTGTCTGGAGAAATGGACGGAGGAGGGAAGCAAGAAGGAAGGCAGGAGGGGTTACTTTTGCAGGGAGTGCTCTGGCTAAGCCAAAATTTGTGGATCACTCGTTGGCTATCACACGGAGACCGAGAGAAGTAAACTAGTAAGTTCTTCCCTTCAGTTTTTGAAAACTGTCGCTCATGGCTATAGTGCGTGGTACAGCATGATGGTAATGCAGTGCATGAGAAGCTGTTTTCTACCTTGTGTGTGAGAAGTGAAGTACTCGAGTGGAAGTTTGTACTTACTGTTCTTACTAGTTTATCTTGTGTTTATATTTTTATCTTGATTTACATGTGTTACTTTGACACAAGATCAAATATTTGGATGAGATTTCACCTCCATGTAAGTATCACTCTATATTGCATTAGAGTTAATGACAGACGGTTATCTTTGCTTCACTGTGAATGGCAGCTATATTTTAAATGCATAATATGCTGAAGCTGACAGGATTGCATCTATCATTCAAAGGATAATTCTAGTCTTAAACTTTGCAATTGCTGTTAGATTTTTCGTAGCAATATTTCTCTGTTAAATTGCACATTTGGAACCAGATGGCTCAGGAAATTGATAAGATGATACCAAATCTCTCACCTCTCAGTCACTGTTGGGTTGAATCCAGCCCTGGTTCACAGCGACTAAAAGTTGTTACCATCTGACAGCTGTTTTGTGGCTTAGATGTTTCCAAGTGGACAGGTGTCCACAACACACACACACACACACGTAAAAAAAAATCATCTGCACAAACAGGGGTTTGCAGAGCAGAAGAGAGTTTAAGGTTACAGAAAGCAGAGAAAACAGAGTAACTTCTCTGGTTGTTGGATATGCGTGATGCAAAATGGAGTCTACATATCTTTCTGGAGATGTCTAAACTGTCCAAATTCTGCTGCACACCTTCTGTGCATCAGTACCTGTGAGTAAGCTCATAAAACTTATTTACTGAGTTCACCTAAATGTGTATAAGATGAAATGCTGTACAGTTTTTCCTCTCTTTGAAGTAAAGCTCTGATCTGTTGCAGCTTACAAGCTAGTTCTCTGATGAACAAAAAGTTCATCACAGTGCCTGTATAAAGGAAACAGTGTAGAAACAATGATAGTTGGATGCCTGGACTGAAGATGCAAAATGATCTCTCTGTTGTTTTAATCATTATTTTTTAGCATAGTCTGATGAATAAAAATGGAAATAATGGTCCCCACTGTATGAATAGCTCGAAAGAAGATGACCAATTGTTGGCAGGAACTGTGTGTGTATTTCCAAGACAGATGAGGGGTATGAGACCTAGGACAGGTCTTATTACTTATCTTTAATGCCAGGTGGAAACTTGATGCAGTAATTCATGTGGAAGGCTGAAACATAGGAGGGCTGTGTTCTTTGATACTTTTGCACAGACAGCTTTTGTGGCTTTGAACTAGCCTGCGTGCTTTTATTTCTTCATTGCAGAAGAGTGAAGATAGCACACCCCTTCCTAAACGCAGAGCTGTGAGTCAAGTATGCTCGGGCTTATGTATGAGTGCCACACAGTGACAACCCACTAGGAGCTCTGACTCAACAGAATAAGGTCTTATTAGACCTCTTAGGAATAAATAGATTATCATGCAAGGCTACTTTGGCTTTGCATAAGTATTTTTATTTTCCTTCCTCTCCCATCCATCTTGGTCATGTCCAGTGTGGTGGTATCATTCCCAACCCACAGATAAACCTGCTGTGACTGTTCTTTGCCAGAATGCTGGGTTTGGCCAATGCTGCCCCAGCCTGAGTGGGTCTGCGACTCTGCTTCTCCAGAAGGAAGAGGGGACAGGATGTGCCCATAGTGCTTGGTCCACACAGTTCAACACAGTGTCCCTTCTTAGAGGGGAAGTGTGACATTCTTACTAGGCACTTTAAGTGGAGCAAGAAGCAAAATGGTAAGTGTGGCATGAAGAAAAATGTTGTACCCTTCCCAGCCATTTGAGTATAATTATGTACCAATTAATTGAAGAAAATAACATCTGACACTGTCAGTGTTCTGAAGTGTCACATATTAGACCCCCAAAAGAAAATGAGACACGTATTCATTTTAATTAAAATGTTATCAAGAGGTGCTGTTGACCAAGAAACCCATTAACAGTAATCTGCTTTAGTAACAAGTGAACAAGTCAATTTATTGAACTAAGCTAAAAAGCTAGCCCAGTAACAACTGTCTACTGAACACATATTTGATCTACCAGCTTCCTCTGATTAGCTGAGGAAGGCGTTCCGTGAATATTACAGGTTATTTTTCTTCCTCACTCTCAGTAGCTGGTGATAACTTGTAGTAACTGTCTCCATTGTGCAATCAGCATTTGCTCATGAAACCTAAAAGGGAATTTTGATAGCAGATCCCACTTGGAAGAGAGCATTTATAGGGACATCACTTGCCAGGTACCATTATTTTCTTTTGTGTCTCAGCTGTTAAAATCTCTGTACGGGGCATTTTCCTTGGAGATTTGGCAATTTTGCACACAAAGTCTAGTGTGCAAGATTTGGGGGTTGCAGTGAAGGCTGTTTGCACTGAAAAGTGATATAGCTGCACCAAATCACCCTCTTTTTTTTTTTTTTTTTTTTTTAGTTAAATTTACTAATCCATTCCTTTTGGATTGATTACTATGTGCTAAGGAGCACTATAATGGCCAGAGATTTCATGAGAAGAATTCTGGTTTCAGTATAGGCATAAAGCTGGCAATGACAACATAGCTACTGCTTATGGCACTGGGAGGTTTGTTGCAATTCACCTTGGCCTACTGTCAGCATCAGAAAGCAAAATAGTCCCCCCTGTGCCTCTAACCTCTGCCCAGACGAAATTTGTAGATGCACCTGACTGCTCAGTGAAGCCAATCTTCATCTCTACAATGTACTGATAATCACCTAGTTGAAGAAAATCCCCCACCTTCTTTTTGTTATCATTTAGTGAAAGAGGCCAGATCCTTTCCTACATGATCAATAAACATGGAAATGCATCACCATTCTAGAAATAGGCATTATTTCAGAATGAATTCAAATAACATCACACAAATACAGCAAAGTGGATTTATACCTGTGTCATGCCCAAATGACAGCACTGCTGAGGCTTAGTTTGTTTTTCAGCAGGAAGGAGTTCAAAGCTTTGGATTCGTCCTGAATTCATCAGTAAGCAAGAAGCTTGGTTCTCTTGGACGTATCTTAACATACCAGACCCAGAAGCCCTCCAGATGTCTTTCTAAAAGCTCTGTTTTAACAACTGTAATCCAGGACGAAGGAATTTTTATAGTGATTCTGCCAACTTCTGTCTGAAAGAACATTTTAGGTGGGAAATGAATCCTGTCAAAAAGGCACTGATGCCTTTTAAGTCCTACTGTGGACAATAGACATATCTGTCACTTACTGTTTGAGGGGCATGCTGTGTTGAGCAACACTGAAAGTCAATGAAATTTAGTGTGTTTTAGTCATTTTGAAAACAATATCCAACTTCTACTGGTCCAGAAGTTGAACTGTGAGTAGAAAGAGCAACAGCTGTTATTAAGAGGGTGGATGGAAAGCTGGACATGAGCCAGCAATGTGCCTTCACAGCCCAGAAAGCCAACCATACCAACCATCAAAAGCAGTGTGGCCAGCAGGTCAAGGGAGGTGATCCTGTCCCTCTACTCTGTGCTGGTAAAGCCTCACCTGGAGTACTGCGTCCAGATGTGGAGTCCTCAGTACAGGAGAAACATGGACCTGTTTGAGAGTGTCCAGAGGAGGGCCACAAAAATGGTCCATTTAATGGAATACCTCTCCTATGAGGAGAACAGGCTAAGAGAGCTGGAGCTGTTCATCCTGGAGAAGAGAAGGTTAAGGGGAGATGGAGACCTGAGAGTGGCCTTTCAGTATCTAAAGGGGAGCTACAAGAAAAGAAGGAAGGAGACAGACTCTTTAGCAGGGTCTGTGGTGATAGAACAAGGGAAAATGCCTTCAAGCTCAAAGAGGGTAGATTTAGGTTAGATATAAGGAAAAAGTCATTTACAGTGCGGGTGGTGAGGCACTGAAACAGGCTGCCCAGAGATGTGGTTGATGTCCCATTCCTGGAGACTTTCAAGGTGAGGCTGGATAAGGCCCTGGGCAACCTGATCTAGCTGTGGTGTCCCTGTTCATTGTAGGGGAGTTGGACTAGATGGCCTTCAGAGCTCCCTTCCAACTCTAAGGATTCTCTGATTCTATGATGAAAGATTGATGATAAAACTGATTTTAAAGTTTCTCAGTTTTCACATTAAGTTGGTTAACACTTTTTTTTTTTTTTTTTTTTTTTTGAAATCTAGATGTTTAGGAAGAACTACTTCATGATATGTATAGAATCTACTTTGCAAATAGAATTTTAAGGGCTCTTCTTGCACTTTGTTATGAAATATTTTGGAAGTTTTGACAGGAAATAAGTGAAAATTAAAGGAATTAATACAAAGAACTTAAAAATACATTCTAAAAAGGAACTTACAGAAAAAAAAAATATTGTCTTTTGGCAATTTAGAAGTAATTTCCTTGGCACTAGAACACTTGCAATTATTTCCAAACTCATTTTGCAGTGATTTGATTGTGGAACTCTTAAAAGAATTAATACAGTTTAAACTCATTGTGTCTGATCCACAGACCATTGGCAGGAAGGATTCTTGAATGTGCAAGACTAGATTCCTAGCTAAGTATAACAGTGTCTTCAAATATTAAATACTATGATAAAATAACATCTAGAACTTTATCTGCTTCTTACTTCACCTACTAGTGTTTTGTAAGATGCTAGTGACTTTCTACTTGTTTGCACTGAAATCTTTGAAGGCCCTTTAAAAATGATTCTATATTTTAGAGATTTATGATTTTATAAATTTTGGTTTATTTTTGAACTTTTATTGCTTGATGTTTCTTTCTATGGGTATGGATGCCTGGCCCCTGAAAGGTCAGACTGCATGGAGATTTGGCAATCTGATCTAGTAAAAGGCTTCCTTAGTCAAAGAGTAGGTGTTGGAACTAGATGAGCTTTAAGATTCCATCCAATCCAAACTGTTACATGATTCGATGTCCTAATCCAAGCCCAGTGGCTAGTACATTTCTCATATACCTGCATTTTCATTTTAGGACCAACAGGTAGCTTCTTGTCAAGGATGTTGGTAGGACAGCAGTCCAGAGGGCCATCAGCTCTTCTTCAACTTGTGTGGACAGGGATTTATCCCAGAGCTAAAGCCCCTCGGTTTCATCAGGTTAGGCAATAGAGATGAGCAGCCAACAGTCTTGCCACAAGATGATCTTTAGTATGATGAGGCCTCCTGATTGAGCCCACACGGCTCATAAGAGAGAATTAGAGAGAAAATTTGACTTACAGGTAGGAGTATGTGGTACCAGTTGTCACTTCCAAAGCATGACAGGAGATAACATTGATTTGAACACGTTGCAGATGGTCTTTTCCTCCCACCCTCAAGAAAGCATTGCCTGCTTAAGCCTGCTGGGCTATCACTTAGAAATGATAAGCAGAAGCAGAGATCACTGAGGGACCCAGACTGCTTATTTCATTTTTCTGGATTTTTGTGTGGTAACTAGACAAGCATTTAGCACAGACTCAAAGGACCAAATTAGGCCTGTTGCTGCTAATCAATACTTGTCAAAAAGTTATGTAAACCCTGTAAAATACTTTGGACATGGGAGAATTTACAAAAGAAGATCTAAGCTAGCCTGTGATGGATTTAACTTCCAAGGGATGGATTTTTAAACCTTACATAACTAAGTATCACAACAGTAGGAAACTTGGATGTTTCAGTCAGTCACTCAGGACGTAAACACCACTGATGAGAAAGACACAGATATACTTGAAGGTCCAAGTAAAGGTTCTGCCTTTAGAGAATCTTCTATTCCGGTATAGCTGTTGCGTAGCAGTTTCAATAACGTGGATCGATGTGTTAGGACTTTGTGGGAGAGATTTTCTTAAAATAATGTTAAAAGATCCTAGTCAACATAGAAAGGTTATAATCAATTTTTGTTTTCTTCAAATAATCTCTTTACGAGGAATGCCCCTATGCATTTACATATATACACACATATAATGCAAACTTCAAAAAACAATGACTTTCAAAATTAGTTTATTTCAGTGCAATCCTAGTGTATGGCAGGGAGTAGATGAGGCCACTGAGAACAAGGAATAGTAATAATCAAACCCTGGTGTACTGGAAGGGCTCTGAAGTTGATCATTCTTACCCTGCCCCAAAATGTATCCTCGCTGTGCTAGCAATGCAATTCTCTATCTTAGTCCTGAAGAGAGATTATAGCAGTGTGGCTGTGGTCCTGCACCTGTTTGCACTGTGGCAACATATGGACTGGTTACAAATTTTTTTTGTGTGTAACTCATAGAAGTGACAAAGCATGAAAAGATATGGGAACATTCTCTTCATAATTTTTTAGGAATATGCATGCAATTTTCAGGGTCTCAGCAAGGAGCAGTAACCTGTAAACATTCACTGGAGCCAGGCACAGCTTTCCAAACCCTTTCAAGGGAATCATATGTCCACTTAGCTGTACTGAATAAAAACTATCAGTACGCAGTGACTGTTTTTATTGTAGTAAGTCTCTATATTACCAAGAAAACTGCACCCAAAATGATAGTAAATATAAAGGTGTCAACATTCTCCATCATTCATACAGGCTGTGGCGAGAAAATCATCATTGTAACCATGATGAACTGAAAACAACATTACCAAAATAACTGGAATTTACTCATTACCTGAAAGAGTGGAGCTATTACTGTCTACTGTGATGGGCGTAATTGGAGGTGTGTTCATGTTTTGAATGAACAAAGGAGGTTCAAGATCAGGCATCCTGCAAATGTACTTCTGAGAACTGCTACTATTTGTCTTAGTCTTATTTACAATGCTTAACTATTTAGGTCAGATTCAAGCCAAATATTATTTTCTCTTTACTGCTAGTTTTTTTTGTTTGTTTGTTTGTTTTCCCCAAGTATCTAGTTTTATCTGTATTTGTATTGTTGTCTTGTGCTTGGTTTTTTGTTCTGTTGTTGTTGTTGTTTTTTAGTTTGTTTGATTTTGTGGGGCTTCCTCACATCCCCTTTTCTACTGGGAGAAGATACACCACTTGATCATAACACCATCATCTTTGCTGTATGCAGCGAGCCTTGATTGTTGACTATCAAATCTGAAAATGGACAAGCTTACACTCACATGCAAGTACCTATGTTGACCAACTGTAAACCTTAGGGAGACATCTGGTGTGAATAGATGATCCCAACCTAGTGGCACCCTCCAGTTTGTGATTTGTAGATGTCTTCTGTGCTTTTGAAAATGGAAGTGGGAATAGATGTGAGGAGTTTTTTCACTGATAGGGTGGAGAGGTGCTGGAACAGGTTTCCCAGAGAGGCTGTGTGTAGTGGAAATGCTAAGTCATAGCTTTAAGCAGTGATTGAACACCTGGTGGGAAGGCAGGGCCAACAAACCCAGGGAAACATGCACCTGAGTGACCAGAAGGAGTGGAGCCGGGATCTACCCCTTCCCATATCTCATGTAAGGGTTGGCAGTGGATGGAAGAGGATCTTGCTGCAGATTCCTGAGTGCTTGAGGCCTTCCAAGGGTAAGCAGATTTTTTCCTTTGTTTCTGTGTTTATTAAAAGCTGCCACATTTGAATGTGTTTTCTTCTGCTTCAGCCTAGGACTTTACTATGCTTTCCATTGCACGGCAGTGTTACACTGTGGATGTCCCATCTCTAGAGGTGTTCGAAGTCAGGTTGGATGGGATGCTGACCCTCCCTGATGGGGGCCTGATCTAGTGCTCAGCAACCCTGCCCAAGGCAGTGAGGTTGGAGCTGCGTGATTTTTGAGGTTCTTTCCAACACAAGCTTCTCTATGATTGACAGTTCTGTAGCTCAGTGGCCTTTCCTCTGATGCATTGAAGCAACTACTCTCATTTCTCAAAACTACATGAGAGGAGGTACATGAGTTTGCGTTCATAAATTTTGACATCCTATGATCATAAATTTAACATATGATCTTCATATGCTCTGTCTGACCGAAGGGTTTCTCTTCCAGAAGATGTTTTGGTTTATCCTGTACCTTTTAGAAGGACTCCCTTCTTTTTGCAGTAACACATTTTAGGAAAACAGAAGATAGGTTCTCATTTTGATGTGATACTGAATGGATAAATGCCTGTTTCTAGTTACCTTTGGGAACAAATATGAGACTTAACAGTTAAAAGAGATCATTATTATTTTTCCCATTGACATGGAATGGACAAGTCAAACCATGATCTTAAATTACAGTTAAAAACAAAAGTCTGTGTAGCAGAAATGTTTTTCTTAACGTTTCTGAAACATTATGAATGAAATATAAGAAGAGTTTGCAGCATTTCCCACTATGGCAGGATGTATATTTCTCTAACAGAACATTTAACACAGTTTCACTAATTTTCTCTCTTAAGAGTCAAAATTGTTTTGGCTGTGCTCTTTAATAAACAACTTTTTTTTTTTTAATTTGACATTATCCATCATCAAGGTTAAATAAGAGAAGTGTTGCCTACTAGTATTGCCGTGGAAAGCTTTAATCTAAAATCAATATTGTTTTAAAGACAATTTGCTCTAATTGTATTGAGATGGAAACACGACTGCTCTCTCAAGTGAATTAGCTTTCTGTATATATGCAGAAGTTTAGTAAATGTCTCATTAAAAAT
This sequence comes from Gallus gallus, assembly GCF_016699485.2. Taxonomy (NCBI): domain Eukaryota; kingdom Metazoa; phylum Chordata; class Aves; order Galliformes; family Phasianidae; genus Gallus; species Gallus gallus. The sequence continues at coordinate 46,412,520 of NC_052532.1, forward strand.
AAGAAGACACCTCAAATTAATGATTGGAATTGAAAAGCCTCAGTTTGTTCTCCTGGCCAGCTGAGTTATATCAGTAGCTGAGTTTCTCATTTACAAAGAATCAGATTCTTCCCTGGTCTATCATTTCCTATTTACTTATTTTGCCAGTAGTTTACACATACATATAAATCAGTATCAGGGAAAAAGTATATAGCAGTGAAGTGAAGCTGCTGTCAATGCATGTTTTGTTCTTAATGCTCTGAGTTGAAGAAGAATGAATTTTTCTTTCACAATGATCCACAATGATGAAATATAAATAGTATTGGTGTAGTGTTGGCTATAACTCATAACTTATCTGAAGGGAGGTGAAAATCTTCACTGAAGAAACTTCTTTCTTATGATATCTAGTTTGAATGCAAATTTTGTTTTAATGGTAGTAACGCGCTGACAGATGAAGACATAATTTGCATGGTTAAGTGAGAAAAATGAAATAAAATTTGTGCATTCATAAATGTTTCTGAAGCAGTAATGAATTACTTTACCTATAAATTGCTGGGAAACAATGAAAAAGAAAAGGGGGGAGGGAGGGGAAGGAAAAGAAGTAGGAAATTAGTTTTAGAGCTCTCAAGTATTACTGTTTTCCTATGGGATCCAGAAAAGCAACTCATTTTCTACAAGGCACTATCCCCTCCACAGGCAGAGAAAACTATTAAATATCTTGCCCAAAAGCAGAGATGTGATCATAAGAAGACGACATTTTATTGTCATATGTAACCCAGATTTATGAGCTGAAATCATTGTCTTATGGAAGTACCATCTATAAAGCAGACTTGTTCAGGCACAGCTACTTGGATACAGCAGGGACATGCTCAGCCATTCTCGCAGGTGCAGGAGTGCAGAGTATGCACCTTAGCATCATTATGTTCTAATGATAATTTTTCCAACTAAATATGTTCTGCTCTGCTAGATCAAAAAATGGATGTCAGCAATGAAAATCGCTAGCTATAGTCACAACTAAACTGCAGTGTTCAAAGTTGGATATATGCATCAAAGATTCTGCCAATGGGAAAAAGAAAAACATTGTGCAGTCTCTTATAGCATGATTGATGGGGTATAGCTGAATCTGTTGTCTACAGGTTTTATTTTCATTTATTATTGAATTTTGGTAGCAGATGATTTTTTTTTAACGTATCTTAATAATCAGCCCTTGGATAGCTCCACAACTATACCAAAAAAATCACTATTGCATCTGTGTATGCAATTTGTGGAGCTGATGATAAATGGGCTGGCAGTCTGATCAAAACAAAGCCTTGATGGAGAAACTATGCAGAGATTTTCTTGAACATTAGTGTTTTTAGTGAACATTACACTTGAACCTAAGTATCTCTTCAATCTCTGTAGGGCCAGAGGAGGAGAATCAGTGGAGAATGTGACTTTAAGTCTTCTCAGAAGTGAGGTGAAAAGGGCAGCAATGAAACCAATTTTGAAATCAAATTGCTATACTGTTTAGAGGTACTGATAACCTGCTAATACTTCAGCAATAAAAAAGCAGATAAGCAGTGCCACCCTATCCTGTCTTTTCTTTGTCATCTCATAAATAAAGAAGTGTCTTTATCTCACCGGATATTTAAAATGCTTAGACAGTCAGGGACAGAAACAGAAAGAGTGGTGTAGGCGATACGGTGGCAGACAGTCAATTGAGACAGAGCTTTGGCAGGAAGAAAGATTTTGCAGAACACCCAGCTGTTTTTATTCCTTAGTGTTCCCAAAATTTTCAGATTAATAAACATTAACATTAATCCATGTTAATATTAATGAAACGTTCATCTACTTTCTCATTGTCTCAGCAGCATTTATATCCGATTGTCCATTAACTCTTTCAGCACTCATGGTGACTGATGGACAGTCTTCTAAATTGCAGAAGGATTAGATCCAGCTCTGAGGGTTGATTTCTTGACCTCAGAGATATCTAATCCTCAGGTGAGGCTTAGACCCATAATATGCCTTCTTTTGCTGAGTCTTCTCACAGCTCTGTGCTTTAGGAACATAAAAATAGCAGCAGTTGCCAATGCAACTCCAAGTCTTTGAGTTCAGCTCCAGCCTCTGTGGCGCATGGTCTGTATGACCTTGGACATTCCCTTAATCTCTCTGTACGTTATCCTTTCTTCTCTTTTGTCAGCTTTGATTATACTCTCTCCAGGGCAGAGGAGCCTGTTGCTTATCACAGGATGAGGGTATCCAGCTACTATTGTTATGCAAAGTTAATTATGAAGTAAAGTTATCAATACTAAACGACTTACACTGGTGGAAATTTAGTGCCTAATAACTGTTCCCCATATGAAAATGTATTCCCTATCCAGTCATTTTCATAGCAGTTTAAGGCAAAAGGACATAGAATTGAAACTGAATTTGGTGAGGAGGATATAAGCAGATACTGTGCTTTTTGGTGGACTGAAGACGTTTATCACCTATTCTGGAACTTCAGCCATATCTCAGCTTCTTACACTGAAGTTACACCATGGCTGTCAAACAATCAGTTAGTACCTCCAGATTCACCTCCCATCCTTGTGAAGCAGCAGTTCAGTGGATTATCACCACCTTTTCAGCCATCAGCAACAGCTGCTCTCCTCTGTCAGACTTTCCCTGAACTTCTGACAAGACTTGACCCTGATTATATATCTGACTGTCTGGTTTTTGTGTATCTCTGAACCCATTTTCACAGAGACTAGAAGCAATCTGGATATAGAAGCTGGGGATTTTTTATACATACAAACACTTGCAAGGTTGAAGGAGGAGAACATCCCTGTGCGTGGAGCTTTGCTAGATACACTTTTCAGTGACTGATTTTTTTTTTCCTCTCATATTCCTATTATTTCCATTCGTTTCTCTTTTGTGCAGCAGAATACACTTCTGTGTAATTATTGGCAAACAGAATAGATTTGAATAAAATGTCAATCTCAATATTTGATGAAGTAGACAAGCAGAGAAGTGACATTTCCTGGGGCTCTAGTGCAGTTAAAACATGTAAGAAATGTTGCTTCTCAGACCTACTTATGTTTGCAGCCCATCAGTACTTTACCAGCAAAAGCTGTGAGAAATGTTAGGGGTGACAAACAATTGCCAGCGAAGGTTTCCACTGGTACTGAGATGCACAATGAAAGTAATGCACTGTCTGAGCTGACCCTCTTAAAATTTTTGCTTTCCTTGGTTAATGCATCTAACAAATGTTAGCTCTTACTAATCTGCCGCTGCCATGTCTTCAGGCCTGACGGTGTACTCCCATGCATGACCGAGGAGGCATTCAGACACATCTTTCTGAAAAGTTAGCCACAGTTGGCTGTTTTGGAATATTACTATTATTATTTTGGTGGGCTTTGTTGTTTGTGTGTGCGTGTTTTTTGTTTTTCGTTGTTTTTGGTTTTTGTCTTTATTTATTTATTTATTTTGCTTTCTACAATGCAGCCATGTCTTGCTGGCAGTCAGAAGCATCTGAAAGCTACTTTTTCTTCTGTTGTTCAAGTATTCATCCTGCATCTGGCATCTATGCAGCAGGGACTGTCCAATTTGTGAGTGGGCACAGTTCCATCGGAACAGACGGGGAGGAGTGGAGGCAGACAAAAGATCATATGGAGTAGTCAGCTAAAAAGTATGGTGGTGAACCTGATCAAGTGGCAAGGAGTTTTCTTTATTAGTTGCTTTTTTTTTTTTTCTTCAAGTAAATCCTTAGCAAATTCTTTTACAGGGCACACAATTGACAGTAACACTGCACTCTGAATGAATGTTGGGTTTAAAACCTAAGTTTTGCCTCCCCTCTGTTCCTGTGATTTCTTGTACAGGGGCTTAAAACAGCGACAACAAAAAAGTAGCCTACTTTCTGTATTGGGTTTCCATGCCTGTGTCTGAAAATGCATTCAGGAGAACTCTTTTCTGTGGTCCTGACATAAAGGCTTATACAGGCAGTACGAAGAACTGAGGTCTAACTCTGTAACTCTTCAAAGTGGAGAAAAGCTTTCAAACGTTTAAGCTAGTTACATGGCTGATTAGATTGGAGTCTAACAGGAAACTTAAAAATCAACCCCTGCCTCAGTTTACTTTATTACAGTGTAATCTGGGCATGGAGTTTAGAAAAATATTTTATCTGGAATTGGCTTTTTCCTTTGTTTTACAGTATTTGTTTTGAGCTTTTTCCGAAAACCTTTCTGTTTGAGTTGCATGGTGTTAAGTGTCATAGGGCATAGGAGGTTTAAAAAATAATAACCCAACTTCTCTTTCTTGTCTTTTTCATTTCCTTGCTTTCCTTTTCAATCCTACCCAGGTCCATCTCCCCTTTCTTTTGCCCTTCACTAAGCAGGCACAGTTTAATCAGGTTTGAGGTAGGATAGCAGAAATTGAGAAAAAGGAAGCAATTCAGCATGATTACAGGCTTCTTGCACATCTCACAGACAAAGTGAGCACATTTTGGGGGGGATCTATATTTCCTCATGTGACCTTGTAAGCCACTGTAAATTGTTAGGTCACATAATGTTTCGGGTAGACCATTTTCTGTCTTCCATTTGTTCTCAAGGGCTAGCTTTGTCCTTCCAGAGCTCTTGGAAAGCAGGCCATCTGCTTATTCTTAATGACTTACAAAAGCTCAATTTCTGTAGGTTGTAGTTACCTCATTTTAGATGCGATCTAAATTAGCGTATGTGATTAGAGTTCATATTCGCAAGAAAAATGTGCACAACGCACATCTCTGCTCTGTAAATTTGACAACATAAATTGTGTTCCTTGTCACTGTATCTGATCAGCGTAACAGGTTGTGTTTTATTATTTTTATCACTGAACAGCTTTTGTTCAGAAAGGTTGCTGGAAAAAATAACTGTCTGGAGTTGAAGGGAATTATCCCCATGCAAAATCCTTTTTTGGTAAAACTAATGTTAGAATTTGTCATGGAACTGTAGAAACTCCAGACCCTTGTTTATAAGTGAGTTAAGAGAGGGGCTCTTTGAACATAACAAGGAAAGAAAAAAAGACATTTCTTTAAATGAAACCTAAACTTTTTATTTAATCACATTAATTTGGAATCTGTGATCAAAAAACAAAACAAACCATAGAGTTTCAGCGGAGTTGATGGCACTAGTCCCTCTCTTCCTGTTAATGTTTATTAACTAGTAGATTTTGCCAACCGTGAGCTACAAAAGTATTGCCTTGTATTATGTCTCTAACATAATATGTTTTAAAGTTCTGAATCTGTATCTCTTTACTATTATCATTATTATCTTAATGCATTTCTCAGTTCTTCCAAAATCTGTGATTGTTCTGCAAAGAAAATAATTGGAAACCTAACTTGAATGTACCTTCCAGGCTTAGAAATACCTGCAAATAAAACCAGCCTGAAGCCTCTGAGGAAATGTTATGGAGTGGAATCCATACTCTGTTGAAATCAAATCTGCCATCTACTTCACTGAGAATATGTCTTCATCTCAGGTACTTAAAATGAATTTATGACTTCTTGTGGTCATGCATTCATGTGTGATTTTTTTTTTTTTTTTTTAATGCTTGGAGCTGATAAATTCATAGCTGCTTTTAGAAGTTTATTTCAGTTTTCCAGCCAACCAAAATAAGGATTTGCCCTCCATAATTGAATATGAGAAAATGTGATCACCACAGATACTTACCTTTATTTTTTCCATGTCATTCTCATTTTATATAGCTTTTGAGAAGTTACTGCAAAGGGCAATGGAATATGTCCTCTTCCACAGATACAGAGGATGGAGACTCTTCCTTTTTTGTCTGGAAGAAGGCTTTTTGTCTCTGTAGTCTGGCAAATGTACTGACTTCCTATTTTGACTCTTAGGATATTTGATACTCTAGTGATTCCATGGTTTTCAAACAGTGAGTATCAGCGCTGTTATGCAGGAGCCACTAAAAGAGATTTTATATATTGACGTTAAAAGCATAAGTGATTTCAGATCTATGCAATATCATTATTAGTAGCATATTGCTTCATAAATAGGGATATTAGCAGTGAACTTCAAAGGAATCTGTTTTATATATATATATATATCCTGCTGCATTTCTTTTCCTTCCTCAATTTTTCCACCAGCTCCACCCACATATTTTCCAGGTAGCCTCAGATTATAAAGACTTCAAGTTTCTATTTTGTTACGACTTATATTATTAGGGAATGTGCAAAAATTTGGCAGCTGTAATTTGGAATTTACAGAGTTCCTTGTGTGTGTTGCAGTCAATGAGGGAACAAAACAATTTAGTTTTCAGTTTGCATGATAAAACATCCAGTTCCATGGTAGTTATCTCCAGGCAGTTCATTGTGTGCATCTAGAAATAGTCTCATATGGTTTAGAAATATGTGTTGTAACAGTTGCTACATAGGGACATCAATAGTTTCACGTATATTTAACTATCTAAATAAAAAGTATTCGAGAAGTCAGGACAAACTGATATAAACTTTCTACTTAGCTTTCATTCCAGAAAAAACTTGGCAGAAAATATCAAAATATTATTACAGCCCTGTTGATATGTAAGCCCAGAAGTCCTGCCCATTGAAGACAGATTTTAATATGTTGTATTAATACAAGCCTAAGAAAATGAAATGTGGTTTGCAAATAAGGAATGTGTCCTATCAGCCCATCAGCAACAAAGGAGGAAAAAAAACTGTCAGTGCTATGGGAATCACATGGGTAATGTTTTCTGGAAAGCACTCAGCTTGCTTCTATACGTGGAGCAATTGTGCTGTGGTTTTTTCTCTTTGGCTGTGTCAGAAGGCTGCAGCTCAAGTCTATTGGCTTACAGATATGAGAGGGAAGACGTACGTAGTCCTTTCTTATAACACCTTTTTTGGTAGTGAAGAGTGTGCAGGTGAACAGTAAAAACATGCTGCATTTGTGCTTGATGCATAAAAGACAGGAATTAGCTCACAGGGCTTTTGTGTCCAAGAGAGCTTCTTGGCATGATCTGGAAACCTGCTCAGTTCAGTTTTCCACCCTTGGTCTTTTTATTTTGATAGTTAGCTTGTACTTGCCAGTCAGCCATTGCCACGTGCAGTCCTGGTTTATCACTGTACTCAGATTAAGAAGTAGAATACTTATTGAGTAATAATTGAAAAAATGCAGTAATCTCTTACGGAGACATCACTGAGTGCATGAGGATTGTGCCTGGAAGTTAGACTAAATAAAATGGAAGATACTTAGTGTGGTATTGGATTTAGTGTGCAGCTGTAGGAGATCCAACTGCTCTCCTGTGTTGATCACAGCAACTTTCAGTGTTACTCTCAGAAGAGTAATGCTGAAGTTTGAAGTCGAAGTTTGGATAAAGATTCACATTCTTGGCAGTGGCAAGGAGAATAAATGTGGTGTCCTGGCTAACAGTATGAGAACAACCTTGTCACTGCAATAAGGATGCTTCAGTTCACAAGCATATTGATGAACGTGAAGAGTATGGAAGCTTCCACAACCTATTTTGGAATAGATGCCATTTTAATTTCACTGTCAAAAATGAGATGGTGTCCTCTTCATTCTCAAACTTTTGCTGAGATGTTGGAGAACTTCAGAGGGCAGAAACCGGGATAATGGGGTGGAGTTTGGCACAGGAGCTGTAGAAAGGAAAGATGAATTGTACTGGATGAGTCTCTGCCATACACCAGATTCAACCCATCGTCTGGAAGTCAGGGGCAAAGTGCTTCTCATTTGAACAGAAAGAGGGATCTGAACTGTATGCACTTCTCATGAGTTATGTGGGATTTAGCTGACATTCGTCTGCTATTTCAGCCCAGCTAATAACAGCAGCTTTAACAGAACTTCTATGTTCTAATTTAGCTGTTATGAGCAATAAAAAGGAATTGGAAATTATTTAGTATTATCTGTAAATAATACTTCTATATTTCATCTTTTTAATCAGAATTTGCTGTGTAATGCTGATACCTTCGAAAATAGAGCAGCTTTGCAAACAGTAAGTGGTAATTGTAAAAGCACTTTCAGGTTCCATTTGTTCTCGTTCTCACAATTTATAGACTGGAAGGCAATTGCTGGGAAGGTTGGAGAAGCTGAATCCCCTTTGAGTCCAGCCTGGTTTCTCCTGAATATTATCTTTTCTTTTCTTTTCTTTTTTCTTTTTTTCTTTTTTTTTTAAGGTATAGCTATTAGCCAGGACTGTTTCCTTGAACGCGACTTTCTAGGTAATGAAAAGAACGGTATCATTTGTCAGTTTATGGAGGATATTGTAAGCAGCACAAATCGAGATGCAAAAAAATTTTTGTCTGTCTACTTTCTGGGACATAGAATAGGGATGAAACTGGCACCATTTCCACTTTTTCTGGTGGGCAGATCCATTCAGTAATTATTATATCTCCTTCAAAGCTGTGTTCGTTCTTGCTCTTTGCTCTTTTGGTTCATAGTACCCCATACCAGCATCTTGCACATGGGCTCAGAATAGAAAATGAGGAAAAAACTGTTTTCAGCTAATGTGAATACCAGCTTTTATTGCCTTTTTCAGGCACTTTTTTCTCATTACTCCTTTTACTTCTCCTGGCCACCACATTAAAAAGAAAAGAGATGTGATTGTCTCTAGAAGAAATCATTAAAGAGCTTTTCCTTTAAAACGTTGATTTTTTTTTTTCCTTTTTAATGAACACTCATAACCACTCTAATTACTGTATCCAAACTGGATGGCAGATTTGATAACACTTGTGTTACATTCTGTGGTGAATTTCAGAAATCTTAGAGGCTTTCCAATGAGCCTCTTTATCTTCTCTAGCAATTTTAACTCCAGTTCTGCACTCAGATGTCCTTGCTGCCTCCATCTGGACCCTGTGCCTGTCTGGTGAATGGCTTTGAGCAGTTCAGTGTCACCCTCACTTTCTAAAGTAGTGAGGCTGACCCATTCACCTTTACACTAACCTGTCTGACTTTGGTCAGAAATACTCTTGGAGCACTCAGAAGTCCAGATGGGATCTTCTAGGGGAAAAAGCAGCTGGCAGCATCCTCTGCCAGATAAGCTACTGGAAGAGGCTATACCAGGTGCCAGTAGGAGTACCACTTCTTCTGAGCATCAGAGAAGGGAAATGTGTGCCTGCAGGAGTGCTGAGTCATAGGACTTCAGTCAAACACCTAAAATAGTGTCCTTGAAATTCCACCAATCTTATGCCAGTATAATATGATATCCCTGCAAAGGTTAATCAATTTGAATGTTAATATCATTCTTATTTTCCAACAAATAACATTCAGATATGTATATAGTGTGCGCTTGTCCTCATCCAAGATTAACAGCATGACAAGGCTGAACTTTTAAAAGCAAGACACTTTGGAGTTATTGGAGAGCAGAAAAATGTCACAACACTTTGTTTAAAAAGAAACAAACCAGAAACATGGTGAGTGTAGAGTCCTGCACCTGGGGATCAACAACTGAATGCACCAGTACTGTTTGGGGGCTGACCTGCTGGTAAGGAGCCATGTTCTAGTGGACAAACACATTGGCTAAGAGCCAGCAGCGTGCCCTGGTGGCCAAGAAGGCCAATTGTGTCCTGGGGTGAATTAAAAAGAGCATGGCCAGCAGATTGATGGTTGAGATCCTCTCCCTCTGTTCTGCTCTAGTGAGGCCACACCTGGAGTACTGCGTTCAGTTCTGGACTTCCCAGATCTAAAAAGACAGGGATCTCCTAGAGAGCACCCAGCAGAGAGCCACTAAGATGATGAGGGGCCTGGAGCATCTCTCTTACAAGAGAGAAAAGGAAGGGTTGAGAGACCTGAGACTGTTTAGCCTAGAGAAGACTGAGAGGGGATTTTATCAACACTTATAAAACTCTGAAGGTTGGGTGTTATGAAGATGGGGGTATGCTCTTTTCAGTGGTGCCCAGTGACAGGCCAAGGGGCCATGGAGGCTAACTGGAGCATAGGAAGTTCCATCTGAACGTGACAGAGAAGTTTTTTACTTTGAGGTTTACAGAGCACTGGAACAGGCTGCCCAGAGAGGTTTCAGAGTCTCCTCTCTGGAGATGTTCAAAACCCACCTTACCTCTGCAACCTATCATAGGAAACCTGCTTTAGAAGGGATATGGACTTAAATGGTCTTCAGAGGTCCCTTCCAACCTCCACAATTCTATGGTTCTGTGAATTATGTGAAACATGTAGATCTCTAGGCCCATAATTTGTCTGTTTAATAATTTCTGAAGAAGCGTGGAGACCAAATGGGCCAAATTAACAAGCAGAGCCAATTCTCTGCTTCTGTGTGTGGTGAAGGAGGTGACCAGATAAAAGCATCATCTCTGTAGATTGACTTTTGCAGTCTAGTTCTGGTTGGTGCAACATCATACTTTCAAGGGGAAAAAAAAAAAAAAAGAAAACAAAATAGAAAACATAGGTCCCAATTCACCCTTCTGTCTGATTAATACTACTCTTTTAGTTATAAGTTATTTTTTGGTGGCAAATGGTAGTCATGGAGAAATGGGAAAATGTGTTGGTGTTAGTGTTTCTTTGATCAGCCTAAGGCGAAGGAAAACTCAAGTATTTATTTTTCTGCTGTGGCTGCTATTGTCCTTGGGGACTACTGAAGCTTTAAATCAGAATCCTAATTGGCACTTGGATAACCATGAAATAACAGAAGCTTGAAAAGGAGCTTAAGAAAGTAGTTTCTGCCTTTTTCTTCTTCCATCCTGTGCTGTCTACAGCATACACACAAGAGGGATTTGGGAGGTAGAGTTATCAGCATTAAATCTTACTGTGTGACCGGCTCAGACTTTGTAAGACAAGGCACCCCTGAGCAAGGAGGTGACACTGAAATCATAAACCTGCAGCAAATTACCCTGTGCAAGTGATTGGAAGTGTGACATGGTTTGCCCTAACTCATCCGCTTGTGATTTTGCTGCTCTTCAGGTAAATCTGCAAGAGCTGTGTTGTCATTTACTGCTTTAAAAAATGGGGATAGCTCACCAAAAGTTAACCTGTTCAAGTGCTTGTAGCCTAAGTACTCAGGAAGGATGCATATGGGGCTGGAGTAAGAGAGTGTCCCCAGTTTGCTGGTACAGTCACACGTACCCAGTTTAGAGCTTGCCAGTTCAGAAAAGCTTGGTTGGCAGAATGCTAACTTGTGTCTTCCTCCACTGCTCTCCCATCTCTGGTGGATAATTTGAACCTATTGTGAACCTCCGACTAGCAGCTATCACACAGCAGTAATGGAAAGTCTCACTGGTCTGTACAGTGCTCAGAGCTTTTGAACCTTCTCTGTTCCCCTGCTTTAGCATGACAAAGCCAGAACTGTCACAGCTGGAGCTGTCAGGCTGTTTTAGTTTAGCTGGAGGCATGCAGCAGTGTCAATGGTGGATGGAGGCAAAAAATGTGGGATTTTTTTTTTAAACACCAAGCATCTTCCATGCCACATTTTTCAGCATCTAGTATGACTTAATTTCTCCATGATAGTACTGCTATCCACCTACTGAAAGTTGTTCTTGGTGACAATGCATACCCCATTCTGGGGGGACAGTGCGGCTGGGCTAGCTGCTCTTCTTTCTTTTTCTTCTGACTGTGCAAAGCAGGAGAAAGTGAGGAGGAGACTGTTGGTTTCTTGCAATACCATGAAAGCTGTTCCCAACTCACCAGAAAGCAAATGCAACTTGAGCAGCATTGGGGTGCTTCTACTACGCTTAGCAAAGCAGATCATAGTATGCATGGTCATTTCAAGAAGTTTTACTGGGTTTCAAATAATCTTCAGAGAATTAAAGCCTAAAGCCATTGCAGGGTCTCCAGTTGTACGACATCAGCAGTTAGATACACTGGAAGGACTTCAGATAAATGTGTTTGTGAGTTTGTTAATTATTTTTACTTTTTCATTTGATGCAGTGTAACTTATGCATGAAATTAGAAAGGGTCCACTGCCAAAAATATTGATACCTGAAGAGTTTTTTTTCAGCAGTTCGAAAAGGAAAGCAGCTACACCAGAACAGCCTTTCCTCCAAGCCTCCAACTACAGCATTCTCAGGAAGGGTTATTTGCAGTGTGGAAGATCTAGCATGTTAAGACATAGCTGTGAAATTAGAAAAACACAAATTTATAAGGAAAAACCAGTACCGTTTGTACGTTGTTGAGATTGGACTGAACATCTGCTGTTTGATGTAGGTTGTTTGCTTAGATCTTTGAGTTCTTTCCTTATATCTGTATGAGTAGTTGTTTCTGTTTGTAGAGGCTGATTGTCCAAGAGTCATGCCATGGGAAAGGAATTTAGAATGGGAGTATGGGATACAGCTATTGGAGAAACAGAGAAATCAGCCATGTAAGATCATTCCAGGAATTTCTGCTTCCCACAAGGGATGGGCAGGTTAGATACTAATTTGGTCTATGCCCCCAGAAGGCCATTCCTCTGCACATTGAGTCCAGTTCTAGAAGATGTCTGCAATCCTGCTCCTATGGCAGTATGTCCATGCCCTGCAGATTTGTCAGCTTCCTTTGCAAAACTCTTCCCTCATTTTTTTTCTTCCGTAAAATTGTGTGCAAGTGTGTACAGAAGGAAATAGCTTCAGAGATTAAGATAAAGCAGTTAAACATAGAAAATATGAAAAACAGTTATGGGAGCCACTTACAAGACCTGGTTTAATCCTTTGTAAATTCTCAAGTGTCCATACTTACTATAATTAGCTTTTTTCTCTGAAAAGGGACTTAAGGCAGGTTCTGGCTTTTCTTTGCACTTGACTAGTATCATATCCAGTGTTCTCAGCTTGCATCAAATCAGATGTGTTGCTCCTTTAATTTTCAGGTGCTTAAGTGCATCCTAAAGTTGGACTTATGCTCAGTTCCCACTTTTTCCTGAATTGTTGCTGATAATATCAGTCTGGCAGGCCAAGGACACTGACACCTGGGCAACCTCCCGGACCATCTGGGCTTTGTGCATGTGTGACAAGGTGCAAACTGCAAGCAAGTCAGGTGCCAATGTGGTGCAGTGTAGAGAGAACAGAAGCCATTCAGTCCTCTGTCTGTCTGTTGAAACTTCAAGAAAAGTAACTTGCCATAACTTTTTATTTCTACAAATGGAAAGTACTTGTTTGGAATCAGAGCTGCATTTTGATTTTATGTTCCTTGATAGGGGACCACTTCAATAGGTCTAATCAGTGTTCTGTCTTAGGGGAGATGAGTTAATAGATTATACGTACGTTTATTTATTTATGGCATATCTGTGTGTGTGTGTGTGTGCGTGTATATGTATATATATATGTGTGTGTGTGTGTATATATATACATTATGCAGGAGGAACTTTGTTTTACTTTCAAATCTTTTTAACCAGAAACTTAGAAGCCACATGGCACAGCTGGAATGCAGAGTAACTTTCAATTATTCATTACCTTGATTACATTAGGAAAATGTGTACCTTCTTTCATAGCAGTAGTGTACCTTTGAAAGAAGTAACAAAACTACTCGTATTGTCTATTGCTATATTAAAGGAAAACATAACATTGCTATTGGAAAAAAATAGATCTGTACTATACTAAAAAAAATTTATACCCATGAATGCACTAATTTGCTGGGAACTTGGTTAAATGCTTTATTTGTTGGCACCGGCTGTTGTCCGCTGCTTTGTGAAGAGATATTCATCACAGCCACTTCAACTTTTTGATGTTGCTCTTATTTTAATCCCCAAAATGCCACTGGCAGGGTTCTTTACACTGAATCAGGGTTATTATTGTAAAAATTTCACAATTCTGCCAATGAGAATGAGATAGTAAGCCATCCTGGCAGGCTAATTTAGGTAACTTCAGGTATGCTTATTTAAACAAGAGATGCATGAGAAATGTGAAAAATGCTAACACTTATCGGAAATGCAAATGTGGCATTTGTTCAGCTTAATATGAATGCCTCTGCACCAGGCAACAACACCAGAAGTGCCAATTAGGATGCAGTCATGGTTCCAGAAATTCACCCTTTCTTTTCAGCTAATATGACATTTATGTGTTGGGTTTTTTTCTTTCAGAGAGAAGCCGGGTTTCAACCTACCTGTGCAGAAATGCCAGGCTTGCTGAATTTTATTTTAACTAAAAACCTGTTATTGTGCCAGGCATCAATACAGAAGTGTTATGCCTGTAATGCGTTTTATTATGGCTAGAATTTAAAGTGCTGTGCCATATAGGTCAATCACTGTTACGAATGACAGCAGTTGTTATCTGCTAGTGAGGACAGCAGTATAATAATAATGTTTATTGCACATCATTTTTCAATGATTTTATGCTATCATTTAGGAGATGAATGAAATGGCTCTCTAGCAGACATGAATGTAAATAAATTAAACATTAAGAACCAGTGAGTTCTAATCATCTTTCTTTAAGATTGCACTAAATGGTTGCAATCAGTGAAATAGATGAGAGATTGCATTAAATTGCTCTTCCAGATAGTATATCATGCCAGCTCAAACAAGGTTCACATGCATTACAAAACAGCTCAGGTTGAAGGAGCAGCTGGAATGCCTCATAGGCATGCATTAGCTGAGAGGAATGCACTGGTCCCTAACACTGCTTAACAGACACAGAGCAACAAAGAGAAACCCAAACAAATAAACAAGGGAAAACCTGTGATGTTTTGTTCCCGAGCTTGATTTGTATTATAGCTTTATATCAATATATGGGTTAGGGGATTATGCAGGAGCACAACTTAGGTAGCAATATTATCTCAGCTCTTTCACTCAGCCTCTGCTGTTCTGTTTTTGTTGTTGTTGTTGTTTGGTGTTTGTTTTTTTTCTTTAGGATGCTATTGGTAATTCACAGGGTATAAAGATGACAGGTTGGAGGATGATGGGTGGTTTGTTACTGTTATGAGATCTATGAGGAGAGAATACAGATGCTGTGATACAGGTAGCAGATAGGCAATATCTGAGAAGCTGTCAACAGGAAATGTTAAGGCCAGGTTTTCAGGAACTGACCTCTTATTCTGCCAGCACATATCCACAAATTAAATTGCATGAGCAGTGGGGTCACAGAGAGGGAGACTTCTGCATCCATCTGACCTCAGGTACAGGCATGAAAGTGATCCTGAAATAGGGAGGGCCTCAGGGTCAGCAAAAGCAGATTGGAAATCTGTCTCTTAGAGTCTTTAAATGGCAGCAGAGTGAGAACAATTAAAGCTGTGGTTGTTCAGTTCCTCTGCTGCCAATGGTAGGAACGGTCTCTTTTTTTTTTATTGAGGGCTAATATGTCCCAAAGCTATTAAGGGTAATAAATACCCTTAGATAGAGCTTGTGCTAGGAGGAAAGGGGGACTGTGGCATTTCCCAGCTTCTGGGCTCACCACGTGTTGGACACTTTTACTGTTAAGAATTTTTGCCTTATTAAAAAAATAATATATATTAATCCCTATTTCCAGTTTTTGTCCTCTCCCTGAGTGGAAGTGTTGACCGAATGCTCCTCACCTTCCTGTTCAGCTCTTTTATATTCCATTTTCCACAGCTCACTGCACGAGGTGCATTCTGGGAGAGTTTTGCTGGAGAATGGAGAGCAGGGCAGAAGTTAGCAGTGTGCAAAGCTTTGGTATTCACCCTCTTTCCAAAACATGCCTTGAACTTGCTCTGATGCTCTGTTGCTGCCACTGAGGGATGTTGGCTGCACCCTGGATAAAAAATGCTCCTTTTGGAGAGGTTGAACTCTGGCATTTCAATTTATCTGCTTTTTTTTTTTTTTGACAGCTTCGCCTTGATCTGTAGTTTTAGCCTACGTTCTGAATACAGACAACTTGGCACTCAGGCACCTGAAGATACGGCTTGGCTTCTTTGAGTTCTGAAAAAAAGTGTTAATATTCCTAAATCGCACGTCTTACCGCTTGTTCATAGCATCGCAGGTTTTTCCTTTCATGAGGAATGGTAAGAAGTCTGAGTACAAAGGGGACATCTCTTGATACAATTTTTTTTTTTTTTTTTAATGAGATCTAAGTGTGTGAGAATGCTAGCAAATACCTAAAAAATAACCAGCCCTCCATAAGAAGATTTTGCCTTTTTTTTTCATTTGTTCTTTCTTCACGCATATTGTTATACTTCTTCTTACTATCCGTCATTTTGGACTAGCAGAAAAGGATTTGTCAGTGATTTGTTTTGCTTCAAGCCCATGTCAAACTTTAGCACTGACCAGGGCATTGGGTGATGGGCTCTTAGGTGGCAGAAGCCATGCTCAGTGCTTCTATTCACAAGATGAAGAAATGAGAGGCAGAAGAGAGACCCACTCCACCCTCTGTGTGGTACAGAGTGGTGGTTTATCGTAAAGAAACATTCTTTTTTCCCCGCATTTTCATTTCTAATTTTAGTATTTGATATCACTTCCAACAGGAAAACCCAAGATACTGCTGAAACGTTCCTCAAGTGTATCAAGCTGACTAGACTACTTATTATTTAACTGAGATAGTGAGCTCTTATTGAATGTCTAGACGTAATATCTCTTCAGTAAAAAATCAGTGGCTGAAAGAAAGAGCTTCTGGATTTACTCCTTCCTAAGATCCAAGCTCTATCCTCTAGTTTTATTCAGTCTTTTCAGTGACTATTTGGTCATAAGTCCTTTTTTGTTGTCTTTTGACTTTTGCTGTTGTTGATGTCAGACTTCACATTCATTCAGTATTTCATGCTCAGCAGCAGACAGAAATCTGCGAGTCACATCCTACACAAATATCAGAAACAAACACTTGAGTCAGTGTTTGGGTATGTACCTTGTAATCACATGCTCTTCACATATCAAAGAGCAACACCAAAATCTTTCTTTAAATGCCTTACAATTCAATAAATAAGACTTTCCATGAGATAGTTCTTTCAAGCCGCAGCTTGAGACAAAAAGATTTTAGATTCTTTTTTGTAGCATTACTCATCCTCATGAGTGGGCCAAAATTTATTCAAGGAGCAACAAAGTTAACAGATGAGTTCTCCAGGTGCTTCAGACAGATGCTGAATCACTGCACAAAGGGGCAAATTTGCATTATTGTCTCATAACTTCAGGGAAAATGTTGTGAGTTTCCAAGTTCTCCCCAGGGTTTCCAACATTACCTGTCATTGCCACATACCTTCTTAGCTCTGTCTGTCCGCTGCGTTTCCTGCTTTCAAAATCCTAAAGTATTCCCACTAAAAGTGCTTTTCTGAATCCAATAAGAATGTACTATCTAAATTCAAAGAGTCTTGAGGCTGCAAACAACTTCTTTTCATGGACTTTTTGGCAAAGCCGGTGTCTGAGAAGTGAGAAAGTTGGTAGGCTCTGCTAGAAGGTGACAGCATCTATATTCAGTAAATAGCATCTGATCCCATTGCCTACAATGCTTTCTTCGTAGCTTTTGCGTATGAGGTGAAATTTTCAGCACTACAGAAAGCTTCTGACACCAGCCTCAAAAAGGTGAAGTTTTAAGAGCCTGCAATTCTCACTGAGGCTAATAAAAGCTGCGGGTGACCTCTACTTTAAACAGTAAAACTTCTGGCAGCTAAGGGATACTAAGACTTCTGTTATTTTCCCACTAATGCTAGCTATTATGCTTAGGTAGCATGCTGCACTTTGTGTGGAGGTTTTTGTTTGTTTGTTTGTCTTTGACTGTTTAATCATTTAATTTACAGGTAGAAATATGCATTAGTTCTGAGCATGAGAACTGGCAACATAACTTAGTACCATTTGGCTTATATATACAACACTTAGCTTTCTGTCGTGTCTCTACTTCGTAGATAAATGTTATATATCTTTATTTTTTTCCCCAGAATTGAACTTCAGAAGTTAGATTCTTCCTCCTTCCAGGCTTATCCATCGCTATTCTAGTGGGATTTTGCTCCTATTTCTTGAAGTATCTTCTCATATCCTATTGAATTTCAGCAGAGTGTTGATTTAATCACTTATCGGGAAAATGAAACTGAAACTGCAATAATAACATGATGTACAGAGAAATTCCATAATTATTCTGTTTGAATCTCCTGGAGAACAGAAGACCAAGAGGGGATCTTGTAAATGCTTATAGGTATCTAACGGGTAGAAGTCAAATGAATGGGAACAGGCTCTTTTTAGCAGTGCCCGGTGACAGGACAAGTGTCCGTTGGCGCCAACTGCAACACAGGAAGTTTCATACAAACATGAGAAGAACATTTTTACTTTGAGGTTTACAGAGCACTGGAACGGGCTGTTGAGGAAAGTTGTGGAGCCTTCTTTTCTGGAGATACTCAAAACCCACTTGGATGCTCTCCTGGGCAATCTGTTATAGAGAGCCTGCTTTAGCAGGGGGCTGGACTTGATGATCTCCAGAGGTCCCTTCCAGATCCTAAGACTCTGTGATTCCGTGAATTGTTAGCAAATATTTGAGGTAATAGCTGTAGTTCAGATCATCAGAATATAACACTGGTCTGACAGATGTGGCAATGTGACAGATGTGGCATGTGAGTCTGAGATTCAGAATCAGTGATTGGTAAACATTCTAACAGAGCCCCCAGAATAACTAAGGTTATTCTGATCACCTTGATCACCTCACTGATTCCCAGCATAGCTAAGAAAAGCCCGTCTTTCTGCATTTCCTTATCAGTTATTTTGGAAGTCTTTGTGACTTCTTTTATGGTGTTTTGCAGGTGTTTTGTTTTGTTTTGTTTTTTTCTTGTGCCTTATCATTGTCTGAATGGTTTCTGAGTCATATCCACGTCAGTTTTAATTCTAGATGCCCTTGTTCCCGTAGTTACCAGTTTGGATGTTGTGCTTGTGGATTTGCAAAGGGAGGTTTTCTGCTGATGTCTGCTCCAAGGGGGATGTGCACTTAGACTGATGCAAGTCACCTCAGGAAGATAAGACAATTCATCTCTCATTTACCTGTGTAGCGCACAGGTACAGAGCAAGAGTATCACCAGTGTAAGGGTATCACCAGTGCTCTGTGTTTTGATTAGTGAAACTGGTTAGACTAAACACTGAGTAAAAGAAAGACAGTTATTGCCTGAAATCATGTACTGTTTATACTGACTGGTATTCTAAGAGTTTGGACTTGAACAACTAAGGAAAAAGTGTAGAGAGGAATACACAAGTATAGCCCCTTTTCAAAACAGGTAGAGAGTTATGAAATGGGATTTGATGATGAAGGCCTCTTGTACAGTGCTAAAGAACTTGAAATACATGCTGCGTTTTGATGTGGGAGAGTCAGGGGACACTTAGCATGGAATGGAAGTGGGGGCACATCTGGCAAGAGGCTAGTAAGGCATCAAAATTATGATAGGGATAAGAAAACATCTCAGCTTGAGGTGTGATGATGCAAAATCTTTACTTAAAAAAAGATAAATAAATAGACTAATGTCCTCCAGAGAAGCCTTTTTCTGTCCCGCTGACTTGAGCCCTTACATAACAAGATTTGTTAGTTGAGGGAAAATACCCCAATACTTCCTCTTTGCTGCCCAGTTTATTTTTCAACCAATTCATTCTCATACTGGTTTGCTGTGTAGTGCAGTAGTGCCTATGCTAGTAATGCTGAATTTTGGTTGGATGTCGGCCAGGAGAGCAGTGACTTTGTTTCAGGGTGTTGGAACAAGTGATTTCTTTTTTGGTGCATTTGCAAGTGGTGTGAGGTCCACAAGACAGGATACCATCATCTTTTGCATGTGTGTAGTGCTTATATTGCTCTAGACTTCCACTTGACTGCAGTTTTTTTATTGCTGTAACTCCGCCTGATAATGGTACCTCTTAGCACAGATACCATCTGACTAGCATCACTGTGTCATCTGGCAGTACAGTCTCTTACTCTATAGCAGCTAAAAAAAAAAACAAAACCCACATATG
Source organism: Gallus gallus (assembly GCF_016699485.2). Classification (NCBI taxonomy): domain Eukaryota; kingdom Metazoa; phylum Chordata; class Aves; order Galliformes; family Phasianidae; genus Gallus; species Gallus gallus. Next base: position 46,432,221 of record NC_052532.1, read on the forward strand.
TTGTTAAAAGCACTTTTTGTGTACATGCCCACTTTTGACCCTTGAGTATTTAAGACCATGCGTTTGTCAAGGCTTTATCCTTTTTGTTCCTAGATAACTATGAGGTTGTCTCACGTTGCTGGGGAAATGCATTAACTCTTTATGATGGAAAGACCAGTCCTGGTAGGGTCTTCAAGATCCTGAGACCTTCATGTTTCATCTCACTAAAGGAAAATGAGAAGCCTCAGATGCTTCATGATGAACCTGGAGACGATTCATGTCTCACACTGTTTTCATTGCAGCAGAAATCAAAGCTAAAATCATTTAAGGGTATTTTGGAAGGAGAACCAGCAGGGGATAGGCTATATAAGAATACCAAAGCAGTGGTCGTGCTAACTTGGGCATGTTATCATTGTAAGTGCTTCAAAATCACTGCCTTATTTTTGCCAAAAACTACTAAATATCCCCATCATCTTTTTTTAAAAAATGATGTAGGTCAAATTAAATCCAGTGACAATTAATTTACTGCTTTTAATTAAGTAAAATACAGTGTTCTGTTTCAAGTATTCCTTTCTTAGGAAAATTATTTATATTAAAAGCAGAGAGAAAGAGAAAAAAGAAATACATTCCACTTTTTCGAGAGTGAAGGTCCTTGAAAATAATTACTTTGTGGTGCAATTGCACATTTTCCATAGCAGTGTTCTTTAAAGAAAATTTTTTTTGTTATTTTAAGTGGAAAAAAATGTGAAATATACTGCTAAACCACAGGCCTTGCTTTTGTATTGTACCAGTGTTGGGAAATGATGTTGAACGGGTGATAGAAAATATATTTTGAAGGCAAGTAATAGCGCTAGTAAAGGAACTCAAGCTTTAAGGAGGTAAAGATGTTTTTCTCTACTGCCTGCTAAAGAATAAAAGGTGGGAATTTGAAGCTCCACTAATCGTCAGCAGGAATTGTCTTCCTGGAGATGCACTGGAAAATAGAAGCCGTGGGCAAGCACACTTCTAACAGAACTGAACAGTAAAAGCTAACTTGAACGAGCTATTTTCCTTGCTGGTAAAAATATTTTCTTCTGAAAGAGTTTGATTTTGTCTCTTGCTCCTGATTTTTTTTTTCTCTTGACTGAGCAGGTGTTTTTCAAGGGGCAAATGAGAATAAAACAATCTTCTTCTTTGAGATGGTTATCTTCACTCAACAATAATCTGTGCATAGCAAGAATATAGATGTTCTGAAACATTTTACTATTAAATCAATAAAAAGATTGAGGAAAAAGTCTTACACCAGACAGTAGAAATGGCTGAAAGATTGGTGGCAAGTGTACCCTTCACCTCCCTGTTGTCACTTAGAGGTTTTTAATAATATACTGTTAAATCAGCATTTTTCTTCAGTCTATCTCAGTAGTCAAGGAATCCAAGAATGCAGTGTTTTAAACGGTGTGTTAATGGCTTCTGATATTTTGAATTGTTTACACAGAGTGGAAAATTTATGACTGTAAAGAGTGGAGATAACTTCAGTGAGAACCTTCAGTAGAGCTGAGTTACAAAGCACAGATGAATAGGGGCTGACACTTAGTCTGCTGGGACCAGGAGAGCTGACTCCTTGCTCAGCTCTAGGACTCCCTTCTGGATATCAGTAACAAAGTGCAGACACAATGAAAGATCTAAGCAAATTCTTAATGGCTTGACCTTTCAGAAGACTCTATCTATGTGGCTTTTGCCCTTTTCATTGTGACCATCCAGGAGCCTTTCCTTAAAAAAGAAAAAATAAAAAAATCTTCAGGATAAAAAAAAATACAGGCCCTGAATTAATGCGAATATGAGAAGTTAGAAGATGATCTCCTGGGAGCCAGGAAGAGATATGTCTGGGATTTCTGAATATCTCACTTGCATGTAAAGAATGGCATTTATGCACAGTCCTCATCATTGCGTGTGATGAACGTTGTATCCAGACTTAATGAGACTGTGTATAGCTTTAGTGGTTTTTTTACTTAAACAGAAACGAGTACTGGAAAAAAATAAAGGGAAGAAAGCATCAGTAAGAGGAGGAAAGTCAAAATACAATAACCTGAGAAGGAGAAACCAATCAAATCCTTGGACTTTGGCACAGAGCTTTTGCAATAAGCAAAGGCAGACTGACTGAGGTTACTCCACACACACCCCGTTCTTCTCAGCTTTTGGACTGAAAACAGGGGTACAACCCCTTGTCACAGGCATTGAAGGACACACGTTCCATCTTAAAGCTTTTGCTAGGATATTCCAGCCAACACACAGTTAAATTCCCATTAAATTTTTCCAGTGTTCATTATTGAGGATTTTCTAAAAATTGAGACCTAGTGGATCTGTGTGATCTCCTTGTGGAGATCTCTTAATAAAAGCAGCCAGTAATGAGAATATGCATCGTACAAGTACCTATCCTATACAAAGAAGCACTGGAAACTGAAAGGAGATACAACAAAACTCACTGAGAACAGTCTGATAGCAGCAGGTATGGAATAATGTTGGAGACCATGGCAGGGAGTTGGAATGAGATGATATTTCAGGTCCCTTCCAACCCATGCCATTCTGTGATTCTAACATACAGAGATGAGAGAGAAGCACTGACTGAATATATGATAGAAGTTGTAAAATTGTTTTATAATGATATTTTGCACGTAGTACTTGGCATATTCACTCATCTAGAGGATAAAACAATTGTTTATGGTAGTAAAAAGAGGCAGTAATATTGTGGAACAGGGGGATGGAAAAATCTGGCTCACTCCTTGTAGATACCAATCCTAGCAGCAATACCAGTTTCGGGAATGACTTTCCAAGAAAAGTTGTAGGATCACTCTTGTATGGGTTGTTTACAACTACAAACAGACACTTGATGCTATGCACGAGTTCTTTATGGTATTTTCCTTTTATTTTTCTGTGATTAATTCTGGGTTGATATGCCACCTGGGGTTTCCTCTGATGCTAAATCAATTTCCTCTTGTCTGTATTATATTGTTATAGTTATCAGTTCTATATAACCTCTGAAAGCTTAGTGCTGTATACAAAACTTCCTTTGTTAGTGCCTCAAGACCCACAAGGACTTTTTCATGGAAAATTCTAACCTCGAATTTTTAACTTATGAACAATCTCAATGTGAGCAAAAACTCTGCTACTACAGAGATGAGAATTACTTATTTGTAGAGTCAGCAGCGACTTTATCCCTAAGCTATAATACAACTGTTAAAACCAATTGTTTGGTAACTTCCCAGCCAGGCAACATTTTCTGAACTTTTCCCTGTTTGGTTTTCTGTGGTTTGAATTATCATTTGTTAAATATATTATGACATACTGTTTACCACAGGCCACACCTTTGAGACCTTTGTCTAGTTATGTCCCCTAGCAATTTTATAAATCAATCACTGCAAACTAGACATGCACTTCAATCCTTTTTCTGTATTTTACATCTCCTGAATGATATCTGCTTTAATTCAAATGAGACCAAGTTTATTAATGTTGCTTCATCAGTTGCTAAGGGCTGAGATGTGCTGAAGTAGAATTTGGACATTGCTTCTTAGCATGTGTGGCTTATAGACCTTAAAGCTATTATCCCAGCTGGAGGGAAATAAAAAACTAAAAAAAAAAAGAAAAAGAAAGAAAAGAAAGAAAGAAAGAAAAAAGAGATAAAGGAGAAAAAAAAGTGCTTGTTATTCAAGAGAGCTGAGCAAATTGAATACTCTTGGGTCATCTGAAAACAGCTACTGAACTTTCCCCAAACAGGAAAATTAATGAAATGATGCTTGACTATTTGGCTTTTTTGGCATTATATTTTGACATTAATTTGGTCTGAAATTTCATCTTGATTAGCAGTTGACATCCTTAGTATTCATATTCCTTTGCTGGCCAAGGTCTATGCACTCAAGGATTTCCTGCTGAAATAGAATCATTGAATCACCAATGTTGGAAAAGACCTCCAAGATTGCCTAATCCAACAGTCCATCTACCACCAATATTTTCCCACTAAACCATGTCCCATACTACCACATCTAAGTTTCTTGAACACCTCCAGGAATGATGACTCCCACCTCCCTGGGCAGCCCGTTCCAGTGCATCACCAGTTTTCTTAATATTCAACCTGAACCTCCCCTGACACAACTTAAGGCTGTTACCTCTCGTCCTGAGAGAAGAGGCTGATCCCCACATCACCACAACCTTCTTTCAGGTCACTGTAGGGAGTCATAAGGTCTCCCTGAATCTCCTCTTGTCTAGACTGAGCAATCCCAGTTTCCTCAGCTGCTCCCCATAAGTCTTGTGCTTCAGACCCCTAACACCTTCATTGCTCTTCTCTGGACGTGCTCCAGGGCCTCAATTTGCTTTATAAAGGTTGGCATTTTGCCTCAGTTGCTTACAGAAAGTAAATCTGACATAATTGGCGTATTGGTGCATCTGATTCAGAGTCAGTTGTAGCAGTTCAGCATATCTCATTATTGAGCCATACAGATAAGGAGGTGCCTCAGACTGGCTCTTGCAGGCTTTTGGGGGAAAAAAAGAAAAATCCCTCATTCTGAGCCGCTTTGTTCAAATCCTACTGTTTATCCTTCAGGCCTCACCCTTTCAATAATGGAGCTCTATAGTACAACACATTTAAACACATATTTAATGAAACTTGGATTCTTTGATGCAGTACAGAGTAAGGATAAACTTAAAGGATGTGGTTTCAGATCTTATTGTTGGAGCATATGTGAATTCTACCTAAGAAAGGCTCAGATCAACTCTAACAAATACTTGTGCATACAGTCTTGCTGTACTGGGACCAATTGCTGTCCATTTGTCCTGTAAAATGCATTCCCTGTCCTGCTTTCTGTTTGAATTTAATGTGATGCCTTCTGCACAGCTTTTCCAATGTTCCAATGTTCACTTTGTGAGCAGATTAAATATTTTTAATGAGTGGGCTTTTTTTTTTTTTTTTGTCCTTTTTCTGTTTTTTGTTTTTTTTTTGTGGTTTTTTTACTTCTTTTTAGAAATTATGTTTACCTTTGTAATAAACATCAGATTTAATCCTTGCTTGACATAATTATATTTTAATCACGCATCATGATATTCACATCTTTGGGTATACGTAGCCTCTTTGTATTCAAGTTATAATGAAGTGGAATTTTAGAATTTGTTCTAATTTTCTAGTACTTGTTACGTAAAAATATTTGACTGTTTTTCACAAGTAGATTTAAGGGCTTATTTTCTTAAATCAGTTTACTGTATTTTTACTTCATCTATTTCAGCACAAACTATACCAAAGTACTTTGGGCTGCACTGTACTGGGATCAGCCATCCATTTCTGAAATGCCCTCCTGGCATTTTGAAGCAGCATCCATTCTGCAAGAGCGACGATGTGTGAAAACCCGTAGGAAGGAACATAAATAATGGTTTATCCAGTTGAAAAGTAGAGCCATTGGTTTGTAAATAGGACAGATGTAATTATTGTGCTCTGATTTGGATGCCTCTCTGTCATAAAAGCCACTAACTTTATCTGTGTCTCAAAAGTGTGTCACAACATCACCTGCTTCGTGCTCTGTAGATGGTGAATTATCTTTAGTGATCTCTGAGAAATTAATGATTCGATCTAAAAGTTTTATGAGATTAGATAAATTCTCAAACTGAAACAGAACATCTCTAGTGTATCTTCCCCTGTGTTGGGCCCTTTGAGTGCCTTTCGAAAAGCAAATATCCTATTTATCCTTAATTACAAATAGGTGTGGTGTATTTGTATTAACTTTTGTTTATTCTGCAATTGGACAAAGAAGATTAGTGGCAGTGAGGCCATAGCCTTCATTAAATAATGTAGCCTACTGAGCTGCTATAATATCACAGTGTAAAGTGGACACATAAAGGTGTTTATGAAAACTCCCTGAGATTTCTAAACTTAACAGTAGAGAATTAAGCTTTTTGTGTGCTGTGGAATAATTTGTCTCGTAATTTAGCTTTAATTCACATTTTCACAATTAATTAAACATCAACCTATTCATTATACACGTAAAGCATTTAAATTGATGTATGAAGAATGATGGGGAATGAATAATGCTTTGAAGATCCATTTCAAATTAGTTGTTTGATTAATGAATATTCCACAAGGGCATTTGTGTGATGACCTCTGTTGATGACTTAAGGAAAGGCATGTCTGTTTAGATAATGAGAAGACAAAGTGAGTGAGAGTTATCTCTGCCTGTATGTTGTGTAAAATTATGAGGATTAATCCATACGAAGGATATTACTTTTTCACATTGCTCGTAAGGGATAACATAGAACTGTAAGATCAGTAAATAAGTTTGGCATTTGAAAGATGATGCTTAATGATAAAACAAGTTAGATGTGTATGCTAGTCGTGTATTTCAGGTTATGGAGCACTGTAGTTGAGGGCTGTTTTCTCTCCCTTGAGCCCATTATGATCCTTCACAGCAGCTGACCTTTTGATTTCTTGCGTGCAACAGAAGAAAAATGTTTCACACTCTAACTCGTTCACCTTCCATTGCTTCTGTAGTTACAGAAATGAAATAGACATATTCTAGTTGGTAACTTTACTTAATAGATTGGGTTTCCAGCTCTTTTATCTCATCAGAGTACAAAATGTATATATGTGAGTGGGGGTATTCTCCTGCAATGGCACCTCGAAGCATTTCCCTGGTGTAGGTTTCCTTTCCCTCAAAACTTCTGACCATTTGATGTAGGATACAGCACTGGATGGGCCAAGCTAATATTCAGTCTGGTCATGGCTACTTTCTACCATGGAACTACTGGAAAGAAAATGTTTCTGGGCATCAGTCTTGCTGTTTTTGTTGTTGTTGTTGTTTGTTCGTTTGTTTGTTTGTTTATCACAAGATACAAATGATATATTTTATATATATCTGGGTCAGCAGTCAAACACATTCCTGCTCCCAGCATTCAGCTTGTATCATCCGTGTAATATAGGGACAATATTGGAGACCTTTCCTGAAATTGCTGGAGAGCGAGGAGCTCTTCAACAGGCAAGGAACATGTGATGAGTACCCTGGCATGGCCACCACCACTGCCCAGATGGCACTTCTAGTGATATTGAGGTCATTTGCTGCTTGTGTAGCTGCCTTTGGTGACCTTACAGAAGGTATAATTTGGGCAGAAAATCCAGCAGTCTCAACTTTTCTTTATTTTCTCTTTTCCTAGGTTGTTCTGACAGTGGAAAAAGGGTTCTGTTTTTAAGTTCATCAGGGCTGAGAAAAATGCAGTCCAGCCCCTCTTTAGGATGTGCTCCTCAGCTGACAAGAATGGGAACATTAGCTCAGGTCATGAATCTTTCATATTGCACTTTTTCATCATAAAATGGAGACGTGATGAAATAGGATATTTTTTTCAAGTTTGGGCAAGATGCAACAATTGGTTATTTTTTTTGTTCATCTGCCAAGATGGAGCTTGCAGTCCAGCTCTGACCCTCTAAGAACACAGAAAGGATCAGACGATGGTTGTCCAATAGGCTGTCTCCAGCAATGGCTGATGAGGAAAGGCAAGGCAGTCAGTTCATTTTCTCTGAGATTCCAGCAAGCCTGGGATTTCCTTCACAAAGGGTTGTATCTTTGCGCTTAGGAAGATTCAAAGCCTATTGGCACAGTCAAATGTCAGGATGGAATCTCCTAAATCATAGCCAAAAGTATTTATTTTCAGTCTTTGGTTCAGTGAATATTGAGTAATTAAAAGAAAAAGAAAATGCTTCTCATGTCTGATCCAGATGTGAATCTGGATGAAAAAGATGTGAATGCAGGCTTCAGACACCTTCCCTCATTGTTGGTTTTGTTGTTGTTGTTGTTGTTTTTTGTCCCTTTCCCCCAAGTCCCTTTTTCCAGTATTTTTTGTTCTCTTAGTTGTAGTCTCAGCAAAAACTGAAATAAATTTCTAATATTTCATCCTGACCCTGGCAGTCACAGAGCAGACAGGTTTATTCTCTCTCCCCTGAAACAGAGAGCAGTGAACACATACAGGGCACCCTCGTTCCTCTCCAGAGTATATCCACTCATTCTGACTTGATTTGACAATTTGGGGAACATACTTCAAATTCCTTATCAAACATACTATTTTTTCCTTAACCTGTGAGATTTCAAGGGCCACATCTGAGAATCCAAAAGAGTTTGGGAGGGGCTGGGGACCAGGATGGGGGCATGGCTCTTGTGGATTGAACATCCTCGGGTTTTAAAACACTCAGAGAAAAATCCCACCTCTCTCAGGTGCTCATCCTCTCTTCTTTCTCAGCAGAAATGGAAAAATTTATCTGAGCCTGCACATGCACAGGTCTCTTGATTGAGAGATAATGTTTCAAAAAAACAGTTAGTCCTGGTAGGGTGTCTACCTGCATATCAGATGATGTCTAGGGGATGAATCAGTGCAAGGCAGGTCCTGTCCCCCTGCCTGAGGGCATCCCTGCTTTCTCAGGCCTGGGCAGGAGGGGTTTCTGCAAACTCGAGTACAGAGAGAGCAAGAGCTCCCATTTCCCCAGCTTACGTATTATCAAAAGTAATTAGAAAGCAAATTAAGCAGGCTTGAAGTAAGGGATAATGCAGTGAAAATGGTGAAATGGGTTTAGAAGTGAGAATATCAGCACAGAGATGTCAATCATGGCGGGATAAAGTGCAGTGTTTACACAGGAGAAACCAGGATCATGCCTACTGTTCTGTCTGCCAATATGCTTCTTCAGAACGGCACTATTTATAGCACAGTACATTTATCACTGGTAGAAGCCCAGAAATATTAGTGCTTAAGATATAGAGTACCTTTGCAGCCAGCAATTGCTAATCATGATTTGAAGTTTATAACCAAAAAAAGTGAGTTATCATAATGAGATTTGTCATTATTCTTTGCTATATTTTTGAATTTTGCTGTTGGTAAAATTAATTCTGCCTTGCGACTGCAATGACTAAATGAGAATGACAGGAAAATATATTTATTAATGAGTTCTTTTTAAATAAGACTTTGAATCAATAAATGCAGATGAAGCTGAACCTACACAGAACAATACAATGTGACAACACAAAGCTTTAAAAGTAATAAGGTGACTATAATGTTAACATAGTAATTTGTTCAGTGCTAATATTTGTTTTTCATTGGGCGGGAGAGAAGGCATTCAGATAAATCTAAATCTACTTTTCAATGCGACTCGCGTTTAAAAGTTGGTGACTGACTTTCAGTGAGACTGAGAAGTATATAGAATAAATTTCTTTTGAAAGTGGGACACAAACTCCTGCTCCGTATTGACTATGATTTTTTTTTCCTGGGGCTCTCATACAGAGTCCCTCAAAATTTAACAAGTTACTGTGTTGTGGAAATTAGAAAAGGCACCTGTAGTGAGATGCTAATAAGTGGGAGTGTTAAGAAAAGAAAATGCCATTTCTTGATTCACACTGCATACCTAACTCCATCTACTGTAACATATGGCCTGCCACATGGTATTGATTGCATTAGAAGTGTGTCAGTAGTTAAATAAAATATCTTTAATACATCCTGTATTACTATCTCCTTTCTAATGATGCAGGCAGCCTACAGGAATGATCCCAGGAGACAAATAAGGCATCTTCCCCCTCAGCAGGGAGAATTAGAGTCCTGCACTCCCAGCTCTCAGCGGGTGTAAATCAGCATCCTCCACCGACTTTGCTTTTTGGGGATTTGCTGCGTTATATATTTGTCTTTGCTTATGGTAGAGCTGAAGTGAAAAGAAGGCAATTGTTAATCTCTAAGCCTCTTATCTTGTGAACAATATGCCCATGTATACGTGTGTATGCGTGTATGTATGTAGATTCTAAGTTATCACTGGAATAATGAAACTACTGGTAACCAGAAAGGATTTACAGAACATCTTGACTTTGCCCTTAAAGACAATAAGAATTGTTAAGGCAGTTAGATCAGTTGAAAGAGCTGTTGTGAGGTTACAGCTCCCTGCACCCAGCTGCACCCATCTGTCCCACAAGAGCTGCCCTCCAGAATTTCTAGGAGAGGGACATCCAAAGGGAGCAGCCTGAGCAAACTGGGCTGACCAGCAGGTCAGCATTCATGTACTGTCCCTAAACAGGATTGCACAATTACTCTGACATTTCTTTGCTACCTGCATTTTTTTTTTCCCCTATACAGGCATTTTCTCATTATATCCTGGAAAAAAATAGCACTTCTGTGAAAAAAATGTTGGAAGTCTACTTCTAAGTGTGTATTGTTCCACTCTTGCATTTGCAGTGGTGAAAACCATCTGTTACATCTGCAGCTGAACTCTTCACCATCCCGAGCTTATTGAAAGAACAGGGATCAATTATGAAACTGTGCTAGGAAAAAAAAAAAAATCCTGGGAGGCAAGTGTTCAATGACAAGGTATCCAGCCGTGTGAAGATGTTAGGAAGGGAGAACTGCCACCTTTATTCTTGAATGGCGCAATTCAGGGCTTTTAGGGCCATAAAATCACCTTCAGCAATCATGGGGGATGATTTCTTAACTGTTGCAATGTAAAGCTCAAGCAATGGACAGCAACATTTGTCTTCCCTGTCCACCCTGAGGATCTTGAGCTGTTATTTAGGTACTCCTGTTCCGGTCCTACAAGCAAATCTGTGGCAGGGGACATGCTCCTGCTTCCTGCCTGGGGAGCATGGCTGTAGGTAAGAGGAGCCCTTCATTGATAGGACAAAGGGAAATGGTTTCAAACTAAAAGAGGAGAGATTTAGACTGGATATAAGGAAAAAGTTTTTTTGCAGTGAGGGTGGTGAGGCACTGGCACAGGTTGCCCAGAGAGGTGTTGGATGCCCCATTCCTGAAGATGTGCAAGGTCGGGGTGGATGGGGCTCTGAGCACTCTGATCAGCTGTAGGTGTCCCTGCTCATGGACAAGGAGTTGGACATGACAGCTTTTAAGGGTCCCTTCCAACTCCAACAAATTCGTGATTCTATTACAAGGAGCCAGGAGGTTCATCCTACATGCTGAGGGCCAGGTGTTCTGTTTCCCCACCCTGAAGCCCCTGGTACAGACAAGCTCCCAGCCTTTCTAGGTAAAAAGATTCCTAAATTTTTATCCACATTTTCAGTGCATTTTCAGTTTAATCAAAGGTAACATAGCAAAAATGGATTCAGCAGTAAAGTGAGATTCAGCAAATCAGTGGCTCTATTTTACCTGTTCTCCTTTAATAACTGTGTGAACTGGACAGTGAGGCATACAGGCTGTCAGGTACCTGTCTCTCAGAAGAGAACAAACTATAGCTCCATTGAAGCACTATGGCAGCTCAAGGAAAGATTGATGTTGAACTGTCCTGAGACAAGATATTTTAATTCTATTTAGCAAACTAAATTAGTTCTGCATGGATCAATCCAACCTAAGCCAATCTGTTTCATTTGAATTTTGCACGTAGGAAATTGAAAAATGACAGAGAAATTTTGGTTCTCCCGTTTACTTTCTATTAAAACAAAGTCCGCCCCCCAGATTCTATGTTGAATTCTCAGCCGACACATAACATTTACTTTTTCCTATTCATGGCTGAAAGCCAACCTCCTTCAAGGTTACTGCTTGCAGAATCCTTTTTTGCTGGATGGAAGATGTGCAAAGATCAAAGCTGCCCCTGAACTGACTGTTGTCAGCAAGGAAAGATGCGTATCCAGAGCATCAAAACATACACTGAAACTGGGCAAACAGCTCTGAATAAATATTGTATAACACTTTTGCCCAAAGGGGCAGATTTGGGGTTGCAGCCATGCTGACCTGTACATGCATGGCTTTTGGTCAGCTTGGACGGTAGGTTAATTGTGTGTGCTTCTGTCTGCAGGGAAATGAACCGTTTCGAAGAATCACAAGGCAACAAATTCAACAGCAGGAACAGGAGAGAGGGGGCATTGAGGAGTCGTTTCAAGAGGACCAGTAGCCGCTTCTTGCTGGTGAGAGCCATTCCAGACCTTATGCTTGTAATTGGCACTCTAAAATGCTTTTGCTTTTTATGTTTCCAAGTGAGCCATTCAACTAACATTAATTTCATTCAATGGTAATAAAGGTGAAATCTCTCTAAAAATAATTCTCTTTCTTTGCATCGAGATACGATCCCTAAGTAAACAGGCTTTAATTAGTGGCAGAGCACTCTGTCAGCTCACAACACTCCCTTCCTCTGTGGAGCTACACTAAATTCATGGAGCTTTTAAAATGGCTCCTCAGACAAAGCATCACTGCTCCCTTTGATCCTGCTGCCCAGCACCCCTCTCTGTGCTGAGATGCAGTGATTTGGAGCAATATGAAACAAAAATAGCTCCCAAGCAGCTGTACCGAGAGTCTGCTGCTCTGTTTGAAAGGAGAAAACATTTCAGTTTGCTTTATGGGGGTTTATATAGTGGTGGCATTTCAATACTTTTTAAAATCTCTCATCTTTTTCTGTGGCCTTCCTGGGAGGCGAAACTACCAGCGAATGTGGTGTTGTGCATACTGGAAGCTGCTTTGTCTGGGTCTGGGAGTTATCATCACCAAGACTGAGGGAATGAGGTTGCTCTGATGACTCACAGACCAGGTAAAACAGCACTCTACTTTTCATCAGCTTCCCTTTGCTATAGAGGACCCCCACAACACAAGGGGAACAGCTTTGAGAAATACTGCATCCTTAAAGATTTCAGCACTTCTCCTTTGTTACCACTGTAAGGACAACTCATTGACAGTCTGCTCTGTTATGTGCCAGCAAGAATGATCTTTTCCCTGAGTCAGAAAGACGCTTAATGATCATTTAGATTAATTTCCAAATGTCCTTGTGATATCTGTCAGGGAACAAAGCAAACAGCAGTTCTGCTATATTAAACTGGGTTATGTGAGAGGTTTGCTTTGCTGTTAGATAAAGCCAATGAAGAACTGCTTGCCAGCAACTCCAACCAAATAGATGCTGGTGACTGAATGGAAGAACGGCCATCTCTGCTGCCTTACTCTAGCAGGTGCTGGTGTTTCTCAGCAGGTGCAGAGCAAGAGAGGCGTTAGTGGTAAATGGAGCCGAAGACATCACGTGCTGAGGACTTTCTTGTCAGAAGCACAAGAAACGAGGCAGACCTTCAACTAGAGAGACGTTCATGAGAGTCAACTAGGGGATGGGCAGGGTGCTGTACTGTAGACTGAACAGCGTTTTGGTGGCCACAGCAGCACGAGCAGTAGCTGTCCCCTCTGCTGGCTCTTGGCCTCCGTTGCATGCCTCTCTCTTCCCCACAGTCCCACATTGGCACAGCTTTCTCCCCAGGTAGGCAATGAAGCAGGCTGGAATGTAGACAGTCTTGATTATTTTCTTCCATGGGTTATTTTTTAGCTGGATCAAATTCCTCCAACCTACCTGAGCACGTGGACATGAGTGCAGCAGCAGGGGCACAATTAAGAGCTAGGATCAAACCTTGAGAAAGAACAACTGGATGGGGCTCAGGTGACTGCCACCAAGTGCCAGATCACCACTTCAGTCTAGAGGGTGTCATGGAAATGCTCTGTCTCTTTGTTTAATGTGGAAAAACCTGCAAGGTAGGAACTATGCCTGTTCAACAGTTTCAGGAAAAGAGCTCCTGATTGTATTTTTAAGATCTTTTGTCATACAAATGAGAATATATGCATAGACTTGGCTCTCCTGTACCCTGTTCCAGCAAAGAGTCAATATGGTTGCTACAAGTTTCTAAAGAAAAATGATGACCCCATGGTAACAGATTGCCAATTATTTGACTATGAAGAACAAGGATGAAATGATTCCTGTTTTACTTCACATTTACAATTAAGGAAGAGGTGCATCCATAAGACGTGCATCTCTGTTAATTAAGAAATTCTCCACAGCCACAGACAGGCTCCTTGCCTGGTCCACCCATGCTGTAGGGTATACCTTCTTGTCCCAGAACCATGCCATGGCTGCTGAGCAGAGGTGAGGCAGGAGACTGTGAGGAAAAGACAACCAACCTGAGATCCCCTTATTCTCTAACCAGGATGGAAATCGTGAACTAGAATTGTTTCAAACAGAAATAAATATTAAATGAAAGGAAACCACATAACACGTCTCTTTTCTACTTTGTATAGAATACTGCAGAGAAGTTTAAAGTGGTCATTTGCAGACAGCATAATCAACACATGGCAAAACAAACCCAAATTGCTGCTTTAATATCAGAGTTATAATCAAGGTTTGGCCTACTTGTTGCGCATTTCATATTATAGGCAGAAGTTATGGGCTTATGTACTGGAACTCTCTTTATAACAGCTTATCAAAAGTGCTTCATATGAACATATGTTTTCCCATGGTTGTGTTTTCTGAGCATGCTAAACGATTTAGTAATACCAGCTAATGATGCAAAATGGGTTTCAATAGCAATTTTAGTGGCTAAATGAATCATACTTAGATAAGGGAAATCTGAAACATTCCAATTTATGCAAAATTGCTAAATGACCTATCCAACATATCTCTAAGGAGAAGTTAACACAGGGTGGAACATGGAACTGGAAAAATACAGCAATGTTTTCTCCTTTGCAAATGAATGGGTTTTTAAAGGGAACTTCAACATTCAATACCAAGTATTTTCTTTATGCTTGTTATCTTTAAAGAGATTCACAGAAGTATTTGGAGATGCATTCTTTTTTTTTCCTTTTTGCATGTAATCTGC